>NC_068439.1:12901888-12921888 GCF_023373465.1 Oncorhynchus keta | reverse complement strand
CTGGGTAGTCTAAGCCTTCATATTAGTTCTAGTTGACAGTCTACTGGGTAGTCTAAGCCTTCATATTAGTTCTAGTTGACAGTCTACTGGGTAGTCTAAGCCTTCATATTAGTTCTAGTTGACAGTCTACTGGGTAGTCTAAGCCTTCATATTAGTTCTAGTTGACAGTCTACTGGGTAGTCTAAGCCTTCATATTAGTTCTAGTTGACAGTCTACTGGGTAGTCTAAGCCTTCATATTAGTTCTAGTTGACAGTCTACTGGGTAGTCTAAGCCTTCATATTAGTTCTAGTTGACAGTCTACTGGGTAGTCTAAGCCTTCATATTAGTTCTAGTTGACAGTCTACTGGGTAGTCTAAGCCTTCATATTAGTTCTAGTTGACAGTCTACTGGGTAGTCTAAGCCTTCATATTAGTTCTAGTTGACAGTCTACTGGGTAGTCTAAGCCTTCATATTAGTTCTAGTTGACAGTCTACTGGGTAGTCTAAGCCTTCATATTAGTTCTAGTTGACAGTCTACTGGGTAGTCTAAGCCTTCATATTAGTTCTAGTTGACAGTCTACTGGGCCTTCATATTAGTTCTAGTTGACAGTCTACTGGGTAGTCTAAGCCTTCATTTAGTTCTAGTTGACAGTCTACTGGGTAGTCTAAGCCTTCATATTAGTTCTAGTTGACAGTCTACTGGGTAGTCTAAGCCTTCATATTAGTTCTAGTTGACAGTCTACTGGGTAGTCTAAGCCTTCATATTAGTTCTAGTTGACAGTCTACTGGGTAGTCTAAGCCTTCATATTAGTTCTAGTTGACAGTCTACTGGGTAGTCTAAGCCTTCATATTAGTTCTAGTTGACAGTCTACTGGGTAGTCTAAGCCTTCATATTAGTTCTAGTTGACAGTCTACTGGGCCTTCATATTAGTTCTAAGCCTTCATATTAGTTCTAGTTGACAGTCTACTGGGTAGTCTAAGCCTTCATATTAGTTCTAGTTGACAGTCTACTGGGTAGTCTAAGCCTTCATGACAGTCTAGTTCTAGTTGACAGTCTACTGGGTAGTCTAAGCCTTCATATTAGTTCTAGTTGACAGTCTACTGGGTAGTCTAAGCCTTCATATTAGTTCTAGTTGACAGTCTACTGGGTAGTCTAAGCCTTCATATTAGTTCTAGTTGACAGTCTACTGGGTAGTCTAAGCCTTCATATTAGTTCTAGTTGACAGTCTACTGGGTAGTCTAAGCCTTCATATTAGTTCTAGTTGACAGTCTACTGGGTAGTCTAAGCCTTCATATTAGTTCTAGTTGACAGTCTACTGGGTAGTCTAAGCCTTCATATTAGTTCTAGTTGACAGTCTACTGGGTAGTCTAAGCCTTCATATTAGTTCTAGTTGACAGTCTATTAGTTCTACTGGGTAGTCTAAGCCTTCATATTAGTTCTAGTTGACAGTCTACTGGGTAGTCTAAGCCTTCATATTAGTTCTAGTTGACAGTCTACTGGGTAGTCTAAGCCTTCATATTAGTTCTAGTTGACAGTCTACTGGGTAGTCTAAGCCTTCATATTAGTTCTAGTTGACAGTCTACTGGGTAGTCTAAGCCTTCATATTAGTTCTAGTTGACAGTCTACTGGGTAGTCTAAGCCTTCATATTAGTTCTAGTTGACAGTCTACTGGGTAGTCTAAGCCTTCATATTAGTTCTAGTTGACAGTCTACTGGGTAGTCTAAGCCTTCATATTAGTTCTAGTTGACAGTCTACTGGGTAGTCTAAGCCTTCATATTAGTTCTAGTTGACAGTCTACTGGGTAGTCTAAGCCTTCATATTAGTTCTAGTTGACAGTCTACTGGGTAGTCTAAGCCTTCATATTAGTTCTAGTTGACAGTCTACTGGGTAGTCTAAGCCTTCATATTAGTTCTAGTTGACAGTCTACTGGGTAGTCTAAGCCTTCATATTAGTTCTAGTTGACAGTCTACTGGGTAGTCTAAGCCTTCATATTAGTTCTAGTTGACAGTCTACTGGGTAGTCTAAGCCTTCATATTAGTTCTAGTTGACAGTCTACTGGGTAGTCTAAGCCTTCATATTAGTTCTAGTTGACAGTCTACTGGGTAGTCTAAGCCTTCATATTAGTTCTAGTTGACAGTCTACTGGGTAGTCTAAGCCTTCATATTAGTTCTAGTTGACAGTCTACTGGGTAGTCTTCAAGTTCTAGTTGACCTTCATATTAGTTCTAGTTGACAGTCTACTGGGTAGTCTACAGTCTACTGGGTAGCCTTCATATTAGTTCTAGTTGACAGTCTACTGGGTAGTCTAAGCCTTCATATTAGTTCTAGTTGACAGTCTACTGGGTAGTCTAAGCCTTCATATTAGTTCTAGTTGACAGTCTACTGGGTAGTCTAAGCCTTCATATTAGTTCTAGTTGACAGTCTACTGGGTAGTCTAAGCCTTCATATTAGTTCTAGTTGACAGTCTACTGGGTAGTCTAAGCCTTCATATTAGTTCTAGTTGACAGTCTACTGGGTAGTCTAAGCCTTCATAGTTCTAGTTCTCTAAGCCTTCATATTAGTTCTAGTTGAGTCTGACAGTCTACTGGGTAGTCTAAGCCTTCATATTAGTTCTAGTTGACAGTCTACTGGGTAGTCTAAGCCTTCATATTAGTTCTAGTTGACAGTCTACTGGGTAGTCTAAGCCTTCATATTAGTTCTAGTTGACAGTCTAGTCTACTGAGTTGACAGTCTACTGGGTAGTCTAAGCCTTCATATTAGTTCTAGTTGACAGTCTACTGGGTAGTCTAAGCCTTCATATTAGTTCTAGTTGACAGTCTACTGGGTAGTCTAAGCCTTCATATTAGTTCTAGTTGACAGTCTACTGAGTAGTCTAAGCCTTCATATTAGTTCTAGTTGACAGTCTACTGGGTAGTCTAAGCCTTCATATTAGTTCTAGTTGACAGTCTACTGGGTAGTCTAAGCCTTCATATTAGTTCTAGTTGACAGTCTACTGGGTAGTCTAAGCCTTCATATTAGTTCTAGTTGACAGTCTACTGAGTAGTCTAAGGCTGTTGGCCTTAAGACCTTTCATTCCATATTTGGTATTTAGAAAACTGATGACATATCAAAGGTATTTCTCACTGCAAAGCTTGCAGCTTTCCTGTGTGTGTGTGTGTGTGTGTGTGTGTGTGTGTGTGTGTGTGTGTGTGTGTGTGTGTGTGTGTGTGTGTGTGTGTGTGTGTGTGTGTGTGTGTGTGTGTGTGTGTGTGTGTGTGTGTGTGTGTGTGTGTGTGTGTGTGTGTGTCTGGGTGTCTGGGTGTGTGTGTGTGTGGGGGGGTGTTCTGGGTGTGTGTGTGTGTGTGTGGGGGTGTCTGGGTGTGCGTGTGTGTTTATGTTGAATGGGGATCTGTCAGTGAACTAATGTAGGTCACTAGAGGTCAGCTCTCTCTCTTTCTCCCTCCCGTCTCTCTCTCCATCTTTCTCCCTCCCCTCTCGCTCTCATCTCTCTCCCCCTCTCTCCCTATCTTTCTATCTCTTCCCCTCTCTATCTCTCTCCCGTTCTCCCTCTATCTTTCTATCTCTCTTCCTCTCTATCTCTCTCCCCCTCTCTATCTCTCTCCCCATCTCTCTCTCTCTCCAGGGGGAGTTATAGCACGGTGGTTCAGCTCTCTCTCTAATCCTGCAGGGTAAAGCAGCAGAGGAGAGGAAGGATAGAAAGAGGGATAGAGAGAGAGGAAGGATAGAAAGAGGGATAGAGAGAGAGGAGGAGAGGAAGGATAGAAAGAGGGATGGAGGAGAGGAAGGATAGAAAGAGGGATGGAGGAGAGGAAGGATAGAAAGAGGGATAGAGAGAGAGGAGGAGAGGAAGGCCCAAGTGGGAAAGATTAGGGGCTGGCTTACCACTGGGATGTAGAAACACTGCACTAACTCTCTTGATTGAAGAATGGTAACTCTCTTGATTGAAGCATTGTAACTCTCTTGATTGAAGCATTGTAACTCTCTTGATTGAAGCATTGTAACTCTCTTGATTGAAGCATTTTAACGCTCTTTATTGAAGCATTGTAACTCTCTTGATTGAAGAATGGTAACTCTCTTGATTGAAGCATTGTAACTATCTTGATTGAAGCATTGTAACTATCTTGATTGAAGCATTGTAACGCTCTTGATTGAAGCATTGTAACTATCTTGATTGAAGAATGGTAACTCTCTTGATTGAAGCATTGTAACGCTCTTGATTGAAGCATTGTAACTCTCTTGATTGAAGCATTGTAACTCTCTTGATTGAAGCATTGTAACTCTCTTGATTGAAGCATTGTAACTATCTTGATTGAAGCATTGTAACGCTCTTGATTGAAGCATTTTAACTCTCTTGATTGAAGCATTGTAACTCTCTTGATTGAAGCATTGTAACTCTCTTGATTGAAGAATGGTAACTCTCTTGATTGAAGCATTGTAACTATCTTGATTGAAGCATTGTAACTATCTTGATTGAAGCATTGTAACGCTCTTGATTGAAGAATGGTAACTCTCTTGATTGAAGCATTGTAACTCTCTTGATTGAAGCATTGTAACTCTCTTGATTGAAGCATTGTAACTCTCTTGATTGAAGCATTGTAACTATCTTGATTGAAGCATTGTAACTCTCTTGATTGAAGCATTGTAACTCTCTTGATTGAAGCATTGTAACTATCTTGATTGAAGCATTGTAACTCTCTTGATTGAAGCATTGTAACTCTCTTGATTGAAGAATGGTAACTCTCTTGATTGAAGCATTGTAACTCTCTTGATTGAAGCATTGTAACTCTCTTGATTGAAGCATTGTAACTCTCTTGATTGAAGCATTTTAACGCTCTTTATTGAAGCATTGTAACTGCGTGTGCGTGTGCGTGTGTAGCTGCATGAACATTATTAATGAGCTTCACACTGAGTGTTTCCCTGCTCTCACCGACGCAACACACACACACACACACACACGATGCTCACAGATGGCAGAAATTGATGCTTACAAACAAACACACACATGTAAGCGTGCTTCTCATCTTCCCAGGGTGGGCATTGAAATGCCGTTTAACCCCAATCCTCTCTCCTCTTGTTGTAATGGGTCACTGTATGATAAAGACATTTTTCTATTGTCTGTGTGTGTGTGTGTGTGTGTGTGTGTGTGTGTGTGTGTGTGTGTGTGTGTGTGTGTGTGTGTGTGTGTGTGTGTGTGTGTGTGTGTGTGTGTGTGTGTGTGTGTGTGTGTGTGTGTGTGTGTGTGTGTGTGTGTGTGTGTGTGTGTGTGTGTGTGTGTGTTTGAGAGAGCCTAATCTAACATGTTTGTTCTCTGTGCTCCCCAGGTTGCTGCATCTGTCCAGAAGGCTGTCCAGAAGGCTGTCCAGAAGGCTAGCTCACAGAGGGAAATGATTCCGCATGAAGCTGACGGACGGCTCTCCTCCTCTCTCCACGACAACGCCGGGTGTGACTCGGGCTGCTCTCACGGCAACGGCAGGTGTTCTGCTCTCTGCTGAGCCAGAGCCAGTCGTTGGACAGACGCTGAGCTACCCCTTCCCTCCCTCTACCTCCTACACCCTCCTACCTACCTACCTAACCCCTCCAGTCTCCCAGTCTCCTGGTCCTACCCACCCACACAACCACCTCTGTCAACGAGGAAAACCAGGCCAAGGAGAGAGAGAGAGAGAGAGAGAGTGAGAGTGAGAGAGAGAGGGAGCGAGCCAAAGATGGGAATGAAAGAGAATGTGAACGAGGCAGAGACATAAGAACTAGAGAGTTAGTGTGAAAAGAGAGACAGGCACACTTGTTGTTGCCGTGGGAGCAACGCGTGTCTATGTGACAGAAAGTCTAGAGACAAAAGACAACAGTATGAAGTCCAACCATGAGCGCAGCAACGAGTGTCTGCCCCCCAAGAAGAGAGATTTCCCAGCCAGCACTGCAGATGAGAGGCCCCTGTTGATGGCGCCCGCCTGCGAGACCCAGCGAGGAGAGAACCTGACATGGCTGGCCAGTGTAGCTGGCGGGCACAACAGAGACATTAGTGGAGGTAACGGGGATGGCGGTAGAGGTGGGCAGCATACCAGCACTCCCTGTGAGACTGACGTGCCCCAGTACAAACCACTATGCTCCACCATCACCACACACTCAGACTTCCAGGTCCCTTCCTCCATCTGTTCCTCCTCTTCATCACATCAGTCCAGAGTTGTGACCACATCGCTCCCTGCCATGTACAGCTCTCCTCTGTCCCCACCAGGGGGGACCATCCACTACACCCAGCTTCCCCACAACCTTCAGGTCATCAGTTCCCCTTACCCAGGCCCCTACGCTGGCTACCTCTCCTCCCAACCCCCCCCTCTACCCACCTCCACATCCCAACGCTCTCACCCTGACCCCTACCCTAACACCACCATCACCTCCAAGCTGAACCAGCACCACTCTGTGGGTCCAGGTCGCCCCCCACCCCAGTCCCTACCCCCAGGCCTGGCTATATCAGACACTGGCCCCCAGTACGTCCAGCTCTCTGGTTCCTCTCAGAACGTGCCCCCGGACTGCCCCCTTGCCCCACGGAGGGACCCACCACCTGCACCACGACCCCCACCACACCCTGGCCTTCAGCGGGGGCTCCCAGGTGCTGGTACAGTATGCGGGCTTCGGCTCCGAGGAGCCCCTGACTAAGAGAGAGGAGGGCCGGCCCAGGGAACTGCACAACGGAGAGCTGGAGAAGAGAGGCCGCTTTGAGAGGAAGGAAAGCAAAGGAGCCCCATCATCATCCTCCTCTTCTTCCTCCTCTTCCTCCCATCACCAGCTCCACCAGCAGCAGAGCTCCCACCATCACTATGAGACCTATACCTCCCATGATGCCTCAGGCCTACGGACCTCTCTCATGCTTGTCCCCAACAGTCACGGAGGACAAGACCACCAGAGTCCCGAAAAACTACCCCTCTCCTCTGCCTTGCACCCAGAGAAAGGCAGCCTCCTCCTGGGTAAACCTGTGTACCGCACCTCCTCCTCCACGTTCACCTTCCCCCCTGCGCTCAATGTGGATAGTCTTAAGGCAGCCGTCAGCTCCCTGTCTCCCCACACTCACACAGTCATCCAGCCCACACACAATGCCAGCGATGCATCGCCCATCTCCCTAGGCCAACTCTCCACCAACTTCTACCAGACTGGCCCAGGTGGGCAGCCCATCATCGGCTATCTGTCTGGGGGTGCAGGGGGGCAACAGTACCACACCAGTCTGTCCCAGCACCTGCTCATCCCCGTCAGTGGGGCCGGGGCCACCAGCCCGGAGGCTGGCCATACTGCCCACATAGCCACCACAAGTCAACCACAGCCCTTCCCTGCCACACTCACCCACGCCTACGTCGCCACCACCACCACCACCACCACTAACCCCAGAGAGGAGCATCTATTTGAGGTCCCGGCCCCCTACCCTCCTCTGTCCTACCCTGCTGGGGCTGGGGGGAGCATGGTCCAGGCCCAGCTACACCTCCCGGTGGTCCCAAACCCCCAGGCCCCCTCCTCGGCCCCCTCGGGCTCCTCGCTGCCCGCCTACTTCATCAAGGGCTCCATCATCCAGCTGGCGGACGGGGAGCTGAAGCATGTGGAGGACCTGAAGACGGAGGACTTCATCCACAGCGCTGAGATCAGCAGCGAGCTGAAGATAGACTCGTCCACCGTAGAACGCATCGACGACAGCCACACACCCAACTTTGCCATCGTACAGTTCTCCGTGGGTGAACACCGCGCTCAGGTAAGAGAACGCTTTTGTTTATATAACTTCATGAATATCAAAACAAACAAACGCTAAATCATGTTTGTGCATCAGTATAACATTGATATTCACAAGTGGGCAGAGGTGCTAACCAGGGCCTGCGCACGTCAATCGATTATTGAATAACTCCCTGTGTGTTTTATACTAGAGACTTACTGTGGCTGCAACTCAAGCCTCTCTTTCCACCGATATAAAGCCTGCACCCGGGGCTTGTGAAGGCGCTGTTTGTCAACACAGGAGAGGATCCGGACAAGAAGTCATCTGTAAAACCCAAACTGTTTGAGCGACAAACTAATAAGCATTGTAGGCTACATGCAGGATATTTTAGACAGCAAGTCCACTGGGCATCAGTTGTAGGCTACATGCAGGCTATTTTAGACAGCAAGTCCACTGGGCGTCAGTTGTAGGCTACATGCAGGCTATTTTAGACAGCATGTCCACTGGGCATCAGTTGTAGGCTACATGCAGGCTATTTTAGACAGCAAGTCCACTGGGCGTCAGTTGTAGGCTACATGCAGGCTATTTTAGACAGCAAGTCTACTAGGCGTCAGTTGTAGACTACATGCAGGCTATTTTAGACAGCAAGTCCACTGGGCGTCAGTTGTAGGCTACATGCAGGCTATTTTAGACAGCAAGTCCACTGGGCATCAGTTATAGGCTACATGCAGGCTATTTTAGACAGCAAGTCCACTGGGCATCAGTTGTAGGCTACGTGCAGGCTATTTTAGACCGATGGTCCCACTGTGGCGTCAGTTGTAGGCTACATGCAGGCTATTTTAGACAGCAAGTCCACTGGGCATCAGTTGTAGGCTACATGCAGGCTATTTTAGACAGCAAGTCCACTGGGCATCAGTTGTAGGCTACATGCAGGCTATTTTAGACAGCAAGTCCACTGGGCGTCAGTTGTAGGCTACATGCAGGCTATTTTAGACAGCAAGTCCACTGGGCATCAGTTGTAGGCTACGTGCAGGATATTTTAGACAACAAGTCCACTGGGCGTCAGTTGTAGGCTACGTGCAGGATATTTTAGACAGCAAGTCTACTGGGCATCAGTTGTAGGCTACATGCAGGCTATTTTAGACAGCAAGTCCACTGGGCGTCAGTTGTAGGCTACGTGCAGGCTATTTTAGACCGATGGTCCCACTGTGGCGTCAGTTGTAGGCTACATGCGGGATATTTTAGACAGCAAGTCTACTGGGCATCAGTTGTAGGCTACATGCAGGCTATTGTAGACAG
This sequence comes from Oncorhynchus keta, assembly GCF_023373465.1. NCBI lineage: Eukaryota > Metazoa > Chordata > Actinopteri > Salmoniformes > Salmonidae > Oncorhynchus > Oncorhynchus keta. The sequence continues at coordinate 12,912,923 of NC_068439.1, read as the reverse complement.
CAAGTCCACTGGTCATCAGTTGTAGGCTACATGCAGGCTATTTTAGACAGCTAGTCCACTGGGCATCAGTTGTAGGCTACATGCAGGATATTTTAGACCGATGGTCCCACTGTGGCGTCAGTTGTAGGCTACATGCGGGATATTTTAGACAGCAAGTCCACTGGGCATCAGTTGTAGGCTACATGCAGGCTATTTTAGACAGCTAGTCCACTGGGCATCAGTTGTAGGCTACGTGCAGGCTATTGAGCTTGTTCAGGGCATGCAATAGGCATAATAAAGTGGTTAGTCACTGACCCCAGCACACATTATGTAATGCAATAGGCATAATAAAGTGGTTAGTCACTGACCCCAGCACACATTATGTAATGCAATAGGCATAATAAAGTGGTTAGTCACTGACCCCAGCACACATTATGTAATGCAATAGGCATAATAAAGTGGTTAGTCACTGACCCCAGCACACATTATGTAATGCAATAGGCATAATAAAGTGGTTAGTCACTGACCCCAGCACACATTATGTAATGCAATAGGCATAATAAAGTGGTTAGTCACTGACCCCAGCACACATTATGTAATGCAATAGGCATAATAAAGTGGTTAGTCACTGACCCCAGCACACATTATGTAATGCAATAGGCATAATAAAGTGGTTAGTCACTGACCCCAGCACACATTATGTAATGCAATAGGCATAATAAAGTGGTTAGTCACTGACCCCAGCACACATTATGTAATACAATAGGCATAATAAAGTGGTTAGTCACTGACCCCAGCACACATTATGTAATACAATAGGCATAATAAAGTGGTTAGTCACTGACCCCAGCACACATTATGTAATGCAATAGGCATAATAAAGTGGTTAGTCACTGACCCCAGCACACATTATGTAATGCAATAGGCATAATAAAGAGGTTAGTCACTGAGTCCTCATCGGTTAGAATCCGTGTTTTTCACCCTCGCCCTGTCTTTCTAACACTGATCTCGCTCTTAAATAAAACCTTCAAACGAATTACAAAGGTAAAAAAAAATACTGTTAATAAGAGGCTTGTTTGATATAATGCTTGTAATATAATGATACAGTATAATGACCGTAGAGGCCCGTTATGCCGTTTAGCAGTGGGAGGACATTAACACACACGGGTGCAGAAAAGTGCCAGATTCTTCAATGATAATGAGCAAATCATTGTCTCGTGATTAAAGAGACCAGGTTGGCCCGAAACGAGTGGGAATGGTGAATTCAACTGTTTAACAAGGTGCTCAAAAAGCTGTCAATCAACTGCTGGCCCAAATCAGCTCATCAACTCAGCCAGGGGAACACAAACAGTAGCCTATGGCGTGTTTCCACACCTTTCGTTATGTGCCAATGGACAGGCTAACGGGCAGCTTACAGAATGTATCCTGTTGGAATATCATCAGATAACACGGGGTTCACCAGCACAGCTGATCTCCATAGCAACCATTATTGGTCCCACTAATAGCCACACCTTAGTCTCACCTGCAACCAAATTCTTTTAAGATGTGTTTGTTTTCTGATTGGTATTGTCATGGGAACAACTTAGTCCTTTTTTAACAGGTATCTTCTTCACAAGCATTCAGTACAATTGAAATAAAGTATTTTATTGTTTACCAAAGGAAATCTACTGTGGCAATTAACCCGACACTTTGTATAAAAGGAAAATAATGTTACATTTTTTTAGTTGATTCCCATTTATGTAATCCATTAAATACAACTGTATATGAAATGGTCTGTTATACCTGGACTGTCCATATTGTAAATGTGCCATTCATGCGCCATTTGCACTCAATTCTGTAGTCTGCCTCACTATTCTCAATTGAATATTGTCTTTACATCTGCTTTTATAGGCCTATATGATTAGTGTTGATAGGCTATAGTTTAGATGTTGTCTCCTATATGATTAGTTTTGATAGGTGACAGTAGGCTATAGTTTAGGTGTTGTCTCCTATATGATTAGTGTTGATAGGCTATAGTTTAGGTGTTGTCTCCTATATGATTAGTGTTGATAGGCTATAGTTTAGGTGTTGTCTCCTATATGATTAGTTTTGATAGGTGACAGTAGGCTATAGTTTAGGTGTTGTCTCCTATATGATTAGTGTTGATAGGCTATAGTTTAGGTGTTGTCTCCTATATGATTAGTTTTGATAGGTGACAGTAGGCTATAGTTTAGGTGTTGTCTCCTATATGATTAGTTTTGATAGGTGACAGTAGGCTATAGTTTAGGTGTTGTCTCCTATATGATTGGTTTTGATAGTCTGTTCTCTCTCTCCATCTCTCCCTCCTCTCCTCTCAATCTATTTTATTATCTCTCCCACAGGTGAGTGTGGAGGTGCAGCTGGAGTATCCCTTCTTCGTATTCGGCCAGGGCTGGTCGTCGTGCTGCCCGGACCGGACCACTCAGCTGTTAGAACTACCCTGCACCAAGCTCTCAGTGGGGGACGTCTGCATCTCCCTCACCCTGAAGAACCTGAGGAACGGCTCCCTGAAGAAGACCCAGCAGACCCAGAACCAGGCCATGGAAATCACTACTAGCTGCAACATGGGCTCCATCCACGGGCCCCTCAAACCCTCCAGGTCTTCCCGGGGTGGAAGGGGGTCAGCCAGGCACGGGGAGCAGGAGAACGGGGTGGGCCATAGAGGCTCCAGTGGGGGAATGGTGGTTGAAGGTGTTCAGTTCGCCTCAGAGAATGGCGTCGGAGGGGGGGCCAACTGGAAAGGAGGCCAGCCTGGAGATTCAGAATCCAGTAGGGTCGCCGCCAAGCCGGCGAGCCGCAAGAGGAGGTGGTCGGCCCCCGAGGGCCGTCAGGTGGAGAGGAGCGAGGAGGTGCCCCAGTTGACTCTACCCAAACCTTCCTTTATCACTCAGGGGGTAAAAATCAGCATCGAAGGCAGGTCAAATATAGACAAGTAGTGAAGGCAGGAGATTAAAACAAGACTGTTAATTCAAATAGGGATTGGAGGAGAGATGGAACAAAATAAATGCCCTCATAAATGTTTTATTTTAACGACTTTGTTTTAGATTGTTTCCTGTTTATATTTTCTATCCGGATTACTGTAGGCTACATTTGACCCATGTTATCACCTTACATTAAGTCCATGTTAAAATAACATTGTAGTTGATGCGTTCGGCATTACGTAAACGAGCAAACGGTGCAATTGCTTTGGGATTTGTCAACAAATCTCTGGGCAAGGCGTTTTGTGAAGTATAGTACGTGTTTTATTGGTGGGTTTGTGGCATGCAAGAGCGCTGCTTGATACCTCTCTGGTCATTAGATGGCTGCAGGTGGACAACTGAATGAAATATGTAAGTTAGCTTTCCTATAGGGCCTAGGAGATGACTAAGCTGCCATAATGTAGACCGCTGAGTGATATCACTTCCTGGTAGAGGACACTACTGACGAGAGTGTTCAGGATGTCTGGACGGAATCACTCTCCACGCCACCCGTTGCCGTGGTGGCAGACTGAGTTGATATGATGTCATCTATCCCGAGCGACTCAAGAGGTCTTTAGATAAAACACAGTAAAAAAAGGACTTTAACAAATTCAAACCCTCGTGAATAGAAGAGGAGGTATAATAACACCTTTATGTCTCTCTGACAGAAGGAACTACACATCTAATCCTAAACAAGGGGTCACCAGATGCCTCGACACTCATCCACCTAGACCACTCAGCTAGGTGATGTCACCCAGCAGGGCCAGACCAGCCAGACGAGGTCATCAGGCCGCGCCACTGGGCCACCATAAAGAGAGAACTCTTCCTTCTGACAGTGGAGTCATTTTGTTATTATTCTTGAAATGTTCTGAGTTGATAATGATATATTTAAATGATTGTCTAAAACTTTGAGGTCAGGGGTCACATACTGTATGTCTAATTTGATCCAGGGTGGTTAAGTAAAGTGTTTATGTTATTCCTTTATACCCTACATACATTTACATTCACACTGAGTTGATGAACTATGGGATTATTCAGAGGAAGATGATGTTTACTTGGTGCAACCTTTTCCTTTACATTTTTATGGCAGAAAGAAAGAGCTTATGTCTCAAATGGTCCCCTATACCCTATATAGTGCACTTATTTTACTAAGGCTCCTATCCTTATGGGCCCCCGTCAAAAGTAGTGCACTGTATAGGGAATAGGGGCCATTTGGAACGCAGTCAGAGAGTCACTGTTGAGTCTTTAGAGAGAGACAGCATGTTGTCTTGAAGCACTTGCATTTGCACACCTGTCACACTCACCAACTGATGATAACACAACTATTATTATTGTTATTGTTATTGTTGGTCTCTCTTCATTAACACAGTACTGTATGTTTTTGTTATTTTACCTTGAGGAAGACGTAGAACTCTGTGACAGCAGAACTTTAGAACAGTGAAGGGGTCATGATGATGTCATAGAGGAATGATGATGTCATGGGGTCACCAAGTCACTTGACCTGACAGGGATGAATGTGACAGGTGATGAAGCGAGTGCCAGTTAAGAGAGGGAAAGAAAGTGAGAAAGAAAACAGAGGAATATAGAGGACGATATGAAAGCAGACAAGTGTTTTTTTTTTGTGTTAAGGCACTTTACTCCAATCAGAACATGCTCTTCAAATTATGGGTGTGGTCAAAAAAAAAAGACGCATAACTGCCTTTTCAAGGAAATCAAAAATGTCAATCAAGTCCAAAAGGAGGTTGGACAAAGGATGGGAATAGGCAGGAACTATGTACAGGTATGTTGTGGACGAGACTGAGAGAGTTATAGATGCTCTGGACACAGGATTTTTGACGTGTGTCATATACATAATGTATGTACGGGAAGTGTGCATGAATGAACACACACACCAGAGGAGGCTGGTGGGGGTAGCTATAGGAGGACGTATTCATTGTAATGGCTGGAATGGTATAGATGGAACGGGGTCAAACACACTGTTTCCAGGTGTTTGATGTGTTTGGTACCATTGCATTGATTCCCTTCCATCCATTACAATGAGCCCAACCTCCTATAGCTCCTCCCACCAGCCTCCTCTGACACACACTCACACAAACACACACGGAATACAGTACCTGCACAGACAGGCACTCTCCTGAAGGTGAGGGAGGACTGTATGTATTTCATACTTGTTGGTATACGTTTAATGTGTATCCAAATACTTTTGTTGCATAGATGTTTCCCCTTGATGATATAGAGAAGACAATATATTTGAGTAGGAAACTAAGACGATAGTGATTCTCAGTGGTGTGTGTGTGTGTGTGTGTGTGTGTGTGTGTGTGTGTGTGTGTGTGTGTGTGTGTGTGTGTGTGTGTTTGTAAATGTGTCTAGAAATATCATATAAGTTAATTTGATATATCCCATGTTAAATGTCCAGGGTTCCTGTTTTTGGAGTTCTACTTAAGAGAATCTTGCAATTTGCACATCTGGAGAGGTTGTCAGTTGGGTGACATGACTTTTTGGTTGTGTCCGAAATGGCCCCCTTTTCCCTACATAGTGCACTGACCAAAAGTAGTGCACTATATAGGGAATATAATGCCATTTCAGATACACCTATGTTTTCAGCCAGGTTGCACACACAAACACACACACTCACACAAACACACAGTGAGCTGAAGCCATAGAGATAGGTAGAGGACTCGTCTTTGTATCTGTGCCATTATAGTGTCTGTGACAGCCTCAATGGCGCTGTCGTTGCTTTCTCCATTTTAAAGTAGTCAATTGTCGTCTTCACTATTGGCTGGTCCCTCCTGATGACCCAGTTGGACATGACTCCAAAAGGGTCACCAGGGGGGGATCATTCAATGAAGTTGGAAGTCCCACCCAGTTGACTACATTAAAATGTTGGAATCCCTCAATGGCGCTACCCATGCTAATACTACCTTTTGGCCACTAGAGGCCTCTATCATTCTCTATGGCTGAAACCCCATTTTACTGAAATGTAGCAGTTCCTTAACAAGTGCGCTCCCTGCAGATTGGCTCTGACAATCTTGACTCTGCTCCTCATTGGACAACTACACTGTCAATCACATCTGTGGCACATCCAAGTCCCACCCACTTGTTGGGGGTTTGGTTGAGAGACAGTGTGGAGGTATATCGGTCGGTCTTGGAGCCGGGGGCGGGGCCACCAGCAGGTACACCTGTTGAGCTCTCTGATTGAACTAGATTTTCAGGTGTGTTTAGGTGGTAGAAGATATGGCAGAATAGGAGAAGTGTGTAGAAGTTGCTTCTAGCCACTGGTGTAGGTTCAGATGTTTAGTTCATCCCCCTAAAGGTTCGTGTTAGGTGTGGGTGTAGGGGAATCTGATCCTAGATCTGTGGTTAAGAGGAACTCCTACCTGGAGGGCGGGTGCGGGTGATGGACGGATGGATGGATGGATGGTAAAGTCAGATGGATGGTGGTGGCGGTGGTGGGGAGTGAGTAGACACCCTGTATAAGATTTGAAAATGCTTTATTGTTTTTAATAAAACAGGGTTTCTCAGATCAACACCACGGCAGTGCATCTTCATTTTTTATTTTATAACATTCTTTGACTATGTCGTCTAGAGCTAGTTTCTGTGTGCGTGTGCGTGTGTGTGTGTGCGTGTGTTTCTGAGAATGTGTGAGTCTTTTTGTAAGGACAGGATGGATATAATGTTTGTTTTTTGCTTCTAGAGCTTCACCTTGGTAAAATAGCAGATATTTAACCATTACATATATGGCTTTGCATTCATACACATTGAACCAAAATGAGATCCGAGTTAAGTCTTGTTCTAACTGACTAACCCCTACCTAAATGGGACAATTCAGTAAAACAACGACACACACTTACACCCCTCACCATTCAAACCCTTTCAGATGGGGGGTGAAGCTGTGTCTCTAGAGATGGGGGGTGAAGCTGTGTCTCTAGAGATGGGGGGTGAAACTGTGTCTCTAGAGATGGGGGGTGAAACTGTGTCTCTAGAGATGGGGGGTGAAGCTGTGTCTCTAGAGATGGGGTGAAGCTGTGTCCAGAGAGATGGGGGTGAAGCTGTGTCTCTAGAGATGGGGGTGAAGCTGTGTCTCTAGAGATGGGGGGTGAAGCTGTGTCTCTAGAGATGGGGGTGAAGCTGTGTCTCTAGAGATGGGGGTGAAACTGTGTCTCTAGAGATGGGGGTGAAACTGTGTCTCTAGAGATGGGGGTGAAACTGTGTCTCTAGAGATGGGGGGTGAAACTGTGTCTCTAGAGATGGGGGTGAGGCTGTGTCTCTAGAGATGGGGTGAAGCTGTGTCTCTAGAGATGGGGGTGAAGCTTTGTCTCTAGAGATGGGGGTGAAGCTGTGTCTCTAGAGATGGGGTGAAGCTGTGTCTAGAGCGATGGGGGTGAAACTGTGTCTCTAGAGATGGGGTGAAGCTGTGTCTCTAGAGATGATGGGGGTGAAGCTGTGTCTAGAGAGATGGGGTGAAGCTGTGTCTCTAGAGATGGGGGTGAAGCTGTGTCTAGAGAGATGGGGTGAAGCTGTGTCTCTAGAGATGGGGGCGAAGCTGTGTCTCTAGAGATGGGGTGAAGCTGTGTCTCTAGAGATGGGGGTGAAGCTGTGTCTCTAGAGATGGGGGGTGAAGCTGTGTCTCTAGAGATGGGGGTGAAGTTGTGTCCCTAGAGATGGGGTGAAGCTGTGTCTAGAGAGATGGGGGTGAAACTGTGTCTCTAGAGATGGGGTGAAGCTGTGTCTCTAGAGATGGGGGGTGAAGCTGTGTCTAGAGAGATGGGGGCGAAGCTGTGTCTCTAGAGATGGGGTGAAGCTGTGTCTCTAGAGATGGGGGTGAAGCTGTGTCTCTAGAGATGGGGGTGAAGCTGTGTCTCTAGAGATGGGGGTGAAGCTGTGTCTAGAGAGATGCTGGGTGACGCTGTGTCTCTAGAGATCGGGTGAAGCTGTGTCTCTAGAGATGGGGGTGAAGCTGTGTCTCTAGAGATGGGGGTGAAGCTGTGTCTCTAGAGATGGGGGTGAAGCTGTGTCTCTAGAGATGGGGTGAAGCTGTGTCTCTAGAGATGGGGGTGAAGCTGTGTCTCTAGAGATGGGGGTGAAGCTGTGTCTCTAGAGATGGGGGTGAAGCTGTGTCTAGAGAGATGGGGGTGAAGCTGTGTCTCTAGAGATGGGGTGAAGCTATGTCTCTAGAGATGGGGGTGAAGCTGTGTCTCTAGAGATGGGGTGAAGCTGTGTCTCTACTAGAGATGGGGGGTGAAGCTGTGTCTCTAGAGATGGGGGGTGAAGCTGTGTCTCTAGAGATGGGGTGAAGCTGTGTCTCTACTAGAGATGGGGGTGAAGCTGTGTCTCTAGAGATGGGGGTGAAGCTGTGTCTCTAGAGATGGGGGGTGAAGCTGTGTCTCTAGAGATGGGGGTGAAGCTGTGTCTCTAGAGATGGGGGTGAAGCTGTGTCTCTAGAGATGGGGGTGAAGCTGTGTCTCTAGAGATGGGGGTGAAGCTGTGTCTCTAGAGATGGGGGTGAAGCTGTGTCTCTAGAGATGGGGGTGAAGCTGTGTCTCTAGAGATGGGGGTGAAGCTGTGTCTCTAGAGATGGGGGTGAAGCTGTGTCTCTAGAGATGGGGGTGAAGCTGTGTCTCTAGAGATGGGTGGTGAAGCTGTGTCTCTAGAGATGGGGGTGAAACTGTGTCTCTAGAGATGGGGTGAAGCTGTGTCTCTAGATATGGGGGTGAAGCTGTGTCTCTAGAGATGGGGGGTGAAGCTGTGTCTCTAGAGATGGGGGTGAAGCTGTGTCTCTAGAGATGGGGGTGAAGCTGTGTCTCTAGAGATGGGGTGAAGCTGTGTCTCTAGAGATGGGGGTGAAGCTGTGTCTCTAGAGATGGGGGTGAAGCTGTGTCTCTAGAGATGGGGTGAAGCTGTGTCTCTAGAGATGGGGGTGAAGCTTTGTCTCTAGAGATGGGGGGTGAAGCTGTGTCTCTAGAGATGGGGTGAAGCTGTGTCTAGAGCGATGGGGGGTGAAACTGTGTCTCTAGAGATGGGGTGAAGCTGTGTCTCTAGAGATGGGGGGTGAAGCTGTGTCTCTAGAGATGGGGGGTGAAGCTGTGTCTCTAGAGATGGGGGGTGAAGCTGTGTCTCTAGAGATGGGGGGTGAAGCTGTGTCTCTAGAGATGGGGGGTGAAGCTGTGTCTCTAGAGATGGGGGGTGAAGCTGTGTCTCTAGAGATGGGGGGTGAAGCTGTGTCTCTAGAGATGGGGGGTGAAGCTGTGTCTCTAGAGATGGGGGGTGAAGCTGTGTCTCTAGAGATGGGGGGTGAAGCTGTGTCTCTAGAGATGGGGGTGAAGCTGTGTCTCTAGAGATGGGGGTGAAGCTGTGTCTCTAGAGATGGGGGTGAAGCAGTGTCTCTAGAGATGGGGGTGAAGCTGTGTCTCTAGAGATGGGGGTGAAGCTGTGTCTCTAGAGATGGGGTGAAGCTGTGTCTCTAGAGATGGGGGTGAAGCTGTGTCTCTAGAGATGGGGGTGAAGCTGTGTCTCTAGAGATGGGGTGAAGCTGTGTCTCTAGAGATGGGGTGAAGCTGTGTCTCTAGAGATGGGGTGAAGCTGTGTCTCTAGAGATGGGGTGAAGCTGTGTCTCTAGAGATGGGGGGGTGAAGCTGTGTCTCTAGAGATGGGGGGTGAAGCTGTGTCTCTAGAGATGGGGGTGAAGCTGTGTCTAGAGATGGGGGTGAAGCTGTGTATCTAGAGATGGGGGTGAAGCTGTGTCTCTAGAGAGGGGGGGTGAAGCTGTGTCTCTAGAGATGGGGGTGAAGCTGTGTCTCTAGAGATGGGGTGAAGCTGTGTCTCTAGAGATGGGGGTGAAGCTGTGTCTCTAGAGATGGGGGGTGAAGCTGTGTCTCTAGAGATGGGGTGAAGCTGTGTCTCTAGAGATGGGGGGTGAAGCTGTGTCTCTAGAGATGGGGGGTGAAGCTGTGTCTCTAGAGATGGGGGTGAAGCTGTGTCTAGAGAGATGGGGGTGAAGCTGTGTCTCTAGAGATGGGGGTGAAGCTGTGTCTCTAGAGATGGGGGGTGAAACTGTGTCTCTAGAGATGGGGGGTGAAGCTGTGTCTCTAGAGATGGGGGTGAAGCTGTGTCTCTAGAGATGGGGGGTGAAGCTGTGTCTCTAGAGATGGGGTGAAGCTGTGTCTCTAGAGATGGGGGTGAAGCTGTGTCTCTAGAGATGGGGGTGAAGCTGTGTCTCTAGAGATGGGGGGTGAAGCTGTGTCTCTAGAGATGGGGTGAAGCTGTGTCTCTAGAGATGGGGGTGAAGCTGTGTCTCTAGAGATGGGGGTGAAGCTGTGTCTCTAGAGATGGGGGTGAAGCTGTGTCTCTAGAGATGGGGGTGAAGCTGTGTCTCTAGAGATGGGGTGAAGCTGTGTCTCTAGAGATGGGGGTGAAGCTGTGTCTCTAGAGATGGGGGTGAAGCTGTGTCTCTAGAGATGGGGGTGAAGCTGTGTCTCTAGAGATGGGGGTGAAGCTGTGTCTCTAGAGATGGGGGTGAAACTGTGTCTCTAGAGATGGGGGTGAAACTGTGTCTCTAGAGATGGGGTGAAGCTGTGACTCTAGAGATGGGGGTGAAGCTGTGTCTAGAGAGATGCTGGGTGACGCTGTGTCTCTAGAGATCGGGTGAAGCTGTGTCTCTAGAGATGGGGGTGAAGCTGTGTCTCTAGAGATGGGGGTGAAGCTGTGTCTCTAGAGATGGGGGTGAAGCTGTGTCTCTAGAGTTGGGGGTGAAGCTGTGTCTCTAGAGATGGGGGTGAAGCTGTGTCTCTAGAGATGGGGGTGAAGCTGTGTCTCTAGAGATGGGGTGAAGCTGTGTCTCTAGAGATGGGGGTGAAGCTGTGTCTCTAGAGATGGGGGGTGAAGCTGTGTCTCTAGAGATGGGGGTGAAGCTGTGTCTCTAGAGATGGGGGTGAAGCTGTGTCTCTAGAGATGGGGTGAAGCTGTGTCTCTAGAGATGGGGGTGAAGCTGTGTCTCTAGAGATGGGGGTGAAGCTGTGTCTCTAGAGATGGGGGTGAAGCTGTGTCTAGAGAGATGGGGGTGAAGCTGTGTCTCTAGAGATGGG
>NC_068439.1:12841888-12896888 GCF_023373465.1 Oncorhynchus keta | reverse complement strand
GAAGGGGTGAGAGGCCTAGTGGACAGGGTCAGGTTAGTTGGAGGGGTGAGAGGCCTAGTGGACAGGGTCAGGTTAGTTGGAGGGGTGAGAGGCCTAGGGGACAGGGTCAGGTTAGTTGAAGGGGTGAGAGGCCTAGTGGACAGGGTCAGGTTAGTAGGAGGGGTGAGAGGCCTAGTGGACAGGGTCAGGTTAGTTGAAGGGGTGAGAGGCCTAGTGGACAGGGTCAGGGTCAGGTTAGTTGGAGGGGTGAGAGGCCTAGTGGACAGGGTCAGGTTAGTTGAAGGGGTGAGAGGCCTAGTGGACAGGGTCAGGTTAGTTGAAGGGGTGAGAGGCCTAGTGGACAGGGTCAGGTTAGTTGAAGGGGTGAGAGGCCTAGTGGACAGGGTCAGGGTCAGGTTAGTTGAAGGGTGAGAGGCCTCGTGGACAGGGTCAGGTTAGTTGAAGGGGTGAGAGGCCTAGTGGACAGGGTCAGGTTAGTTGAAGGGGTGAGAGGCCTAGTGGACAGGGTCAGGGTCAGGTTAGTTGGAGGGGTGAGAGGCCTAGTGGACAGGGTCAGGGTCAGGTTAGTTGAAGGGGTGAGAGGCCTAGTGGACAGGGTCAGGGTCAGGTTAGTTGGAGGGGTGAGAGGCCTAGTGGACAGGGTCAGGGTCAGGTTAGTTGAAGGGGTGAGAGGCCTAGTGGACAGGGTCAGGGTCAGGTTAGTTGGAGGGGTGAGAGGCCTAGTGGACAGGGTCAGGTTAGTTGAAGGGGTGAGAGGCCTAGTGGACAGGGTCAGGTTAGTAGGAGGGGTGAGAGGCCTAGTGGACAGGGTCAGGTTAGTAGGAGGGGTGAGAGGCCTAGTGGACAGGGTGAGGTTAGTTGAAGGGGTGAGAGGCCTAGTGGACAGGGTCAGGTTAGTTGGAGGGGTGAGAGGCCTAGTGGACAGGGTCAGGGTCAGGTTAGTTGGAGGGGTGAGAGGCCTAGGGGACAGGGTCAGGTTAGTTGAAGGGGTGAGAGGCCTAGTGGACAGGGTCAGGTTAGTAGGAGGGGTGAGAGGCCTAGTGGACAGGGTGAGGTTAGTTGAAGGGGTGAGAGGCCTAGTGGACAGGGTCAGGGTCAGGTTAGTTGGAGGGGTGAGAGGCCTAGTGGACAGGGTCAGGTTAGTTGAAGGGGTGAGAGGCCTAGTGGACAGGGTCAGGTTAGTTGGAGGGGTGAGAGGCCTAGTGGACAGGGTGAGGTTAGTTGAAGGGGTGAGAGGCCTAGTGGACAGGGTTAGGTTAGTTGAAGGGGTGAGAGGCCTAGTGGACAGGGTCAGGTTAGTTGAAGGGGTGAGAGGCCTAGTGGACAGGGTCAGGGTCAGGTTAGTTGAAGGGTGAGAGGCCTCGTGGACAGGGTCAGGTTAGTTGAAGGGGTGAGAGGCCTAGTGGACAGGGTCAGGTTAGTTGGAGGGGTGAGAGGCCTAGTGGACAGGGTCAGGTTAGTAGGAGGGGTGAGAGGCCTAGTAGACAGGGTCAGGGTCAGGTTAGTTGAAGGGGTGAGAGGCCTAGTGGACAGGGTCAGGGTCAGGTTAGTTGAAGGGGTGAGAGGCCAAGTGGACAGGGTCAGGGTCAGGTTAGTTGGAGGGGTGAGAGGCCAAGTGGACAGGGTCAGGGTCAGGTTAGTTGAAGGGGTGAGAGGCCTAGTGGACAGGGTCAGGGTCAGGTTAGTAGGAGGGGTGAGAGGCCTAGTGGACAGGGTCAGGGTCAGGTTAGTAGGAGGGGTGAGAGGCCTAGTGGACAGGGTCAGGTTTGTTGAAGGGGTGAGAGGCCTAGTGGACAGGGTCAGGTTAGTTGGAGGGGTGAGAGGCCTAGTGGACAGGGTCAGGGTCAGGTTAGTTGGAGGGGTGAGAGGCCTAGTGGACAGGGTCAGGGTCAGGTTAGTTGGAGGGGTGAGAGGCCTAGTGGATAGGGTCAGGTTTGTTGGAGGGGTGAGAGGCCTAGTGGACAGGGTCAGGTTAGTTGGAGGGGTGAGAGGCCTAGTGGACAGGGTCAGGGTCAGGTTAGTTGGAGGGGTGAGAGGCCTAGTGGACAGGGTCAGGGTCAGGTTAGTTGAAGGGGTGAGAGGCCTAGTGGACAGGGTTAGGTTAGTTGAAGGGGTGAGAGGCCTAGTGGACAGGGTCAGGTTAGTTGGAGGGGTGAGAGGCCTAGTGGACAGGGTCAGGTTAGTTGAAGGGGTGAGAGGCCTAGTGGACAGGGTCAGGTTAATTGAAGGGGTGAGAGGCCTAGTGGACAGGGTCAGGGTCAGGTTAGTTGAAGAGGTGAGAGGCCTAGTGGACAGGGTCAGGGTCAGGTTAGTTGAAGGGGTGAGAGGCCTATTGGACAGGGTCAGGGTCAGGTTATTTGGAGGGGTGAGAGGCCTAGTGGACAGGGTCAGGGTCAGGTTAGTTGAAGGGGTGAGAGGCCTAGTGGACAGGGTCAGGTTAGTTGGAGTGGTGAGAGGCCTAGTGGACAGGGTCAGGGTCAGGTTAGTTGGAGAGGTGAGAGGTCTAGTGGACAGGGTCAGGGTCAGGATAGTTGGAGAGGTGAGAGGCCTAGTGGACAGGGTCAGGGTCAGGTTAGTTGAAGGGGTGAGAGGTCTAGTGGACAGGGTCAGGATCAGGTTAGTTGGAGAGGTGAGAGGCCTAGTGGACAGGGTCAGGGTCAGGATAGTTGGAGAGGTGAGAGGCCTAGTGGACAGGGTCAGGGTCAGGTTAGTTGAAGGGGTGAGAGGTCTAGTGGACAGGGTCAGGATCAGGTTAGTTGGAGGGGTTAGAGGCCTAGTGGACAGGGTCAGGGTCAGGTTAGTTGGAGGGGTTAGAGGCCTAGTGGACAGGGTCAGGTTAGTTGGAGTGGTGAGAGGCCTAGTGGACAGGGTCAGGGTCAGGTTAGTTGGAGTGGTGAGAGGCCTAGTGGACAGGGTCAGGGTCAGGTTAGTTGAAGGGGTGAGAGGCCTAGTGGACAGGGTCAGGGTCAGGTTAGTTGGAGGGGTGAGAGGCCTAGTGGACAGGGTCAGGATCAGGTTAGTTGGAGGGGTTAGAGGCCTAGTGGACAGGGTCAGGGTCAGGTTAGTTGGAGGGGTTAGAGGCCTAGTGGACAGGGTCAGGTTAGTTGGAGTGGTGAGAGGCCTAGTGGACAGGGTCAGGGTCAGGTTAGTTGAAGGGGTGAGAGGCCTAGTGGACAGGGTCAGGTTAGTTGAAGGGGTGAGAGGCCTAGTGGACAGGGTCAGGGTCAGGTTAGTTGGAGGGGTGAGAGGCCTAGTGGACAGGGTCAGGGTCAGGTTAGTTGAAGGGGTAAGAGGCCTAGTGGACAGGGTCAGGGTCAGGTTAGTTGAAGGGGTGAGAGGCCTAGTGGACAGGGTCAGGTTAGTTGGAGGGGTGAGAGGCCTAGTGGACAGGGTCAGGTTAGTTGAAGGGGTGAGAGGCCTATTGGACAGGGTCAGGTTAGTTGGAGGGGTGAGAGGCCTAGTGGACAGGGTCAGGGTCAGGTTAGTTGAAGGGGTGAGAGGCCTAGTGGACAGGGTCAGGTTAGTTGGAGGGGTGAGAGGCCTAGTGGACAGGGTCAGGGTCAGGTTAGTTGAAGGGGTGAGAGGCCTTGTGGACAGGGTCAGGGTCAGGTTAGTTGAAGGGGTGAGAGGCCTAGTAGACAGGGTCAGGGTCAGGTTAGTTGAAGGGGTGAGAGGCCTAGTGGTCAGGGTCAGGTTAGTTGAAAGGGTGAGAGGCCTAGTGGACAGGGTCAGGGTCAGGTTAGTTGGAGGGGTGAGAGGCCAAGTGGACAGGGTCAGGGTCAGGTTAGTTGGAGGGGTGAGAGGCCTAGTGGACAGGGTCAGGGTCAGGTTAGTTGGAGGGTGAGAGGCCCAGTGGACAGGGTCAGGGTCAGGTTAGTTGAAGGGGTGAGAGGCCTATTGGACAGGGTCAGGTTAGTTGAAGGGGTGAGAGGCGTAGTGGACAGGGTCAGGGTCAGGTTAGTTGAAGGGGTGAGAGGCCTAGTGGACAGGGTCAGGTTAGTTGGAGGGGTGAGAGGCCTAGTGGACAGGGTCAGGTTAGTTGGAGGGGTGAGAGGCCTAGTGGACAGGGTCAGGGTCAGGTTAGTTGGAGGGGTGAGAGGCCTAGTGGACAGGGTCAGGTCAGGTTAGTTGAAGGGGTGAGAGGCCTAGTGGACAGGGTCAGGGTCAGGTTAGTTGAAGGGTGAGAGGCCTAGTAGACAGGGTCAGGGTCAGGTTAGTTGAAGGGGTGAGAGGCCTAGTGGTCAGGGTCAGGTTAGTTGAAGGGGTGAGAGGCCTAGTGGACAGGGTCAGGTTAGTTGAAGGGGTGAGAGGCCTAGTGGACAGGGTCAGGTTAGTTGAAGGGTGAGAGGCCTAGTGGACAGGGTCAGGGTCAGGTTAGTTGGAGGGGTTAGAGGCCTAGTGGACAGGGTCAGGTTAGTTGAAGGGGTGAGAGGCCCAGTGGACAGGGTCAGGGTCAGGTTAGTTGGAGGGGTGAGAGGCCTAGTGGACAGGGTCAGGGTCAGGTTAGTTGAAGGGGTGAGAGGCCTAGTGGACAGGGTCAGGTTAGTTGAAGGGGTGAGAGGCCTAGTGGACAGGGTCAGGTTAGTTGAAGGGGTGAGAGGCCTAGTGGACAGGGTCAGGTTAGTTGGAGGGGTGAGAGGCCTAGTGGACAGGGTCAGGTTAGTTGAAGGGGTGAGAGGCCTAGTGGACAGGGTCAGGTTAGTTGGAGGGGTGAGAGGCCTAGTGGACAGGGTCAGGTTAGTTGGAGGGGTGAGAGGCCTAGTAGACAGGGTCAGGGTCAGGTTAGTTGAAGGGTGAGAGGCCTCGTGGACAGGGTCAGGTTAGTTGAAGGGGTGAGAGGCCTAGTGGACAGGGTCAGGTTAGTTGGAGGGGTGAGAGGCCTAGTGGACAGGGTCAGGTTAGTAGGAGGGGTGAGAGGCCTAGTAGACAGGGTCAGGGTCAGGTTAGTTGAAGGGGTGAGAGGCCTAGTGGACAGGGTCAGGGTCAGGTTAGTTGAAGGGGTGAGAGGCCAAGTGGACAGGGTCAGGGTCAGGTTAGTTGGAGGGGTGAGAGGCCAAGTGGACAGGGTCAGGGTCAGGTTAGTTGAAGGGGTGAGAGGCCTAGTGGACAGGGTCAGGGTCAGGTTAGTAGGAGGGGTGAGAGGCCTAGTGGACAGGGTCAGGTTTGTTGAAGGGGTGAGAGGCCTAGTGGACAGGGTCAGGTTAGTAGGAGGGGTGAGAGGCCTAGTGGACAGGGTCAGGTTTGTTGAAGGGGTGAGAGGCCTAGTGGACAGGGTCAGGTTAGTTGGAGGGGTGAGAGGCCTAGTGGACAGGGTCAGGGTCAGGTTAGTTGGAGGGTGAGAGGCCTAGTGGACAGGGTCAGGGTCAGGTTAGTTGGAGGGGTGAGAGGCCTAGTGGATAGGGTCAGGTTTGTTGGAGGGGTGAGAGGCCTAGTGGACAGGGTCAGGTTAGTTGGAGGGGTGAGAGGCCTAGTGGACAGGGTCAGGGTCAGGTTAGTTGGAGGGGTGAGAGGCCTAGTGGACAGGGTCAGGGTCAGGTTAGTTGGAGGGGTGAGAGGCCTAGTGGACAGGGTCAGGGTCAGGTTAGTTGGAGGGGTGAGAGGCCTAGTGGATAGGGTCAGGTTTGTTGGAGGGGTGAGAGGCCTAGTGGACAGGGTCAGGTTAGTTGGAGGGGTGAGAGGCCTAGTGGACAGGGTCAGGGTCAGGTTAGTTGGAGGGGTGAGAGGCCTAGTGGACAGGGTCAGGGTCAGGTTAGTTGAAGGGGTGAGAGGCCTAGTGGACAGGGTTAGGTTAGTTGAAGGGGTGAGAGGCCTAGTGGACAGGGTCAGGTTAGTTGGAGGGGTGAGAGGCCTAGTGGACAGGGTCAGGTTAGTTGAAGGGGTGAGAGGCCTAGTGGACAGGGTCAGGTTAATTGAAGGGGTGAGAGGCCTAGTGGACAGGGTCAGGGTCAGGTTAGTTGAAGAGGTGAGAGGCCTAGTAGACAGGGTCAGGGTCAGGTTAGTTGAAGGGGTGAGAGGCCTATTGACAGGGTCAGGGTCAGGTTATTTGGAGGGGTGAGAGGCCTAGTGGACAGGGTCAGGGTCAGGTTAGTTGAAGGGGTGAGAGGGCCTAGTGGACAGGGTCAGGTTAGTTGGAGTGGTGAGAGGCCTAGTGGACAGGGTCAGGGTCAGGTTAGTTGAAGGGGTGAGAGGCCTAGTGGACAGGGTCAGGTTAGTTGGAGGGGTGAGAGGCCTAGTGGACAGGGTCAGGGTCAGGTTAGTTGAAGGGGTGAGAGGCCTTGTGGACAGGGTCAGGGTCAGGTTAGTTGAAGGGGTGAGAGGCCTAGTAGACAGGGTCAGGGTCAGGTTAGTTGAAGGGGTGAGAGGCCTAGTGGTCAGGGTCAGGTTAGTTGAAGGGGTGAGAGGCCTAGTGGACAGGGTCAGGGTCAGGTTAGTTGAAGGGGTGAGAGGCCTAGTGGACAGGGTCAGGGTCAGGTTAGTTGGAGGGGTGAGAGGCCTAGTGGACAGGGTCAGGGTCAGGTTAGTTGAAGGGGTGAGAGGCCTATTGGACAGGGTCAGGTTAGTTGAAGGGGTGAGAGGCGTAGTGGACAGGGTCAGGGTCAGGTTAGTTGAAGGGGTGAGAGGCCTAGTGGACAGGGTCAGGTTAGTTGGAGGGGTGAGAGGCCTAGTGGACAGGGTCAGGTTAGTTGGAGGGGTGAGAGGCCTAGTGGACAGGGTCAGGGTCAGGTTAGTTGAAGGGGTGAGAGGCCTAGTGGACAGGGTCAGGTTAGTTGGAGGGGTGAGAGGCCTAGTGGACAGGGTCAGGGTCAGGTTAGTTGAAGGGGTGAGAGGCCTAGTGGACAGGGTCAGGGTCAGGTTAGTTGAAGGGGTGAGAGGCCTAGTAGACAGGGTCAGGGTCAGGTTAGTTGAAGGGGTGAGAGGCCTAGTGGTCAGGGTCAGGTTAGTTGAAGGGGTGAGAGGCCTAGTGGACAGGGTCAGGTTAGTTGAAGGGGTGAGAGGCCTAGTGGACAGGGTCAGGTTAGTTGAAGGGGTGAGAGGCCTAGTGGACAGGGTCAGGGTCAGGTTAGTTGGAGGGGTTAGAGGCCTAGTGGACAGGGTCAGGTTAGTTGAAGGGGTGAGAGGCCTAGTGGACAGGGTCAGGGTCAGGTTAGTTGAAGGGGTGAGAGGCTTAGTGGACAGGGTCAGGTTAGTTGAAGGGGTGAGAGGCCTAGTGGACAGGGTCAGGTTAGTTGAAGGGGTGAGAGGCCTAGTGGACAGGGTCAGGGTCAGGTTAGTTGAAGGGGTGAGAGGCTTAGTGGACAGGGTCAGATTAGTTGAAGGGGTGAGAGGCCTAGTGGACAGGGTCAGGTTAGTTGGAGGGGTGAGAGGCCTAGTGGACAGGGTCAGGTTAGTTGAAGGGGTGAGAGGCCTAGTGGACAGGGTCAGGTTAGTTGGAGGGGTGAGAGGCCTAGTGGACAGGGTCAGGTTAGTTGAAGGGGTGAGAGGCCTAGTGGACAGGGTCAGGGTCAGGTTAGTTGAAGGGTGAGAGGCCTCGTGGACAGGGTCAGGTTAGTTGGAGGGGTGAGAGGCCTAGTGGACAGGGTCAGGTTAGTTGGAGGGGTGAGAGGCCTAGTAGACAGGGTCAGGGTCAGGTTAGTTGAAGGGTGAGAGGCCTCGTGGACAGGGTCAGGTTAGTTGAAGGGGTGAGAGGCCTAGTGGACAGGGTCAGGTTAGTTGGAGGGGTGAGAGGCCTAGTGGACAGGGTCAGGTTAGTAGGAGGGGTGAGAGGCCTAGTAGACAGGGTCAGGGTCAGGTTAGTTGAAGGGGTGAGAGGCCTAGTGGACAGGGTCAGGGTCAGGTTAGTTGAAGGGTGAGAGGCCAAGTGGACAGGGTCAGGGTCAGGTTAGTTGGAGGGGTGAGAGGCCAAGTGGACAGGGTCAGGGTCAGGTTAGTTGAAGGGGTGAGAGGCCTAGTGGACAGGGTCAGGGTCAGGTTAGTAGGAGGGGTGAGAGGCCTAGTGGACAGGGTCAGGGTCAGGTTAGTAGGAGGGGTGAGAGGCCTAGTGGACAGGGTCAGGTTTGTTGAAGGGGTGAGAGGCCTAGTGGACAGGGTCAGGTTAGTAGGAGGGGTGAGAGGCCTAGTGGACAGGGTCAGGTTAGTAGGAGGGGTGAGAGGCCTAGTGGACAGGGTCAGGTTTGTTGAAGGGGTGAGAGGCCTAGTGGACAGGGTCAGGTTAGTTGGAGGGGTGAGAGGCCTAGTGGACAGGGTCAGGGTCAGGTTAGTTGGATGCGTGAGAGGCCTAGTGGACAGGGTCAGGGTCAGGTTAGTTGGAGGAGTGAGAAGCCTAGTGGATAGGGTCAGGTTTGTTGGAGGGGTGAGAGGCCTAGTGGACAGGGTCAGGTTAGTTGGAGGGGTGAGAGGCCTAGTGGACAGGGTCAGGGTCAGGTTAGTTGGAGGGGTGAGAGGCCTAGTGGACAGGGTCAGGGTCAGGTTAGTTGGAGGGGTGAGAGGCCTAGTGGACAGGGTCAGGGTCAGGTTAGTTGAAGGGGTGAGAGGCCTAGTGGACAGGGTTAGGTTAGTTGAAGGGGTGAGAGGCCCAGTGGACAGGGTCAGGTTAGTTGGAGGGTGAGAGGCCTAGTGGACAGGGTCAGGTTAGTTGAAGGGGTGAGAGGCCTAGTGGACAGGGTCAGGTTTATTGAAGGGGTGAGAGGCCTAGTGGACAGGGTCAGGGTCAGGTTAGTTGAAGAGGTGAGAGGCCTAGTGGACAGGGTCAGGGTCAGGTTAGTTGAAGGGGTGAGAGGCCTATTGGACAGGGTCAGGGTCAGGTTATTTGGAGGGGTGAGAGGCCTAGTGGACAGGGTCAGGGTCAGGTTAGTTGAAGGGGTGAGAGGCCTAGTGGACAGGGTCAGGTTAGTTGGAGTGGTGAGAGGCCTAGTGGACAGGGTCAGGGTCAGGTTAGTTGGAGAGGTGAGAGGCCTAGTGGACAGGGTCAGGGTCAGGTTAGTTGAAGGGGTGAGAGGTCTAGTGGACAGGGTCAGGATCAGGTTAGTTGGAGGGGTTAGAGGCCTAGTGGACAGGGTCAGGGTCAGGTTAGTTGGAGGGGTTAGAGGCCTAGTGGACAGGGTCAGGTTAGTTGGAGTGGTGAGAGGCCTAGTGGACAGGGTCAGGTTAGTTGAAGGGGTGAGAGGCCTAGTGGACAGGGTCAGGTTTATTGAAGGGTGAGAGGCCTAGTGGACAGGGTCAGGGTCAGGTTAGTTGAAGAGGTGAGAGGCCTAGTGGACAGGGTCAGGGTCAGGTTAGTTGAAGGGGTGAGAGGCCTATTGGACAGGGTCAGGGTCAGGTTATTTGGAGGGGTGAGAGGCCTAGTGGACAGGGTCAGGTCAGGTTAGTTGAAGGGGTGAGAGGCCTAGTGGACAGGGTCAGGTTAGTTGGAGTGGTGAGAGGCCTAGTGGACAGGGTCAGGGTCAGGGTCAGGTTAGTTGAGAGAGGTGAGAGGCCTAGTGGACAGGGTCAGGGTCAGGTTAGTTGAAGGGGTGAGAGGCCTAGTGGACAGGGTCAGGTTAGTTGGAGTGGTGAGAGGCCTAGTGGACAGGGTCAGGGTCAGGTTAGTTGAAGGGGTGAGAGGCCTAGTGGACAGGGTCAGGTTAGTTGGAGGGGTGAGAGGCCTAGTGGACAGGGTCAGGTTAGTTGGAAGGGTGAGAGGCCTAGTGGACAGGGTCAGGGTCAGGTTAGTTGAAGGGGTGAGAGGCCTAGTGGACAGGGTCAGGTTAGTTGAAGGGGTGAGAGGCCTAGTGGACAGGGTCAAGGTCAGGTTAGTTGAAGGGGTGAGAGGCCTAGTGGACAGGGTCAGGTTAGTTGAAGGGGTGAGAGGCCTAGTGGACAGGGTCAGGGTCAGGTAAGTTGGAGGGGTGAGAGGCCTAGTGGACAGGGTCAGGGTCAGGTTAGTTGAAGGGGTGAGAGGCCTAGTGGTCAGGGTCAGGTTAGTTGAAGGGGTGAGAGGCCTAGTGGACAGGGTCAGGTTAGTTGAAGGGGTAAGAGGCCTAGTGGACAGGGTCAGGGTCAGGTTAGTTGAAGGGGTGAGAGGCCTAGTGGACAGGGTCAGGTTAGTTGGAGGGGTGAGAGGCCTAGTGGACAGGGTCAGGTTAGTTGAAGGGGTGAGAGGCCTATTGGACAGGGTCAGGTTAGTTGAAGGGGTGAGAGGCGTAGTGGACAGGGTCAGGGTCAGGTTAGTTGAAGGGGTGAGAGGCCTAGTGGACAGGGTCAGGTTAGTTGGAGGGGTGAGAGGCCTAGTGGACAGGGTCAGGTTAGTTGGAGGGGTGAGAGGCCTAGTGGACAGGGTCAGGGTCAGGTTAGTTGAAGGGGTGAGAGGCCTAGTGGACAGGGTCAGGTTAGTTGGAGGGGTGAGAGGCCTAGTGGACAGGGTCAGGGTCAGGTTAGTTGAAGGGGTGAGAGGCCTAGTGGACAGGGTCAGGGTCAGGTTAGTTGAAGGGGTGAGAGGCCTAGTAGACAGGGTCAGGGTCAGGTTAGTTGAAGGGGTGAGAGGCCTAGTGGTCAGGGTCAGGTTAGTTGAAGGGGTGAGAGGCCTAGTGGACAGGGTCAGGTTAGTTGAAGGGGTGAGAGGCCTAGTGGACAGGGTCAGGGTCAGGTTAGTTGGAGGGGTGAGAGGCCTAGTGGACAGGGTCAGGGTCAGGTTAGTTGAAGGGGTGAGAGGCCTATTGGACAGGGTCAGGTTAGTTGAAGGGGTGAGAGGCGTAGTGGACAGGGTCAGGGTCAGGTTAGTTGAAGGGGTGAGAGGCCTAGTGGACAGGGTCAGGTTAGTTGGAGGGGTGAGAGGCCTAGTGGACAGGGTCAGGTTAGTTGGAGGGGTGAGAGGCCTAGTGGACAGGGTCAGGGTCAGGTTAGTTGAAGGGGTTAGAGGCCTAGTGGACAGGGTCAGGGTCAGGTTAGTTGAAGGGGTGAGAGGCCTAGTGGTCAGGGTCAGGTTAGTTGAAGGGGTGAGAGGCCTAGTGGACAGGGTCAGGTTAGTTGAAGGGGTAAGAGGCCTAGTGGACAGGGTCAGGGTCAGGTTAGTTGAAGGGGTGAGAGGCCTAGTGGACAGGGTCAGGTTAGTTGGAGGGGTGAGAGGCCTAGTGGACAGGGTCAGGTTAGTTGAAGGGGTGAGAGGCCTATTGGCCAGGGTCAGGTTAGTTGAAGGGGTGAGAGGCGTAGTGGACAGGGTCAGGGTCAGGTTAGTTGAAGGGGTGAGAGGCCTAGTGGACAGGGTCAGGTTAGTTGGAGGGGTGAGAGGCCTAGTGGACAGGGTCAGGTTAGTTGGAGGGGTGAGAGGCCTAGTGGACAGGGTCAGGGTCAGGTTAGTTGAAGGGGTGAGAGGCCTAGTGGACAGGGTCAGGTTAGTTGGAGGGGTGAGAGGCCTAGTGGACAGGGTCAGGGTCAGGTTAGTTGAAGGGGTGAGAGGCCTTGTGGACAGGGTCAGGGTCAGGTTAGTTGAAGGGGTGAGAGGCCTAGTAGACAGGGTCAGGGTCAGGTTATAGTTGAAGGGGTGAGAGGCCCAGTGGTCAGGGTCAGGTTAGTTGAAGGGTGAGAGGCCCAGTGGTCAGGGTCAGGTTAGTTGAAGGGGTGAGAGGCCTAGTGGACAGGGTCAGGGTCAGGTTAGTTGGAGGGGTGAGAGGCCTAGTGGACAGGGTCAGGGTCAGGTTAGTTGAAGGGTGAGAGGCCTATTGGACAGGGTCAGGTTAGTTGAAGGGGTGAGAGGCCTAGTGGACAGGGTCAGGGTCAGGTTAGTTGAAGGGGTGAGAGAGTGGACAGGGTCAGGGTTTTAGTTGAAGGGGTGAGAGGCCTAGTGGACAGGGTCAGGTTAGTTGGAGGGGTGAGAGGCCTAGTGGACAGGGTCAGGTTAGTTGGAGGGTGAGAGGCCTAGTGGACAGGGTCAGGTCAGGTTAGTTGAAGGGGTGAGAGGCCTAGTGGACAGGGTCAGGTTAGTTGGAGGGGTGAGAGGCCTAGTGGACAGGGTCAGGTCAGGTTAGTTGAAGGGGTGAGAGGCCTAGTGGACAGGGTCAGGGTCAGGTTAGTTGAAGGGGTGAAAGGCCTAGTGGACAGGGTCAGGTTAGTTGAAGGGTGAGAGGCCTAGTGGGGTTAGTTGAAGAGGCCTAGTGGACAGGGTCAGGTTAGTTGAAGGGGTGAGAGGCCTAGTGGACAGGGTCAGGGTCAGTTAGTTGAAGGGGTGAGAGGCCTAGTGGACAGGGTCAGGGTCAGGGTAGAAGGGGGTGAGAGGGTCAGGTCAGGTTAGTTGAAGGGGTGAGAGGCCTAGTGGTCAGGGTCAGGGTCAGGTTAGTTGAAGGGGTGAGAGGCCTAGTGGACAGGGTCAGGTTAGTTGGAAGGGGTGAGAGGCCTAGTGGACAGGGTCAGGGTCAGTTAGCTGAAGGGTGAGAGGCCTAGTGGACAGGGTCAGGGTCAGTTGAAGAAGGGGTGAGAGGCCTGTGGACAGGGTCAGGTTAGTTGAAGGGGTGAGAGGCCCAGTGGACAGGTCAGGTTAGTTGAAGGGGTGAGAGGCCTAGTGGACAGGGTCAGGTTAGTTGGAGGGGTGAGAGGCCTAGTGGACAGGGTCAGGTCAGGTTAGTTGAAGGGTGAGAGGCCTAGTGGACAGGGTCAGGGTCAGGTTAGTTGAAGGGTGAGAGGCCCAAATTAGTGGGGTCAGGGTCAGGTTAGTTGAAGGGGTGAGGGGTGGAGAGGCCTAGTGGACAGGGTCAGGTTAGTTGAGGGTGAGAGGCCTAGTGGACAGGGTCAGGGTAGTTGGAAGGGTGAGAGGCCCAGTGGACAGGGTCAGGGTCAGGTTAGTTGAAGGGTGAGAGGCCTAGTGGACAGGGTCAGGGTCAGGTTAGTTGAAGGGGTGAGAGGCCTGAGTGGACAGGGTCAGGTTAGTTGAAGGGTGAGAGGCCTGGAGTGGTCAGGGTCAGGTTAGTTGAAGGGGTGAGAGGCCTAGTGGACAGGGTCAGGTTAGTTGAAGGGGTGAGAGGCCTAGTGGACAGGGTCAGGGTCAGGTTAGTTGAAGGGGAGAGGCCTAGTGGACAGGGTCAGGGTCAGGTTAGTTGAAGGGGTGAGAGGCCTAGTGGACGGGGGAGGTCAGGTTAGGTTGAAGGGGTGAGAGGCCTAGTGGACAGGGTCAGGTCAGGTAGTTGAAGGGTGAGGGGTGAGAGGCCTAGTGAAGACAGGGTCAGGTCAGGTTAGGAAGGGGTGAGAGGCCCAGTGGACAGGGTCAGGTCAGGTTAGTTGAAGGGGTGAGAGGCCCAGTGGACAGGGTCAGTCAGGTTAGTTGAAGGGGTGAGAGGCCTAGTGGACAGGGTCAGGGTCAGGTTAGTTGAAGGGTGAGAGGCCTAGTGGACAGGGTGGACAGGGTCAGGTTAGTTGGAGGGTGAGAGGCCTAGTGGACAGGGTCAGGGTCAGGTTAGTTGAAGGGGTGAGAGGCCTAGTGGACAGGGTCAGGTTAGTTGGAGGGGTGAGAGGCCTAGTGGACAGGGTCAGGTCAGGTTAGTTGAAGGGGTGAGAGGCCTAGTGGACAGGGTCAGGGTTAGGTTGAAGGGGTGAGAGGCCCAGTGGACAGGGTCAGGTTAGTTGAAGGGGTGAGAGGCCTAGTGACAGGGTCAGGGTCAGGTTAGTTGAAGGGGTGAGAGGCCTAGTGGACAGGTCAGGTCAGGTCAGGTTAGGAGGGGTGAGAGGCCTAGTAGACAGGGTCAGGGTCAGGTTAGTTGAAGGGGTGAGAGGCCTAGTGGACAGGGTCAGGTCAGGTTAGTTGAAGGGGTGAGAGGCCCAGTGGACAGGGTCAGGTTAGTTGAAGGTGAGAGGCCTCGTGAGGCCTAGTGACAGGGTCAGGGTCAGGTTAGTTGAAGGGGTGAGAGGCCTAGTGGACAGGGTCAGGTCAGGTTAGTTGAAGGGGTGAGAGGCCTAGTGGACAGGGTCAGGGTCAGGTTAGTTGAAGGGGTGAGAGGCCTAGTGGACAGGGTCAGGTTAGTTGGAGGGGTGAGAGGCCTAGTGGACAGGTTAGTCAGGTTAGTCAGGGTCAGGTTAGGGGCCTGAGAGGGTCAGGTTAGTGAAGGGGTGAGAGGCCTAGTGGACGGGTCAGGTTAGTTGAAGGGGTGAGAGGCCTAGTGGACAGGGTC
This sequence comes from Oncorhynchus keta, assembly GCF_023373465.1. Classification (NCBI taxonomy): domain Eukaryota; kingdom Metazoa; phylum Chordata; class Actinopteri; order Salmoniformes; family Salmonidae; genus Oncorhynchus; species Oncorhynchus keta. The sequence continues at coordinate 12,882,759 of NC_068439.1, read as the reverse complement.
AGGGTCAGGTTAGTTGAAGGGTGAGAGGCCTAGTGGACAGGGTCAGGTTAGTTGAAGGGGTGAGAGGCCTAGTGGACAGGGTCAGGTCAGGTTAATTGGGGGTGAGAGGCCTAGTGGACAGGGTCAGGTTAGAGGCCCAGTGGAGGGTCAGGTGAGGGCCTGAGAGGCCCAGTGGACAGGGTCAGGTTAGTTGGAGGGGTGAGAGGCCCTAGTGGACAGGGTCAGGGTCAGGTTAGTTGAAGGTGAGAGGCCTAGTGACAGGGTCAGGGTTGAAGGGTGAGAGGCCTAGTGGACAGGGTCAGGTTAGTTGAAGGGTGAGAGGCCTAGTGGACAGGGTCAGGTTAGTTGGAGGGTGAGAGGCCTAGTGGACAGGGTTAGTAGGAGGGTCAGGCCTAGTAGAGGGTGAGAGGCCTGAGTGGACTAGTGGACAGGGTCAGGTTAGTTGAAGGGGGTCAGGTGAAGGGTGAGGCCTAGTGGAGTGGACAGGGTCAGGGTCAGGTTAGTTGGAGGGTGAGAGGCCTAGTGGACAGGGTCAGGTTAGTTGGAAGGGTGAGAGGCCTAGTGGACAGGGTCAGGGTCAGGTTAGTTGAGGGTGAGAGGCCTAGTGGACAGGGTCAGGTCAGGTTAGTTGAAGGGTGAGAGGCCTAGTGGACAGGGTCAGGGTCAGGTCAGGTTGAGAGGCCTTGGAGGTCAGGGTCAGGTGAGAGGCAGGGTCAGGTTAGTGGACCTAGGGACAGGGTCAGGTTAGTTGGAGGGTGAGAGGCCTAGTGGACAGGGTCAGGGTCAGGTTAGTTGAAGGGTGAGAGGCCTAGTGGACAGGGTCAGTCAGGTTAGTTGAAGGGGTGAGAGGCCTAGTGGACAGGGTCAGGTTAGTTGGAGGGTGAGAGGCCTAGTGGACAGGGTCAGGTCAGGTTAGTTGGAAGGGTGAGAGGCCTAGTGGACAGGGTCAGGTCAGGTTAGTTGAAGGGGTGAGAGGCCTAGTGGACAGGGTCAGGTTAGTTGAAGGGGTGAGAGGCCTAGTGGACAGGGTCAGGTAGTTGGAGGGTGAGAGGCCTAGTGGACAGGGTCAGGGTCAGGTTAGTTGGAAGGGTGAGAGGCCTAGTGGGTCAGGGTCAGGTTAGTTGAAGGGTGAGAGGCCTAGTGGACAGGGTCAGGGTTAGTTGAAGGGGTGAGAGGCCTAGTGGACAGGGTCAGGTTAGTTGGAAGGGGTGAGAGGCCTAGTGGACAGGGTCAGGGTCAGGTTAGTTGAAGGGGTGAGAGGCCTAGTGGACAGGGTCAGGTTAGTTGAAGGGGTGAGAGGCCTAGTGGACAGGGTCAGGTTAGTTGGAGGGTGAGAGGCCTAGTGGACAGGGTCAGGGTCAGGTTAGTTGAAGGGGTGAGAGGCCTAGTGGACAGGGTCAGGTTAGTTGAAGGGGTGAGAGGCCTAGTGGACAGGGTCAAGGTTAGTTGAGGGTGAGAGGCCTAGTGGACAGGGTCAGGTTAGTTGAAGGGGTGAGAGGCCTAGTGACAGGGTCAGGGTCAGGTTAGTTGAAGGGTGAGAGGCCTAGTGGACAGGGTCAGGTTAGTTGGAGGGGTGAGAGGCCTAGTGGACAGGGTCAGGTTAGTTGAAGGGTGAGAGGCCTAGTGACAGGGTCCTAGTGGACAGGGTCAGGGTCAGGTTAGTTGAAGGGGTGAGAGGCCTAGTGGACAGGGTCAGGTTAGTTGGAGGGGTGAGAGGCCTAGTGGACAGGGTCAGGGTCAGGTTAGTTGAAGGGGTGAGAGGCCCAGTGGACAGGGTCAGGGTCAGGTTAGTTGAAGGGGTGAGAGGCCTAGTGGACAGGGTCAGGTTAGTTGGAAGGGGTGAGAGGCCTAGTGGACAGGGTCAGGTTAGTTGAAGGGTTAGGAAGGGTCAAATCAGAGTTGAGAGCCTGAGAGGTGTGGACAGGGTCAGGGTCAGGTTAGTTGAAGGGGTGAGAGGCCTAGTGGACAGGGTCAGGGTCAGGTTAGTTGAAGGGGTGAGAGGCCTAGTGGACAGGGTCAGGGTCAGGTTAGTTGAAGGGGTGAGAGGCCTAGTGGACAGGGTCAGGGTCAGGTTAGTTGGAGGGGTGAGAGGCCTAGTGGACAGGGTCAGGGTCAGGTTAGTTGAAGGGGTGAGAGGCCTAGTGGACAGGGTCAGGTCAGGTTAGTTGAAGGGGTGAGAGGCCTAGTGGACAGGGTCAGGGTCAGGTTAGTTGGAGGGTGAGAGGCCCAGTGGACAGGGTCAGGGTCAGGTTAGTTGAAGAAAAGAGCCTAGGTCAGAGTCAGGTTAGTTGAAGGTGAGAGGCCTAGTGGACAGGGTCAGGGTCAGGTTAGTTGAAGGGGTGAGAGGCCTAGTGGACAGGGTCAGGGTGGACAGGGTCAGGTTAGTTGGAGGGTGAGAGGCCTAGTGGACAGGGTCAGGGTCAGGTTAGTTGAAGGGGTGAGAGGCCTAGTGGACAGGGTCAGGGTCAGGTTAGTTGAAGGGGTGAGAGGCCTAGTGGACAGGGTCAGGTCAGGTTAGTTGAAGGGGAGAGGCCTGTGGACAGGGTCAGGGTCAGGTTAGTTGAAGGGTGAGAGGCCTAGTGGTCAGGGTCAGGTTAGTTGAAGGGGTGAGAGGCCTAGTGGACAGGGTCAGGTTAGTTGAAGGGGTGAGAGGCCTAGTGGACAGGGTCAGGTTAGTTGAAGGGGTGAGAGGCCTAGTGGACAGGGTCAGGTCAGGTTAGTTGGAGGGGTTAGAGGCCTAGTGGACATGGTCAGGTTAGTTGAAGGGGTGAGAGGCCTAGTGGACAGGGTCAGGTCAGGTTAGTTGGGGGTGAGAGGCCTAGTGGACAGGGTCAGGGTCAGGTTAGTTGAAGGGGTGAGAGGCCTAGTGGACAGGGTCAGGTTAGTTGAAGGGGTGAGAGGCCTAGTGGACAGGGTCAGGTTAGTTGAAGGGGTGAGAGGCCTAGTGGACAGGGTCAGGTTAGTTGAAGGGGTGAGAGGCTTAGTGGACAGGGTCAGGTTAGTTGAAGGGGTGAGAGGCCTAGTGGACAGGGTCAGGTTAGTTGAAGGGTGAGAGGCCTAGTGGACAGGGTCAGGGTCAGGTTAGTTGGAGGGGTTAGAGGCCTAGTGGACAGGGTCAGGTTAGTTGAAGGGGTGAGAGGCCTAGTGGACAGGGTCAGGTTATTTGGAGGGGTGAGAGGCCTAGTGGACAGGGTCAGGTTAGTTGGAGGGGTTAGAGGCCTAGTGGACAGGGTCAGGGTAGTTGGAGGGGTGAGAGGCCTAGTGGACAGGGTCAGGTTAGTTGGAGGGGTAAGAGGCCTAGTGGACAGGGTCAGGGTCAGGTTAGTTGAAGGGGTGAGAGGCCTAGTGGACAGGGTCAGGTTAGTTGAAGGGGTGAGAGGCCTAGTGGACAGGGTCAGGTTAGTTGAAGGGTGAGAGGCCTAGTGGACAGGGTCAGGTTAGTTGGAGGGGTGAGAGGCCTAGTGGACAGGGTCAGGTTAGTAGGAGGGGTGAGAGGCCTAGTGGACAGGGTCAGGTTAGTTGGAGGGGCGAGAGGCCTAGTGGACAGGGTCAGGTTAGTTGAAGGGGTGAGAGGCCGAGTGGACAGGGTCAGATTAGTTGGAGGGGCGAGAGGCCGAGTGGACAGGGTCAGGTTAGTTGGAGGGGTGAGAGGCCTAGTGGACAGGGTCAGGGTCAGGTTAGTTGAAGGGGTGAGAGGCCTAGTGGACAGGATCAGGTTAGTTGAAGGGGTGAGAGGCCTAGTGGACAGGGTCAGGTTAGTTGAAGGGGTGAGAGGCCTAGTGGACAGGGTCAGGTTAGTTGAAGGGGTGAGAGGCCTAGTGGACAGGGTCAGGTTAGTTGAAGGGGTGAGAGGCCTAGTGGACAGGGTCAGGTTAGTTGAAGGGGTGAGAGGCCTAGTGGACAGGGTCAGGTTAGTTGAAGGGGTGAGAGGCCTAGTGGACAGGGTCAGGGTCAGGTTAGTTGAAGGGTGAGAGGCCTAGTGGACAGGGTCAGGTTAGTTGAAGGGGTGAGAGGCCTAGTGGACAGGGTCAGGTTAGTTGGAGGGGTGAGAGGCCTAGTGGACAGGGTCAGGGTCAGGTTAGTCCTCGTGGAGGGTCAGGTTAGTTGAAGGGTGAGAGGCCTCGTGGACAGGGTCAGGTTAGTTGGAGGGGTGAGAGGCCTAGTGGACAGGATCAGGGTCAGGTTAGTTGAAGGGGGTGAGAGGCCTGGAGTGGTTAGTTGAAGGGGTGAGAGGCCTAGTGGACAGGGTCAGGTTAGTTGGAGGGGTGAGAGGCCTACTGGACAGGATCAGGGTCAAGTTCGTTGAATGGGTGAGAGGCCTAGTGGACAGGGTCAGGTTAGTTGAAGGGGTGAGAGGCCTAGTGGATAGGGTCAGGTTATGAGATGTGGTATGATGGTAGTACTATGATAGGTAGTATAGATGTGTAGTGAGAGGTGGTATGATGGTAGTACTATGATAGGTAGTATAGATGTGTAGTGAGAGGTGGTATGATGGTAGTATATATGTGTAGTTCGAGGTGGTATGATGGTAGTACTATGATAGGTAGTAGAGATGTGTAGTGAGAGGTGGTATGATGGTAGTACTATGATAGGTCAGTAGTAGAGATGTGTAGTGAGAGGTGGTATGATAGTAGTACTATGATAGGTCAGTAGTAGAGATGTGTAGTGAGAGGTGGTATGATGGTAGTACTATGATAGGTCAGTAGTAGAGATGTGTAGTGAGAGGTGGTATGATAGTAGTACTATGATAGGTCAGTAGTAGAGATGTGTAGTGAGAGACAGAGAGACAGAGAGAGAGACAGGGAGAGAGAGACAGAGAGAGAGACAGAGAGAGAGACAGAGAGCGAGACAGAGAGAGAGACAGAGAGAGAGACACAGATAGAGACAGAGAGAGAGACAGAGAGACAGAGAGAGAGAGAGAGAGAGAGAGAGAGAGAGAGAGAGACAGGGAGAGAGAGACAGAGAGAGAGACAGAGAGAGTAAAAAGAAAAGGAGAGGATAACGAGATGGGAGAGCCTGTTCAGATTCATTTCTTTGCACATGTCCTGGTTGAAAACCCTTAGAGAGAGAGAGGGACAGGGGAGAGAGAGACAGGGAGAGTTACAGAGAGAGAGACAGAGAGAGAGTTACAGAGGGAGAGACAGAGAGAGAGACAGAGAGAGAGAGAGAGAGGGAGACAGAGAGAGAGACAAGACAGAGAGAGAGCCAGAGAGAGAGAGACACAGAGAGAGAGAGAGAGAGAGAGAGAGAGAGACAGAGAGAGAGAGACAGAGAGACAGAGAGAGAGACAAGACAGAGAGAGAGACAGAGAGTTACAGAGAGAGAGAGAGAGACAGAGAGAGAGAGAGAGAGAGAGGGGGAGAGAGACAAGGAGAGAGAGAGAGACGGAGAGACAGGGAGAGGATAAAGAGAGGATAAAGAGATGGGAGAGTCTGTTCAGATTCATTTCTTTGCACATGTCCTGGTTGAAAAACCTTAGAGAGAGAGAGAGAGAGAGAGAGACAGGGAGAGAGAGAGACAGGGAGAGTTACAGAGAGAGAGAGAGAGACAGAGAGAGAGACAGGGAGAGAGAGAGACAGGGAGAGTTACAGAAAGAGAGACAGAGAGAGAGACAGAGAGAGAGAGAGAGAGAGAGAGAGAGAGAGAGAGAGAGAGAGGAGAGAGAGAGAGAGAGAGAGACAAGACAGAGAGAGAGACAGAGAGACAAGACAGAGAGAGAGACAGAGAGAGAGAGACAGAGAGACAAGACAGAGAGAGAGACAGAGAGAGAGAGAGACAGAGAGAGAGACAGAGAGACAAGACAGAGAGAGAGAGAGAGAGAGAGAGAGACAAGACAGAGAGAGAGACAGAGAGAGTAAAAAGAAAAGGAGAGGATAAAGAGATGGGAGAGTCTGTTCAGATTCATTTCTTTGCACATGTCCTGGTTGAAAAACTTTAGTGTTTCCACTCTTTGCTCCATTTCGCCTAGCGTCCGGCACGTTCTTGGGTCCAACGTGTTGAGACGCGAGGCGGTTTCTTGGTTCCGTGGTTCTAAACAGAAGGGCCATTTTTTTCATGGACACACCCACTTTTCTGTGTTCAATTTGGTCCTATAGTATAAAAGATCTTTGGTTTCTTTATTAATTGACCATTTCCGGAATAGATGGGTTAGCTGACAACGTCCTAAACACTACGGGCTTCAAAGGGACAGAAGTCCATGTGTGGTGGTTCTGGATGGCCAGATAGCGAGCAACAAGACGATGTCATGTAGGGAATCGTAGGTGGCTTTTTTCAGCAAGTTTTAACTTGTTCTTGATACAAGGTCTTGTTTTGACTGATGTCACATCTATGCTAATATGGCAAAAAAAAAATGCTAGCTAGCTAACCAACAACTGTATTTGAGAGACAGCAAGTGCTCATTGTGCAAATATATTTACGTTTTCAAAAAACAATAGGCACGAAATATAGTTTACATGTTATCAACAATCTAACCCAACCCCGTCTGTTTTGCCCCATAGTTGCGCACTCGTGCTTTTTGTTGCTAAACAACCTACCCGTCTATAGGACCTCTTCCGGTTTCCATTAATTACCACAGCCACAAAGTAAAAATTGGCTATATGATTAAAATGCATGTAAACACAAATTAGCTTACTTTAAGGTTAGGCATAAGGTTATCGGTGTGATTAAGGTTATGGTTAGGTTTAAATCCCATTTTAAGAAGATCATTTGTTGAAATAGGTGGGGTTTATGACTTTGTGACTCTGGTAACTATTGACAACCACCATTTCCTTGTGTTGGTCTCATTTGTAGCACTCGAGACGTGATTGGACGTCTGTTTCGGGAATGTGTCATGTGACTTTTTGACAAGCCTTCTCATTGGAGGAGGACACCCAGCTGACCTTGTCTGTTTTTATTGGCTTATTTACTTCTTGCACAAACAACTAATAAAATGAATGTTGGTTTGAGCTTCAGCGTTTCAAAATGAAAAGTAATGTGTTGCTGTTTTTATTGTTTTTTTGCCATGTTGTTGTTTTACTTTTGTTTCTTTCTTGGCAAAAAAAAATGTGGCACCTTTTTGGTTTTAAAATGAACAGAATTCAATCAGGATTCCTTTGTTGAAACGTGACTGTTGTTTGACGTCTTGTCAATAGAAGCCCGTAACGCTGGACAACCAACTCAGGCAGAGAGAACGTAAACACGTCCACAAAACCCAATGGTTAAGTTTCACCTCGATTCGATATGGATTATTACTATTTTGACTGATGATATTTATATAATAAATATAATGTATGGTATGGATTATTATTCTGATATTTGTATATGCTGGAGATGGCTGCATGCCCTCAAAATGGAGGTTGAGTAAGGATAAAGGGGTTGTCCTGGTGCTGCAGTGAAGTAGCATCATCTATCTACAATGACCAGCTGACAGACAAACATACAGTCACTCACTCTGACCTCTCACCTTTGACCCCTACACGCTGATGGGCCAGGGATGGGTCTTCTGTTAGCTGGCGTTCATTAAATGTTGTCTGTCTACTGGTTAAACACACACCTGGGAGTGGGACTCTGGTCAAACTGGACCTGTGGGGACATTTGCATGGCTGACTGCCAGTCACTCGGGGAAAGAACTGAGACACAACACAAGAACTGTTAAGGCAGGCAAGGAAAGACATGATAGCCATAGCAGGCCAGAACCATCCAACAACCAACTCCTGTTGTAAAGATGCTGTATTAAAACAGCACCTACCCCAGTGTCCGTCACTGTCCTCAATAGCAAACCAAATGGTCAGTGTATTAGAGATCTGTAAGAACACAACTCTTAAGAAGAAAAAAAAAGAAATATCTTCAAGAAATGGGCAAATACATGTGCTTAAAGTTTTAAAATGTTGCCAATTAATAATCTATAAAATATTGTAGGCTACTTCTGTAATATAATATTTCAAACACATATACATAGCCCATACATCCCCCACTCCTCAACCCAACTGACAGTGTTTAATAAAAGAGGGAGCCAACCAAAAACAAAGACGTTGTCATGGTTTCAGCACCAAGACAGGACATGCTTTCTCCAGGATACACCAGCCCCTGTGTTTGTATCGCTGAGTTCTGGAATCACAGAAAACAGGAGCTCCTCCTAGTGTCTGCCCAGTGACATGACACCACACTACCTGCTTACTGTGGCCTACAACCCTGTTGGACAAGGTGTCTTGTCTTAACTGGTGTTGAAGGGGGAGAGAAAACAACAGGTGGTACATTACAACTTGTTACGCCTGCATTTCCAACTTCCTGGTTCTTTTAGCTGTTGTTGTTGTTATTGTTTTTGTTTAGAGTTCAAACCTACTGGGTGGTAGCTTTCCGAGAACAGGGTTGGAGATTAAGCCTACAGAACGGTATCTCTCCAGGAACAGGGTTGGAGTTAAAACCTACAGGAGAGTAGCTTTCCGGGAACAGTGTTGGAGAGCCCTGCTCTATTGTATGGAAATATTGTGCAGTATTGGCTAGCCCAGCATTTCCCAAACTCGGTCCTGGGGACCCCAAGTGGTACAGGTATAAAACCTCAGTCAGTAAAATATAAAACCTTACTCAGTCAGTAAGATATGAAACCTTACTCAGTAAAATATTAAACCTTACTCAGTCATTAAAATATAAAACCTTACCTCAGTCAGTAAAATATAAAACCTTACTCAGTCAGTAAGATATGAAACCTTACTCAGTCAGTAAAATATTAAATTTGACTCAGTCATTAAAATATAAAACCTTACTCAGTCATTAAAATATGAAATCTCAGTCAGTAAAATATGAAACCTTACCCAGTCAGTAAAATATAAAACCTTACTCAGTCAGTAAAATATAAAACCTTACTCAGTCAGTAAAATATGAAACCTTACTCAGTCAGTAAAATATGAAATCTTACTCAGTCAGTAAAATATGAAACCTTACTCAGTCAGTAAAATATGAAATCTTACTCAGTCAGTAAAATATGAAATCTTACTCAGTCAGTAAAATATGAAATCTTACTCAGTCAGTAAAATATGAAACCTTACTCAGTCAGTAAAATATGAAACCTTACTCAGTCAGTAAAATATGAAACCTTACTCAGTCAGTAAAATATGAAACCTTACTCAGTCAGTAAAATATAAAACCTTACTCAGTCAGTAAAATATGAAATCTTACTCAGTCAGTAAAATATAAAACCTTACTCAGTCAGTAAAATATGAAACCTTACTCAGTCAGTAAAATATGAAACCTTACTCAGTCAGTAAAATATGAAACCTTACTCAGTCAGTAAAATATGAAACCTTACTCAGTCAGTAAGATATGAAACCTTACTCAGTCAGTAAGATATGAAACCTTACTCAGTCAGTAAGATATGAAACCTTACTCAGTCAGTAAAATATGAAACCTTAGTCAGTAAGATATGAAACCTTACTCAGTAAGATATGAAACCTTACTCAGTCAGTAAAATATGAAACCTTACTCAGTCAGTAAGATATGAAACCTTACTCAGTCAGTAAAATATGAAACCTTACTCAGTCAGTAAGATATGAAACCTTACTCAGTCAGTAAAATATGAAACCTTACTCAGTCAGTAAGATATGAAACCTTACTCAGTCAGTAAAATATGAAACCTTACTCAGTCAGTAAGATATGAAACCTTACTCAGTCAGTAAAATATGAAACCTTACTCAGTCAGTAAGATATGAAACCTTACTCAGTCAGTAAAATATGAAACCTTACTCAGTCAGTAAAATATGAAACCTTACTCAGTCAGTAAGATATGAAACCTTACTCAGTCAGTAAAATATGAAACCTTACTCAGTCAGTAAGATATGAAACCTTACTCAGTCAGTAAGATATGAAACCTTACTCAGTCAGTAAAATATGAAACCTTACTCGGTCAGTAAAATATAAAACCTTACTCAGTCAGTAAAATATGAAACCTTACTCAGTCAGTAAAATATGAAACCTTACTCAGTCAGTAAGATATGAAACCTTACTCAGTCAGTAAAATATGAAACCTTACTCAGTCAGTAAGATATGAAACCTTACTCAGTCAGTAAAATATGAAACCTTACTCAGTCAGTAAGATATGAAACCTTACTCAGTCAGTAAAATATGAAACCTTACTCAGTCAGTAAGATATGAAACCTTACTCAGTCAGTAAAATATGAAACCTTACTCAGTCAGTAAAATATGAAACCTTACTCAGTCAGTAAGATATGAAACCTTACTCAGTCAGTAAAATATAAAACCTTACTCAGTCAGTAAGATATGAAACCTTACTCAGTAAAATATTAAACCTTACTCAGTCATTAAAATATAAAACCTTACCTCAGTCAGTAAAATATAAAACCTTACTCAGTCAGTAAGATATGAAACCTTACTCAGTCAGTAAAATATAAAACCTTACTCAGTCAGTAAAATATGAAACCTTACTCAGTCAGTAAAATATAAAACCTTACTCAGTCAGTAAAATATGAAACCTTACTCAGTCAGTAAAATATAAAACCTTACTCAGTCAGTAAAATATGAAACCTTACTCAGTCAGTAAAATATGAAACCTTACTCAGTCAGTAAAATATAAAACCTTACTCAGTCAGTAAAATATGAAACCTTACTCAGTCAGTAAAATACTACATTTGACTCAGTCAGTAAAGTATAAAACCTTACTCAGTCAGTAAAATATAAAACCTTACTCAGTCAGTAAAATATAAAACCTCAGTCATTAAAATATGAAACTTTAATTGAATCCCTCCCTCTCTTTCCCCTACCCCCTGTCTCCTACATCCTGTCTCCTACCTCCAGTCCCCTACCCCCAGGCCCCTTTCCCTTCCCCCAGTCCCCTACCCCCAGGCCCCTTTCCCTTCCCCCAATCCCCCTACCCCCTGTCCCCTACCCCCTGTCCCCTACCCCCAGTCCCCTACCCCCAGTCTCCTACCCCCAGTCTCCTACTCCCAGCCCCCTGTCCCCTACCCCCTGTCCCCTACCCCCTGTCCCCTACCCCCAATCCCCTACCCCCAGACTCCTACCCCTTGTCCCCTACCCCCAGATCCTACCCCCAGACTCCTACCCCAGTCCCCTATCCCATGTCCCCTACCCCCTTGTCCACTAACCCCAGTCCCCTAACCCCAGTCCCCTAACCCCTGTTCCCACCCTTTTGTCCCCTACACCCAGTCTCCTACCTCCTTGTCCCCTACCCCTGTCCCCTAACCCCAGTACCCTACACCCAGTCTCCTACCCCCAGCCCCCTGTCCCCTACCCCCTGTCTCCTACCCCCTGTCCCCTACCCCCAGCCCCCTACCCCCTGTCCCCTACCCCCAATCCCCCTACCCCCTGTCCTCTACCCCCTGTCTCCTACCCCCAGTCCCCTACCCCCAGCCCCCTACCCCCAGCTCCCTACCCCCTGTCCCCTACCCCCAATCCCCTACCCCCAGACTCCTACCCCTTGTCCCCTACCCCCAGATCCTACCCCCAGACTCCTACCCCAGTCCCCTATCCCATGTCCCCTACCCCCTTGTCCACTAACCCCAGTCCCCTAACCCCAGTCCCCTAACCCCTGTTCCCACCCTTTTGTCCCCTACACCCAGTCTCCTACCTCCTTGTCCCCTACCCCCTGTCCCCTAACCCCAGTACCCTACACCCAGTCTCCTACCCCCAGCCCCATGTCCCCTACCCCTTGTCCACTAACCCCAGTCCCCTAACCCCAGTCCCCTAACCCCTGTTCCCACCCTTTGTCCCCTACACCCAGTCTCCTACCTCCCTGTCCCCTACCCCCTGTCCCCTACCCCCAGTCCCCTACCCCCAGTGTCCTACCCCCAGTCTCCTACCCCCAGCCCCCTGTCCCCTACCCCCAATCCCCTACCCCTTGTCCCCTACCCCAGATCCTACCCCAGACTCCTACCCCCAGTCCCCTATCCCCTGTCCCCTACCCCCTTGTCCACTAACCCCAGTCCCCTAACCCCAGTCCCCTAACCCCTGTTCCCACCCCCTTGTCCCCTACACCCAGTCTCCTACCTCCTTGTCCACTAACCCCAGTCCCCTAACCCCAGTACCCTACACCCAGTCTCCTACCCCCAGCCCCCTGTCCCCTACCACCAGTCCCCTAGCCCCAGACTCCTACCCCCAGTCCCCTACCCCCAGTCTCCTACCCCCAGTCTCCTACCTCCAGCCCCTGTCCCCTACCCCCATTCTCCTACCCCCAGACTCCTACCCCCAGTCCGCTACCTCCAGTCTCCTACCCCCACCCCAGTCCCCTACCCCCTGTCCCATACCCCCTTGTCCCCTAGTCCCCTACCCCCAGTCCCCTACCCCCATTCCCCTACCCCCAGTCTCCTACCCCCAGTCTCCTACCCCCTTGTCCCCTTCCCCCTGTCCCCTACCCCCAGTCTCTTACCCCCTGTCCTCTACCCCCAGTCTCCTCCCCCCAATCTCCTACCCCCTGTCCCCTACCCCCTGTCCCCTACACCCAGTCTCTTACCCCCAGTCGCCTACCCCCAGTCCCCTACCCCCAGTCTCCTACCCCCTTGTCCCCTTCCCCCAGTCCCCTACCCTTGTCCCCTACCCCCAGTCTCTTACCCCCTGTCCCCTACCCCCTGTCTCCTACCCCCAGTCTCCTACCCCCTGTCCCCTACCCCCTGTCCCCTACCCCCTGTCCCCTACCCCCAGTCCCCTACCCCCTGTCCCCTACCCCCTGTCCCCTACCCCCAGTCTCCTACCCCATGTCCCCTACCCCCAGTCTTCTACCCCCTACCCTACCCCTTGTCTCCTAACCCCAGCCCCCTGTCCCTTACCCCCAGTCCCCTACTCCCAGTTCCCCAGTCCCCCAGCCCCCTCCAGCCTACCTATGACCTTCTCTTCAGACTGGTTCACTTGGGTCTGATCAGGACATCCGTAAAGTCCAGTTTGAGATCTGTGTCTACACGAGGCATGGTTCCTGAGTTATGGAGGATTATTGAGGAGGTTATTCTGAGGCAGCAGGCTGCTGGGTTTTTCGTAGGCACCAAGCCCCGGACCACAACCTCCAGGAGCAGATGTATAGTGTATGGTGGCCCTCCCAGCCCCCTTGGAATCTCCTTCTCCTTCTCTTTCCCCTTCACCCTCGCTCTCCCCTATCCTTTGTTGTTCTCCCTTCCACCTCCCTCTCTCGCAGTGGAGTGGACACAGCAGCTGTGTCAGCCGCAGACGTTGCTTGTCCGGGCAGATTAAGCACACACATCTTGTAAGCATACACTACCGGTCAAACGTTTTTGAACACCTACTCATTCAAAAAAAATCTTTATTTTTTAAAACTATTTTATACATTGTAGAATAATAGTGAAGACATCAAAACTATTAAATAACACATATGGAATCATGTAGTAACCAAAAAAGTGTTAAACAAATCTAAATATATTTTATATTTGAGATTCTTCAAATAGCCACCCTTTGTCTTGATGACAGCTTTGCACACTCTTGGCATTCTCGCAACCAGCTTCACCTGGAATGCTTTTCCAACAATCTTGAAGGAGTTCCCACATATGCTGAGCACTTGTTGGCTGCTTTTCCTTCACTCTGCGGTCCAACTCATCCCAAACCATCTCAATTGGGTTGAGGTTAGGGGATTGTGGACGTCAGGTCAACTGATGCAGCACTCAATCACTACCCTTCTTGGTCTAGACCTTACACAGCCTGGATGTGTGTTGGGTCATTGTCCTGTTGAAAAACAAATGATAGTCCCACTAAGCACAAACTAGATTGGAAACCAGATTTCTAAGGGACTTGCTTGCAGTTCCTACCACTTCCACCGGATGTCACCAGTCTTTGGAATTTGGTTGAGGTTTGTCCTTTGTGTAATGAAGATGTATGGCCATCTTGAATGAGTCACTTGAAGTGGACTGTTTGAGAGGTGCGTGACTAGAAAAGTAGTGTCAGTTTGTTTTCTTTTTGTATTGAACACAGATCATCCCGTCTTCAATTTTATCGATTATTCACGTTTTAAAAATACCTAAAGTTGTATTACAAAAGTAGTTTGAAATGTTTTGGCAAAGTTTACAGGAAACTTTTGAGATATTTTGTAGCGATGTTGGTCAAGTTGGAACCAGTGTTTTTCTGGATCAAACGCGCCAAATAAATTAATATTTTGGATATATATGGACGGAATTAATCGAACAAAATGACCATTTGTGATGTTTATGGGACATATTGGAGTGCCAACAAAAGAAGCTCATCAAAGGTAAGGCATAATTTATATTTTATTTCTGTGTTTTGTGTCGCGCCTGCAGGGTTGAAATATGCTACTCTCTCATTGTTTCCTGTTGTGCTATCATCAGATAATAGCATCTTATGCTTTCGCCGAAAACCTTTTCGAAATCTGACATGTAGGCTGGATTCACAACGAGTGTAGCTTGAATTTGCTATCTTGCAAGTGTGATTGTTTGAATTTGGTGCTCTGCATTTTCCCTGGCTATTGGCCAAGTGGGATGCAAGCGTCCCGCCTATCCCAGAGAGGCTAAGAAGGCACACCTGTTAATTAAAATGGATTCCAGGTGACTACCTCATGAAGCTGGTTGAGATAATGCAGAGAGTGTGCAAAGCTTTCATCAAGGCAAAGGGTGGCCATTTGGAGGATCTCAAATATAAAATATATTTTGATTTGTTTAACACTTTTTTGGTTACTACATGATTCCATATGTGTTATTTCATAGTTTTGATGTCTTCATTGTTATTCTTCAATGTAGAAAATAGTAAAAATAAAGAAAAACCCTTGAATAAGTAGGTGTTCTAAAACTTTTGAGCATCACCTCCTGTCCAGCATAGTATAGTTCAGTATAGTATAGTCCAGTATAGTATAGTATAGTCCAGTATAGTATAGTCCAGTAGAGTATGGTCCAGTAGAGTATAGTACAGTAGAGTATAGTCCAGTAGAGTGTATTCCAGTAGAGTACAGCACAGTAGAGTATAGCCCAGTAGAGTATAGTCCAGTATAGTATAGTTCAGTATAGTATAGTCCAGTAGAGTATGGTCCAGTAGAGTATAGTACAGTAGAGTATAGTCCAGTAGACTGTATTCCAGTATAGTCCAGTAGAGTACAGTACAGTAGAGTATAGTGTATTCCAGTAGAGTATAGCACAGTAGAGTATAGCCCAGTAGAGTATAGTCCAGTATAGTATAGTTCAGTATAGTATAGTCCAGTAGACTGTATTCCAGTATAGTCCAGTAGAGTACAGTACAGTAGAGTATAGCCCAGTAGAGTATAGCCCAGTAGAGTATAGTCCAGTAGAGTATAGTCCAGTAGAGTATAGTCCAGTAGAGTATGGTCCAGTAGAGTATAGTCCAGTGGAGTATAGTCCAGTAGAGTATAGTCCAGTAGAGTATAGTGCAGTAGAGTATAGTACAGTAGAGTGTATTCCAGTAGAGTATAGTCCAGTAGAGTATAGTCCAGTAGAGTACAGTACAGTAGAGTATAGTACAGTAGAGTATAGTCCAGTAGAGTATGGTCCAGTAGAGTATAGTCCAGTAGAGTATGGTCCAGTACATTATATTCCAGTATAGTATGGTCCAGTAGAGTATAGTCCAGTAGAGTATATTCCAGTATAGTCCAGTAGAGTACAGTACAGTAGAGTGTAGTACAGTACGGTATATTCCAGTATAGTATAGTCCAGTATAGTATAGTCCAGTATAGTATAGTCCAGTAGAGTATGGTCCAGTAGAGTATATTCCAGTATAGTCCAGTAGAGTACAGTACAGTAGAGTGTAGTACAGTACGGTCTATTCCAGTATAGTATAGTCCAGTATAGTATAGTCCAGTAGAGTATAGTACAGTAGAGTATAGTCCAGTAGAGTGTATTCCAGTATAGTCCAGTAGATTACAGTACAGTAGAGTATAGCCCAGTAGAGTATAGTCCAGTAGAGTATGGTCCAGTAGAGTATGGTCCAGTAGAGTATAGTCCAGTAGAGTATGGTCCAGTAAAGTATGGTCCAGTAGAGTATGGTCCAGTAGAGTATAGTCCAGTAGAGTATAGTCCAGTAGAGTATGGTCCAGTAGAGTATGGTCCAGTAGAGTATAGTTCAGTATAGTCCAGTAGAGTAGAGTACAGTAGAGTGTAGTACAGTACGGTATATTCCAGTATAGTATAGTCCAGTATAGTATAGTCCAGTATAGTATAGTCCAGTAGAGTATAGTACAGTAGAGTATGGTCCAGTATAGTATAGTACAGTAGAGTATGGTCCAGTATAGTATAGTCCAGTAGAGTGTATTCCAGTATAGCCCAGTAGAGTATAGCCCAGTAGAGTATGGTCCAGTAGAGTATGGTCCAGTAGAGTATAGTCCAGTAGAGTATAGTCCAGTAGAGTATAGTCCAGTAGAGTACAGTACAGTAAAGTGTATTCCAGTATTGTCCAGTAGTATAGTCCAGTAGAGTATAGTCCAGTATAGTCCAGTAGAGTATAGTACAGTAGAGTAGAGTACAGTATGGTATATTCCAGTATAGTATAGTCCAGTATAGTATAGTCCAGTAGAGTATAGTCCAGTATAGTCCAGTAGAGTATAGTCCAGTAGAGTATAGTCCAGTAGAGTATAGTCCAGTATAGTCTGGTATAGTATAGTATAGGCCAGTAGAGTATATTCCAGTATATTCCAGTATAGTATGGTCCAGTAGAGTATAGTCCAGTAGAGTGTATTCCAGTATAGTCCAGTAGAGTATGGTCCAGTAGAGTATGGTCCAGTAGAGTATAGTCCAGTAGAGTATAGTCCAGTATAGTATAGTCCAGTATAGTATAGTCCAGTAGAGTATGGTCCAGTAGAGTATATTCCAATATAGTCCAGTAGAGTACAGTACAGTAGAGTGTAGTACAGTACGGTCTATTCCAGTATAGTATAGTCCAGTATAGTATAGTCCAGTAGAGTATAGTACAGTAGAGTATAGTCCAGTAGAGTGTATTCCAGTATAGTCCAGTAGATTACAGTACAGTAGAGTATAGCCCAGTAGAGTATAGTCCAGTAGAGTATGGTCCAGTAGAGTATGGTCCAGTAGAGTATAGTCCAGTAGAGTATGGTCCAGTAGAGTATGGTCCAGTAGAGTATGGTCCAGTAGAGTATAGTCCAGTAGAGTATAGTCCAGTAGAGTATAGTCCAGTAGAGTATGGTCCAGTAGAGTATAGTTCAGTATAGTCCAGTAGAGTAGAGTGTAGTACAGTACGGTATATTCCAGTATAGTATAGTCCAGTATAGTATAGTCCAGTATAGTATAGTCCAGTAGAGTATAGTACAGTAGAGTATGGTCCAGTATAGTATAGTACAGTAGAGTATGGTCCAGTATAGTATAGTCCAGTAGAGTGTATTCCAGTATAGCCCAGTAGAGTATAGCCCAGTAGAGTATGGTCCAGTAGAGCATGGTCCAGTAGAGTATGGTCCAGTAGAGTATAGTCCAGTAGAGTATAGTCCTGTAGAGTATAGTCCAGTAGAGTACAGTACAGTAGAGTGTATTCCAGTATTGTCCAGTAGTATAGTCCAGTAGAGTATAGTCCAGTATAGTCCAGTAGAGTATAGTACAGTAGAGTAGAGTACAGTATGGTATATTCCAGTATAGTATAGTCCAGTAGAGTATAGTCCAGTATAGTCCAGTAGAGTATAGTCCAGTAGAGTATAGTCCAGTAGAGTATAGTCCAGTATAGTCTGGTATAGTATAGTATAGGCCAGTAGAGTATATTCCAGTATATTCCAGTATAGTATGGTCCAGTAGAGTATAGTCCAGTAGAGTGTATTCCAGTATAGTCCAGTAGAGTGTATTCCAGTAGAGTACAGCACAGTAGAGTATAGCCCAGTAGAGTATAGTCCAGTATAGTATAGTTCAGTATAGTATAGTCCAGTAGAGTATGGTCCAGTAGAGTATAGTACAGTAGAGTATAGTCCAGTAGACTGTATTCCAGTATAGTCCAGTAGAGTACAGTACAGTAGAGTATAGCCCAGTAGAGTATAGCCCAGTAGAGTATAGTCCAGTAGAGTATAGTCCAGTAGAGTATAGTCCAGTAGAGTATGGTCCAGTAGAGTATAGTCCAGTGGAGTATAGTCCAGTAGAGTATAGTCCAGTAGAGTATAGTACAGTAGAGTATAGTACAGTAGAGTGTATTCCAGTAGAGTATAGTCCAGTAGAGTATAGTCCAGTAGAGTACAGTACAGTACAGTACAGTAGAGTATAGTACAGTAGAGTATAGTCCAGTAGAGTATGGTCCAGTAGAGTATAGTCCAGTAGAGTATAGTCCAGTAGAGTATGGTCCAGTACATTATATTCCAGTATAGTATGGTCCAGTAGAGTATAGTCCAGTAGAGTATATTCCAGTATAGTCCAGTAGAGTACAGTACAGTAGAGTGTAGTACAGTACGGTATATTCCAGTATAGTATAGTCCAGTATAGTATAGTCCAGTAGAGTATGGTCCAGTAGAGTATATTCCAGTATAGTCCAGTAGAGTACAGTACAGTAGAGTGTAGTACAGTACGGTCTATTCCAGTATAGTATAGTCCAGTATAGTATAGTCCAGTAGAGTATAGTCCAGTAGAGTATAGTCCAGTAGAGTATGGTCCAGTAGAGTATGGTCCAGTAGAGTATAGTCCAGTAGAGTATGGTCCAGTAGAGTATGGTCCAGTAGAGTATGGTCCAGTAGAGTATAGTCCAGTAGAGTATAGTCCAGTAGAGTATAGTCCAGTAGAGTATGGTCCAGTAGAGTATAGTTCAGTATAGTCCAGTAGAGTAGAGTGTAGTACAGTACGGTATATTCCAGTATAGTATAGTCCAGTATAGTATAGTCCAGTATAGTATAGTCCAGTAGAGTATAGTACAGTAGAGTATGGTCCAGTATAGTATAGTACAGTAGAGTATGGTCCAGTATAGTATAGTCCAGTAGAGTGTATTCCAGTATAGCCCAGTAGAGTATAGCCCAGTAGAGTATGGTCCAGTAGAGTATGGTCCAGTAGAGTATAGTCCAGTAGAGTATAGTCCAGTAGAGTATAGTCCAGTAGAGTACAGTACAGTAAAGTGTATTCCAGTATTGTCCAGTAGTATAGTCCAGTAGAGTATAGTCCAGTATAGTCCAGTAGAGTATAGTACAGTAGAGTAGAGTACAGTATGGTATATTCCAGTATAGTATAGTCCAGTATAGTATAGTCCAGTAGAGTATAGTCCAGTATAGTCCAGTAGAGTATAGTCCAGTAGAGTATAGTCCAGTATAGTCTGGTATAGTATAGTATAGGCCAGTAGAGTATATTCCAGTATATTCCAGTATAGTATGGTCCAGTAGAGTATAGTCCAGTAGAGTATATTCCAGTATAGTCCAGTAGAGTACAGTACAGTAGAGTGTAGTACAGTACGGTATATTCCAGTATAGTATAGTCCAGTATAGTATAGTCCAGTATAGTATAGTCCAGTAGAGTATGGTCCAGTAGAGTATATTCCAGTATAGTCCAGTAGAGTACAGTACAGTAGAGTGTAGTACAGTACGGTCTATTCCAGTATAGTATAGTCCAGTAGAGTATAGTACAGTAGAGTATAGTCCAGTAGAGTGTATTCCAGTATAGTCCAGTAGAGTACAGTACAGTATAGCCCAGTAGAGTATAGTCCAGTAGAGTATGGTCCAGTAGAGTATGGTCCATTAGAGTATAGTCCAGTAGAGTATGGTCCAGTAGAGTATGGTCCAGTAGAGTATGGTCCAGTAGAGTATAGTCCAGTAGAGTATAGTCCAGTAGAGTATGGTCCAGTAGAGTATAGTTCAGTATAGTCCAGTAGAGTAGAGTGTAGTACAGTACGGTATATTCCAGTATAGTATAGTCCAGTATAGTATAGTCCAGTATAGTATAGTCCAGTAGAGTATAGTACAGTAGAGTATGGTCCAGTATAGTATAGTACAGTAGAGTATGGTCCAGTATAGTATAGTCCAGTAGAGTGTATTCCAGTATAGCCCAGTAGAGTATAGTCCAGTAGAGTATGGTCCAGTAGAGTATAGTCCAGTAGAGTATAGTCCAGTAGAGTATAGTCCAGTAGAGTACAGTACAGTAAAGTGTATTCCAGTATTGTCCAGTAGTATAGTCCAGTAGAGTATAGTCCAGTATAGTCCAGTAGAGTATAGTACAGTAGAGTAGAGTACAGTATGGTATATTCCAGTATAGTATAGTCCAGTATAGTATAGTCCAGTAGAGTATAGTCCAGTATAGTCCAGTAGAGTATAGTCCAGTAGAGTATAGTCCAGTATAGTCTGGTATAGTATAGTATAGGCCAGTAGAGTATATTCCAGTATATTCCAGTATAGTATGGTCCAGTAGAGTATAGTCCAGTAGAGTGTATTCCAGTATAGTCCAGTAGAGTATGGTCCAGTAGAGTATGGTCCAGTAGAGTATAGTCCAGTAGAGTATAGTCCAGTAGAGTATAGTCCAGTAGCGTATAGTCCAGTAGAGTATGGTCCAGTAGAGTATAGTCCAGTAGAGTATAGTCCAGTAGAGTATAGTCCAGTATAGTATAGTCCAGTAGAGTATAGTCCAGTATAGTCCAGTAGAGTATAGTCCAGTATAGTATAGTCCATTAGAGTATATTCCAGTATAGTCCAGTAGAGTACAGTACAGTATAGTATAGTCCAGTAGAGTATATTCCAGTATAGTCCAGTACAGTACAGTACAGTATAGTATAGTCCAGTAGAGTATATTCCAGTATAGTCCAGTAGAGTACAGTACAGTAGAGTATAGTACAGTAGAGTATAGTACAGTACGGTATATTCCAGTATAGTATGGTCCAGTAGAGTATAGTCCAGTAGAGTGTATTCCAGTATAGTCCAGTAGAGTATAGTCCAGTAGAGTATAGTCCAGTATAGTCCAGTAGAGTATAGTCCAGTAGAGTATAGTCCAGTAGAGTATAGTCCAGTAGAGTATAGTCCAGTAGAGTATAGTCCAGTAGAGTATAGTCCAGTAGAGTATAGTCCAGTAGAGTATAGTCCAGTATAGTCCAGTAGAGTATAGTCCAGTATAGTATAGTCCATTAGAGTATATTCCAGTATAGTCCAGTAGAGTACAGTACAGTATAGTATAGTCCAGTAGAGTATATTCCAGTATAGTCCAGTACAGTACAGTACAGTATAGTATAGTCCAGTAGAGTATATTCCAGTATAGTCCAGTAGAGTACAGTACAGTAGAGTATAGTACAGTAGAGTATAGTACAGTACGGTATATTCCAGTATAGTATAGTCCAGTAGAGTATAGTCCAGTAGAGTATAGTCCAGTAGAGTATAGTCCAGTAGAGTATAGTCCAGTATAGTCCAGTAGAGTATAGTCCAGGAGAGTATAGTCCAGTAGAGTATAGTCCAGTAGAGAGAGAGAGAGAAGAACGGATAAGGAAAGTGGTACTCGGTTGGTACAGCGTGGCTCTTGCAACACCAGGGATGAGAGTTTGATTGTCACGGAGGAACAGTGCTAAAATATATGCAAACTTCACAACGTGTTCATTACTTTCAGATGAACCATGTCTGGAATGAGACATGGTGGACAGGAATGGTGAAATATCACAAGGATCTCCTTTTACATTCTACAACATATTCACTATGGCCAGAAGGGGTCACAATAGCTAAGGAAATAGAGCCTTATGCCCTGTGTTATGGTACACTGAGCCTTATACCCTGTGTTTTGGTACAGGTATAGCATTATGCCCTGTTTTTGGTACAGTGAGCCTTATGCCCTGTGTTTTGGTACAGGTATAGCATTATGCCCTGTTTTTGGTACAGATACAGCCTTATGCCCTGTGTTTTGGTACAGGTATAGCATTATGATGACTCCTTGCTGTCCCCGGTCCACCTGACTGTGCTGCTGCTCCAGTTTCAACTGTTCTGCCTTGTTATTATTCGACCATGCTGGTCATTTATGAACATTTGAACATCTTGGCCATGTTCTGTTATAATCTCCACCCGGCACAGCCAGAAGAGGACTGGCCACCCCACATAGCCTGGTTCCTCTCTAGGTTTCTTCCTAGGTTTTGGCCTTTCTAGGGAGTTTTTCCTAGCCACCGTGCTTCTACACCTGCATTGCTTGCTGTTTGGGGGTTTAGGCTGGGTTTCTGTACAGCACTTTGAGATATCAGCTGATGTACGAAGGGCTATATAAATAAATTTGATTTGATTTGATGATTATGCCCTGGCTTTGGTACAGTGAGCCTTATGCCCTGTGTTTTGGTACAGGTACAGCCTTATGCCCTGTGTTTTGGTACAGCGGGGTTGTCACGCCCTGACCATAGAGAGCCATTGTTTCTCTATGGTGTAGTAGGTTAGGGCGTGATTGGGTTTTTTCTAGGTCATTATTTCCCGTTCTAGGTTATTATTTCTATGTGGTGTTCTAGTTTAATTTTTCTTTGTTGATGATTTGTATGATTCCCAATCAGAGGCAGCTGATAATTGTTGTCTCTAATTGGGGATCATATTTAAGTAGTGTTTGTTCCCACCTGTGTTTGTGGGATATTGAATTTTTGTATTTTGAGTAAGTGTATGTAGCACCTCTGTAGTCACGGTTCGTTGTTCGTTTATGCTGCACTGAAAGTAAAGGGGCTGAATAATTTTGCACGCCCAATTTTTCAGTTTTTGATTTGTTAAAAAAGTTTGAAATATCCAATAAATGTCGTTCCACT
The DNA here is from genome assembly GCF_023373465.1 of Oncorhynchus keta. Classification (NCBI taxonomy): domain Eukaryota; kingdom Metazoa; phylum Chordata; class Actinopteri; order Salmoniformes; family Salmonidae; genus Oncorhynchus; species Oncorhynchus keta. The sequence goes on along the minus strand of NC_068439.1, from coordinate 12,860,151 downwards.
TCATGATTGTGTCCCACTTGTTGTTGATTCTTCACAAAAAAATACAGTTTTATATCTTTATGTTTGAAGCCTGAAATGTGGCAAAAGGTCGCAAAGTTCAAGGGGGCCGAATACTTTCGCAAGGCACTGTAAAGGTGAAATAAAAAAAAATATCTTCAACCAAAACCTAATATTAGATCAAAGGAACCTGAGTTTACAAATAACACAATAATGACATACTTAACTATTGTGTTAATGTAACGGCTCTCTTCTATCTCCTCCTCTGACGAAGAGGTAGAACAAGGATCGGACCAAAATGCAGCGTGATGATGATTCATGATAGATTTTAATGAAGGAAAACTATACATACAGAAACTACGAAAATAATTAAATGAAATAATGAAAACCGAAACAGCCCTATCTGGTGCAAACACAAAGACAGGAACAATCACCCACGAAACACTCACAGAATATGGCTGCCTAAATATGGCTCCCAATCAGAGACAACGATAATCACCTGACTCTGATTGAGAACCGCCTCAGGCAGCCATAGACTACGTAGACACCCCACAAAACCCCAAGACAAAAAACACACCACAATAACCCATGTCACACTCTGGCCTGACCAAATAAATAAAGAAAACACAAAATACTAAGACCAAGGAGTGACAGTTAATCAGTATCTAAAATATTCCGAAGTTGAGAAAATGTTAAAGGGGCAATTCCTTTTTCACAGCACTGTATAGCCAACTCATCTTTGACCCCTTGTACAGTATAACCCTCTCACTTTGCCTTATCAGGAGACAGAGACACAGCAACACACTGCCCTGCATTGATAAGTCAGTTTTATGCAATATTGAATTAGAGGTGGGGCAAGTCTGTGTTACAGAAAATCCACCATAAGAACCGCTGTCAGCATGTTGGAGCTGAAGATGAGGCTTCAGATCTGCCTGTGTCTACTGTGTAATACATTGTTCGATTTTATGACACTGGAGAGATAGATAGATGCTGAATGTAGGTGACAGTTCATGTGGGGGTCACCATCGCTGCATGGACGGAGGGAGGGTGACCTCAATAAAACTCAATGTTACCCACTTTTTTTATTTTATGATAGGGCTTTACCGATCTATTACATTAACTATTACATTGAAATGTGTTTTCGCATGAGGGTTTAACCATCTAGTTGCCTGTTTTTGTATTAGGAAATACCCATCTAGTTACCTGTTTTTGAATAGGGTTTACACATCAAGTTACCTGTTATTGTTTTAGGGGAACCCCCATCTAGTTACCTGCTATTGTTTTAGGGGGCCCCATCTAGTTACCTGCTATTGTTTTAGGGGACACCCATCTAGTTACCTGTTATTGTTTTAGGGGGCCCCCATCTAGTTACCTGTTATTGTTTTAGGGGGACACCCATCTAGTTACCTGCTATTGTTTTAGGGGGACACCCATCTAGTTACCTGTTATTGTTTTAGGGGGACACCCATCTAGTTACCTGTTATTGTTTTAGGGGGACACCCATCTAGTTACCTGTTATTGTTTTAGGGGGACACCCATCTAGTTACCTGTTATTGTTTTAGGGGGACACCCATCTAGTTACCTGTTATTGTTTTAGGGGGACACCCATCTAGTTACCTGTTATTGTTTTAGGGGGACACCCATCTAGTTACCTGTTATTATATTGGGGTTTACCCATCTAGTTACCTGTTATTATATTGGGGGTTACCCATCTAGTTACCTGTTATTATATTGGGGTTTACCCATCTAGTTACCTGTTATTATATTGGGGTTTACCCATCTAGTTACCTGTTATTATATTGGGGTTTACCCATCTAGTTACCTGTTATTATATTGGGGTTTACCCATCTAGTTACCTGTTATTATATTGGGGGACACCCATCAATTTACCTGCTATTGTTTTAGGGGGACACCCATCTAGTTACCTGTTATTGTTTTAGGGGGACACCCATCTAGTTACCTGTTTTTGAATAGGGTTTACACATCAAGTTACCTGTTATTGTTTTAGGGGAACCCCCATCTAGTTACCTGCTATTGTTTTAGGGGGACACCCATCCAGTTACCTGTTTTTGAATAGGGTTTACACATCAAGTTACCTGTTGTTTTTTTAGGGGGACACCCATCAATTTACCTGCTATTGTTTTAGGGGGACACCCATCTAGTTACCTGCTATTGTTTTAGTGGGACACCCATCTAGTTACCTGTTATTGTTTTAGGGGGACACCCATCTAGTTACCTGCTATTGTTTTAGGGGGACACCCATCTAGTTACCTGCTATTGTTTTAGGGGGACACCCATCTAGTTACCTGTTTTTGAATAGGGTTTACACATCAAGTTACCTGTTATTGTTTTAGGGGGACCCCCATCTAGTTACCTGCTATTGTTTTAGGGGGACACCCATCCAGTTACCTGTTTTTGAATAGGGTTTACACATCAAGTTACCTGTTATTTTTTTAGGGGGACACCCATCTAGTTACCTGTTATTGTTTTAGGGGGACACCCATCTAGTTACCTGCTATTGTTTTAGGGGGACACCCATCTAGTTACCTGTTATTGTTTTAGGGGGACACCCATCTAGTTACCTGCTATTGTTTTAGGGGGACACCCATCTAGTTACCTGCTATTGTTTTAGGGGGATACCCATCTAGTTACCTGTTATTGTTTTAGGGGGACACCCATCTAGTTACCTGCTATTGTTTTAGGGGGACACCCATCCAGTTACCTGTTTTTGAATAGGGTTTACACATCAAGTTACCTGTTATTTTTTTAGGGGGACACCCATCTAGTTACCTGTTATTGTTTTAGGGGGACACCCATCTAGTTACCTGTTATTGTTTTAGGGGGACACCCATCTAGTTACCTGCTATTGTTTTAGGGACACACACATCTAGTTACCTGTTATTATATTGGGGTTACCCATCTAGTTACCTGTTATTATATTGGGGTTTACCCATCTAGTTACCTGTTATTATATTGGGGTTTACCCATCTAGTTACCTGTTATTATATTGGGGGTTACCCATCTAGTTACCTGTTATTATATTGGGGTTTACCCATCTAGTTACCTGTTATTATATTGGGGTTTACCCATCTAGTTACCTGTTATTATATTGGGGTTTACCCATCTAGTTACCTGTTATTATATTGGGGTTTACCCATCTAGTTACCTGTTATTATATTGGGGTTTACCCATCTTGTTACCTGTTATTATATTGGGGGTTACCCATCTAGTTACCTGTTATTATATTGGGGTTTACCCATCTAGTTACCTGTTATTATATTGGGGTTACCCATCTAGTTACCTGTTATTATATTGGGGTTTACCCATCTAGTTACCTGTTATTATATTGGGGTTTACCCATCTAGTTATCTGTTATTATATTGGGGTTTACCCATCTAGTTACCTGTTATTATATTGGGGTTTACCCATCTAGTTACCTGTTATTATATTGGGGTTTACCCATCTAGTTACCTGTTATTATATTGGGGACACCCATCTAGTTACCTGTTATTATATTGGGGTTTACCCATCTAGTTACCTGTTATTATATTGGGGTTTACCCATCTAGTTACCTGTTATTATATTGGAGTTTACCCATCTAGTTACCTGTTATTATATTGGAGTTTACCCATCTAGTTACCTGTTATTATATTGGGGTTTACCCATCTAGTTACCTGTTATTATATTGGGGTTTACCCATCTAGTTACCTGTTATTATATTGGGGTTTACCCATCTAGTTACCTGTTATTATATTGGAGTTCACCCAATGTTTCTTTACCACTTTACTCCTGTGTTTCACTACAATAGATAAAAAAGAAGTCTGTTGTGACTTTACTTTCATTAATCGGATGACTGTTATTTATTTAATCCATGTTTCATTGTTACCCTGATTAAATGAATAATGTAACAATTAACTCATTAGGATTTGTGGCACTACGGAAGAAGTTGTTTAATGAGTTACCATCTCCCGAATTAATCTCTAGAAGATATGTAAATTATATATCGATAACAGTCACTTATTAATCATTACCTTATATAGTCTTCTATAGTCTTATAATCTGAATGGTGGCGTCATTGTTGGATCTGCAAACCCCCCTAGTTTTACTGATCATTCTGTTTCACACAAATTGGTTAAATTATTTATTTACAAGCTCACTAAATAATAACATAGAGTAACTTCCTCTTACATGAGACAAAGGTCCCTAGTGGAATGTCAAGATATGAGAGAGTGGGAGAGAGAGAGAGGCCTGGTTACTGTCACAATCCCACCAGTCTGATCAGACTCACTCTGATCCTCACAGGACAGTCATGACAAGTCGTCTAGTCTACTTTACAGAATGTACACTGTAAAAACCTGTAAATGTGTTGGAAAGGTTGATAGATATATGGTATGTGAAAGTGCACTTGGCCAGTGCTAGTTGTGTGTGTGACTCCTGGGGAGTGGGTCAGTGACAGACATCTTTACTAAAGCCAAGAGGTTGAGAATAAAACAGAGCAGAACAGAGCAGAGCAGAACAGAGCAGAGCAGAATAGAATAGAACAGAACGAACAGAATAGAACCGAACAGAGCAGAATAGAACAGACAGAACAGAATAGAGCAGAATAGAACAGAATAGAACGGAATAGAACAGAATAGAAAAGACGGAACAGAATAGAACAGAACAGAAGAGAACAGAGCAGAATAGAACAGACAGAACAGAATAGAACAGAACAGAGCAGAATAGAACAGACAGAACAGAATAGACCAGAACAGAGCAGAATAGAGCAGAGCAGAATAGAACAGACAGAATATAATAGAACAGAATAGAACAGAATAGAACAGACGGAACAGAATAGAACAGAAGAGAACAGCAGAATAGAACAGAACAGAATAGAACAGAACAGAAGAGAACAGAACAGAATAGAACAGAAGAGAACAGAGCAGAAGAGAACAGAACAGAATAGAACAGAAGAGAACAGAATAGAACAGACAGAACAGAATAGAACAGAGCAGAAGAGAACAGAAGAGAACAGAATAGAACAGACAGAGCAGAACAGAACAGAACAGAATAGAACAGAGCAGAATAGAACAGAATAGAGCAGAATAGAACAGACAGAACAGAATAGAACAGAGCAGAAGAGAACAGACAGAACAGAATAGAACAGAGCAGAAGAGAACAGAACAGAATAGAACAGACAGAACAGAACAGACAGAATAGAACAGAACATAGCAGAACAGAATAGAACAGACAGAACAGAACAGAACAGACAGAATAGAACAGACAGAACAGAATAGAACAGAACAGAATAGAACAGAGCAGAAGAGAACAGAACAGAATAGAACAGACAGAACAGAACAGACAGAATAGAACAGAACAGAGCAGAACAGAACAGACAGAATAGAACAGACAGAACAGAACAGACAGAATAGAACCGACAGAACAGAATAGGACAGACAGAACAGAATAGAACAGAGCAGAATAGAACAGAAGAGAACAGAATAGAACAGAGCAGAATAGAACAGACAGAACAGAATAGAACAGAGCAGAAGAGAACAGACAGAACAGAATAGAACAGAGCAGAAGAGAACAGAACAGAATAGAACAGACAGAACAGAACAGACAGAATAGAACAGAATAGAACAGACAGAACAGAACAGAACAGACAGAATAGAACAGACAGAATAGAATAGAACAGAGCAGAACAGAATAGAACAGAATAGAACAGACAGAACAGAACACAACAGACAGAATAGAACAGACAGAACAGAATAGAACAGAGCAGAAGAGAACAGACAGAACAGAATAGAACAGACAGAAGAGAATAGAACAGAGCAGAAGAGAACAGACAGAACAGAATAGAACAGAACAGAATAGAACAGAACAGAACAGAATAGAACAGAACAGAGCAGAATAGAACAGAACAGAACAGAATAGAACAGAGCAGAATAGAACAGACAGAACAGAATAGAACAGAACAGAGCAGAATAGAACAGAACAGAACACAATAGAACAGAGCAGAATAGAACAGACAGAACAGAATAGAACAGAGCAGAAGAGAATAGAACAGATGGTTTCTGAGTGCAGAACATTTTGTACACTTGGGTCTTTTGTGTCTTTCCATTCTGGTGTTAGAGAAAGACCCAGAGGAAAGACGTTACTGTGTCACTGACATGCAGTCATAGAGAGGGGTGTCTAATGAATTGGCTATCTGCAAACTATGATGAAAATAACGTTAAAAGGGGAGGGAGATCATCATTTCTAATTTATAAAATCTCTAAAAAGCTGTGCAGAACGCTCCCAGCAGAATTAGTTTGTAACTATAAACATCTAATGACATCTATGATATGTATGATACATGATAACCATACATAATGACTACTGTAAATTATAAACATCTAATGACATGTATGATACATGATAACCATACATAATGACTACTCTATATTGATAATTTACTTCATACAGTGTTAACCACAATTGACTACAGCTCAGTGTACAACACCATGGTGCCCACAAAGCTCATCACTAAGCGAAGGACCCTGGGACTAAACCCCTTCCTCTGCAACTGGATCCTATACTTCCTGACGGGCCACAACACATCTGCAATGCTGATCCTCAACATGGGGGCCCCTCAGGGGTGTGTGCTTAGTCCCCTCCTGTACTCCCTGTTCACCCATGACTGTGTGCACGACTCTAACACCATCATTAAGTTTGCTGACGACACAAGTTTGCTCACCGACAACGATGAGACAGCCTATAGGGAGGAGGTCAGAGACCTGGCAGTGTGGTGCCAGGACAACAACCTCTCCCCCACCTCTTTGACCTCTTTGACAGGGCCCATGCCCACCTCTCTGATGGGCCCCATGCCCACCTCTCCGATGGGCCCCATGCCCACCTCTTTGACCTCTTTGACAGGGCCCATGCCCACCTCTCTGATGGGCCCCATGTCCATCTCTCTGATGGGCCCCATGTTCACCTCTCTGATGGGCCCCATGTCCACCTCTCTGATGGGCCCTATGTCCACCTCTCTCATGGGCCCCATGTCCACCTCTCTGATGGGCCCCATGTCCACCTCTCTGATGGGCCCTATGTCCACCTCTCTCATGGGCCCCATGTCCACCTCTCTCATGGGCCCCATGTCCACCTCTCTGATGGGCCCTATGTCCATCTCTCTCATGGGCGCCATTTCCACCTATCTGATGGGCCCCATGTCCACCTCTCTGATGGGCCCCATGTCCACCTCTCTGATGCGCCCCATGTCCACCTCTCTGATGCGCCCCATGTCCACCTCTCTCAAGGGCCCCATGTCCATCTCTCTGATGGGCCCCATGTCCACCTCTCTCATGGGCCCCATGTCCACCTCTCTGATAGGCCCCATGTCCACCTCTCTGATGGGCCCCATGTCCACCTCTCTCATGGGCCCCATGTCCACCTCTCTGATAGGCCCCATGTCCACCTCTCTGATGGGCCCCATGTCCACCTCTCTGATGGGCCCCATGTCCACCTCTCTGATGGGCCCCATGTCCACCTCTCTGATGGGCCCCATGTCCACCTCTCTGATGGGCCCCATGTCCACCTCTCTCATGGGCCCCATGTCCACCTCTCTGATGGGCCCCATGTCCACCTCTCTGATGGGCCCCATGTCCAACTCTCTCATGGGCCCCATGTCCACCTCTCTCATGGGCCCCATGTCCACCTCTCTGATGGGCCCCATGTCCAACTCTCTCATGGGCCCCATGTCCACCTCTCTGATGGGCCCCATGTCCAACTCTCTCATGGGCCCCATGTCCACCTCTCTCATGGGCCCCATGTCCACCTCTCTCATGGGTCCCATGTCCACCTCTCTGATGGGCCCCATGTCCACCTCTCTTATGGGTCCCATGTCCACCTCTCTGATGGGCCCCATGTCCACCTCTCTCATGGGCCCCATGTCCACCTCTCTGATGGGCCCCATGTCCAACTCTCTCATGGGCCCCATGTCCACCTCTCTCATGGGCCCCATGTCCAACTCTCTCATGGGCCCCATGTCCACCTCTCTCATGGGCCCCATGTCCACCTCTCTGATGGGCCCCATGTCCACCTCTCTGATGGGCCCCATGTCCACCTCTCTGATGGGCCCCTTGTCCACCTCTCTGATGGGCCCCATGTCCACCTCTCTGATGGGCCCCATGTCCACCTCTCTCATGGGCCCCATGTCCACCTCTCTGATGGGCCCCATGTCCACCTCTCTGATGGGCCCCATGTCCAACTCTCTCATGGGCCCCATGTCCACCTCTCTCATGGGCCCCATGTCCACCTCTCTGATGGGCCCCATGTCCAACTCTCTCATGGGCCCCATGTCCACCTCTCTGATGGGCCCCATGTCCAACTCTCTCATGGACCCCATGTCCACCTCTCTCATGGGCCCCATGTCCACCTCTCTGATGGGCCCCATGTCCACCTCTCTGATGTGCCCCTTGTCCATCTCTCTCATGGGCCCCATGTCCACCTCTCTCATGGGCCCCATGTCCACCTCTCTGATGGGCCCCTTGTCCACCTCTCTGATGGGCCCCATGTCCACCTCTCTGATGGGCCCCATGTCCACCTCTCTGATGGGCCCCATGTCCACCTCTCTCATGGGCCCCATGTCCACCTCTCTGATGGGCCCCATGTCCAACTCTCTCATGGGCCCCATGTCCACCTCTCTCATGGGCCCCATGTCCACCTCTCTGAAGGGCCCCATGTCCACCTCTCTGATGGGCCCCATGTCCACCTCTCTGATGGGCCCCATGTCCACCTCTCTGATGGGCCCCTTGTCCACCTCTCTGATGGGCCCCATGTCCACCTCTCTGATGGGCCCCATGTCCACCTCTCTCATGGGCCCCATGTCCACCTCTCTGATGGGCCCCATGTCCACCTCTCTGATGGGCCCCATGTCCACCTCTCTCATGGGCCCCATGTCCACCTCTCTCATGGGCCCCATGTCCACCTCTCTGATGGGCCCCATGTCCAACTCTCTCATGGGCCCCATGTCCACCTCTCTGATGGGCCCCATGTCCAACTCTCTCATGGGCCCCATGTCCACCTCTCTCATGGGCCCCACGTCCACCTCTCTCATGGGTCCCATGTCCACCTCTCTGATGGGCCCCATGTCCACCTCTCTCATGGGTCCCATGTCCACCTCTCTGATGGGCCCCATGTCCACCTCTCTCATGGGCCCCATGTCCACCTCTCTGATGGGCCCCATGTCCACCTCTCTGATGGGCCCCATGTCCACCTCTCTGATGGGCCCCATGTCCACCTCTCTGATGGGCGCCTTGTCCACCTCTCTGATGGGCCCCATGTCCACCTCTCTGATGGGCCCCATGTCCACCTCTCTCATGGGCCCCATGTCCACCTCTCTGATGGGCCCCATGTCCAACTCTCTCATGGGCCCCATGTCCACCTCTCTCATGGGCCCCATGTCCACCTCTCTGATGGGCCCCATGTCCAACTCTCTCATGGGCCCCATGTCCACCTCTCTGATGGGCCCCATGTCCAACTCTCTCATGGGCCCCATGTCCACCTCTCTCATGGGCCCCATGTCCACCTCTCTGATGGGCCCCATGTCCACCTCTCTGATGGGCCCCTTGTCCATCTCTCTCATGGGCCCCATGTCCACCTCTCTCATGGGCCCCATGTCCACCTCTCTGATGGGCCCCTTGTCCACCTCTCTGATGGGCCCCATGTCCACCTCTCTGATGGGCCCCATGTCCACCTCTCTCATGGGCCCCATGTCCACCTCTCTGATGGGCCCCATGTCCACCTCTCTCATGGGCCCCATGTCCACCTCTCTGATGGGCCCCATGTCCAACTCTCTCATGGGCCCCATGTCCACCTCTCTCATGGGCCCCATGTCCACCTCTCTGAAGGGCCCCATGTCCACCTCTCTGATGGGCCCCATGTCTACCTCTCTGATGGGCCCCATGTCCACCTCTCTCATGGGCCCCATGTCCACCTCTCTCATGGGCCCCATGTCCACCTCTCTGATGGGCCCCTTGTCCACCTCTCTGATGGGCCCCTTGTCCACCTCTTTTTTAAACTTTTTTTTTACCCCGTTTTCTCCCCAATTTTGTGGTATCCAATATTTTGTATTTTTTTGTAGCTACTATCTTGTCTCAATGCAGACCAGTGTCAAGCTTGGATTCGCCATGCCGAAAGGTTTTTCCCGCAGTGCAGGAACAATGAGGACATTCACTGTGATGTGTAAGAGAATGTATGGTGAAATGCTCAAGACAGGCTTGATGCACATTAATGTGTGCTAAAGGTTGTGTTATTTTCATTTAATTTCTTTCATTTAATTTCTTCAATTTGATTAGACAGTCCACCTATGTTACAATTATATCGGAAAAATATCTATATATATTTTTGCATGAACGATTGTAGAGGATGTCTTCACTGATCACACCTTTGATTACACATTGGATAGATAATATGGAAATCATAGATTTTCTGTCCATTTTGTTGGGTGATGTAACTATCGCCTCGTGTGAAAACTGTTGTTTACAGTAGAGAAGCATATTACTTTCAGCACTTCTAAGGGCTGAATTTGAAACATATTCTCAGGTTGTTTCCTGCTTTGAATTTGATTGTTCTTCATAACAGCAACTCTTCTGGAATACCTTCCATAAGCAAGGTTCCACCGCTATCTACTATTATAGAACACACTGCACTATACAGGCCATACAGAGCATGTCATTTCAGACGTAGACCAAGTACAGTGGGGGAAAAAAGTATTTAGTCAGCCACCAATTGTGCAAGTTCTCCTACTTAAAACCCATCTCTGCCTAGCCATGAGTCTGAAGAGAACTGTGAGACTATAAACTCAACAGAGGTGAAACACATCTCTGCCTAGCCATGAGTCTGAAGAGAACTGTGAGACTATAAACTCAACAGAGGTGAAACACATCTCTGCCTAGCCATGAGTCTGAAGAGAACTTTGAGACTATAAACTCAACAGAGGTGAAACACATCTCTGCCTAGCCATGAGTCTGAAGAGAACTGTGAGACTATAAACTCAACAGAGGTGAAACACATCTCTGCCTAGCCATGAGTCTGAAGAGAACTTTGAGACTATAAACTCAACAGAGGTGAAACACATCTCTGCCTAGCCATGAGTCTGAAGAGAACTTTGAGACTATAAACTCAACAGAGGTGAAACCCATCTCTGCCTAGCCATGAGTCTGAAGAGAACTTTGAGACTATAAACTCAACAGAGGTGAAACACATCTCTGCCTAGCCATGAGTCTGAAGAGAACTTTGAGACTATAAACTCAACAGAGGTGAAACACATCTCTGCCTAGCCATGAGTCTGAAGAGAACTTTGAGACTATAAACTCAACAGAGGTGAAACACATCTCTGCCTAGCCATGAGTCTGAAGAGAACTGTGAGACTATAAACTCAACAGAGGTGAAACACATCTCTGCCTAGCCATGAGTCTGAAGAGAACTGTGAGACTATAAACTCAACAGAGGTGAAACACATCTCTGCCTAGCCATGAGTCTGAAGAGAACTGTGAGACTATAAACTCAACAGAGGTGAAACACATCTCTGCCTAGCCATGAGTCTGAAGAGAACTGTGAGACTATAAACTCAACAGAGGTGAAACACATCTCTGCCTAGCCATGAGTCTGAAGAGAACTGTGAGACTATAAACTCAACAGAGGTGAAACACATCTCTGCCTAGCCATGAGTCTGAAGAGAACTGTGAGACTATAAACTCAACAGAGGTGAAACACATCTCTGCCTAGCCATGAGTCTGAAGAGAACTGTGAGACTATAAACTCAACAGAGGTGAAACACATCTCTGCCTAGCCATGAGTCTGAAGAGAACTTTGAGACTATAAACTCAACAGAGGTGAAAGTTGGATGGATTATAAAAATAATGACTGACATGGATTATTAGACTACCAGATCTCTAGTTTACTTCTCTCTCGCTCCTTCCTGTTTTCCCTCTCTCTCTCTCTCTGATAACCTCCCTCTTTCTCTCTCTCTGATAACCTCCCTCTTTCTCTCTCTGATAACCTCCCTCTCTCTCTCTGATAACCTCCCTCTCTCCCTCTCTGATAACCTCCCTCTTTCTCTCTCTGATAACCTCCCTCTTTCTCTCTCTGATAACCTCCCTCTCTCTCTCTGATAACCTCCCTCTTTCTCTCTCTCTGATAACCTCCCTCTTTCTCTCTCTCTGATAACCTCCCTCTTTCTCTCTCTGATAACCTCCCTCTCTCTCTCTCTCTCTGATAACCTCCCTCTCTCCCTCTCTGATAACCTCCCTCTCTCTCTCTCTGATAACCTCCCTCTCTCCCTCTCTCTGATAACCTTTCTCTCTCTGATAACCTCCCTCTCTCTCTGATAACCTCCCTCTTTCTGATAACCTCCCTCTCTCTCTCTGATAACCTCCCTCTCTCTCTCTCTCTGATAACCTCCCTCTTTCTCTCTCTGATAACCTCCCTCTCTCTCTCTCTGATAACCTCCCTCTCTCTCTCTCTCTCTGATAACCTCCCTCTTTCTCTCTCTGATAACCTCCCTCTCTCTCTCTGATAACCTCCCTCTTTCTCTCTGATAACCTCCCTCTTTCTCTCTCTGATAACCTCCCTCTCTCTCTCTGACAACCTCCCCCTCTCTCTCTCTGATAACCTCCCTCTTTCTCCTGTTCTCTGTGTTAACTACTCCCTAGTATGTCATGTAGTACATGTTGCCACTCATTGTAAGCCTACGGTATAGTGTTTTATTGCCCGTTATGTAATGAAGAATTTATGCAATCATATAGCATTTCACTTAAATACATTTTTGATTACTCTTGGACAAAATAAGTAATAATGTCTAAGTGTTTCTTCTATATTATTTTAAAGACAGATTAGTCTTGTGCTGATATTAACACTTTTGTAATACATTATATTTTCATTGTCAGACATAATACCCACAAGCTTGTTATAGTTTCCCTTTGTTCTCTGACACCACTAATACATTTAGCCTGTATGCTTTTGACCACACTGTACGGCCACAGGGCAGCGACAGACATGACTGCTGCTGCGTCACAGAGCAGAACACACTAGATCGAGGGTGGCCAACTCCAGGCCTCGACTGTTTGCTACGGATGGAGAAAAAAGTGGGACATCAATCAGGCCCTTGAGGACTGGAATTGTCCACCTCTGTACTAGATGAAGTTTCTATGTGCATCTGGGTTACTGGCTGCCTAAGGCCTCGTGGCGAGACACTGGAAACTGAGCAACAAAAGGGGGCCTCCTCGACTGCGTTCACAGAGGCAGACTAGATCAGAATTTTGGTATTTTGACCAAATCAGATCAGCTCTGAAAAACATATTCAAGAATCAAATGGGTACTTATTCATCCTTAATGGAATAGACCACAGAACAGCTGTAAATATTGCAGATTGTGCCTTTAAAGTCAGTCACTCCTACTACTCATTCAGGACCCTCCCTCTTTTCCAGCTGTCATCAGTGTCCTTGGAGTTTCTTTAACAGTATAGATGTTGCCTGACAGTGTGTGTGTATCAGTACAGATAGTGGATCAATACTCTAACGTTCTTTCGGGTCACCTCCCCTCGATCGCCAAACTGTTTAATCACAGTGAAGCAACGCGTATCCTAAAACAATCAATAGTAAAAACAGTCATGTCTGTAATTTGACTGTTTGCATTCTGATAATGAAATGATTCGTCCATCAACATACAGAAACTTTAAATGACAGACAACAACATCATTTATTTACTGAGATCTGATTAAAAGCATAGCAGGCATTACCTTTGACCTTATGAGTTTAGTAATCTTCAATCACAAAACACCCTGTCATTTAATCCTATATCTTTATCTGACCTGTCAACTGTGAATGTGAGTGTTGCCAGGGTAACTTTAGATCAACACTGTCAAAGCCATGAATAAAAAATGGATTAACTATAAAAAAAAGTTTAAAAACTCAGTCAGAAAAGTAATGTTTAAAAAACAACTTTATTAACACTTTTCTCATTCAAACAAATAACATACAAAATATCCAAAGTAATTTCTTTCTACATTTACAGAGAATAGGTTTTTGCTTCAAAAAAACAGAAACAAATCCTACTTCTACAAAGTGAAAAGCATCAATCCCCTGCAGTGACAATGTGCCAAATGGTTCCAGCCATAAAGAAAACATTCTTCATTATCTTTCTAAACAAAGAAAGTCTGTGCAAAGAAAGAACGCATACCGAAAAACACAATGTGAGTGAGTCTCAAAATGGCACCCTATTCCCTATTCAGTGCACTACTGTTGACCAGAATCCTATGGGCCCTGGTCAAAAGTAGTGCACTACGTAAGTAATAGGGTGCCATTTGGGAGACAGACCCATGTTGCTACATTAATAAGGCAAAACCCTACGGATAATTCACTTGGGGAGCTTCCTTGGTAAAGTGAATGTAGATAGAAATATATATTCTGCCCTAAAAATACATAAAGGCTTTTCAAAAAGCAGCTAGTATTGCACTGATAAGACTAGTACCCTTTAATAATGAAATCATAAGGAACTCACTAGTTGACCACATAAAAACAGAAATACTGATCACAGAATAATATATAATAATAATAATATATGCCATTTAGCAGACGCTTTTATCCAAAGCGACTTACAGTCATGTGTGCATACATTCTACGTATGGGTGGTCCCGGGAATCGAACCCACTACCCTGGCGTTACAAGCGCCATGCTCTACCAACTGAGCTACAGAAGGACAGAATACACAGTAGTGGCTGATCCCAGATCTGTTTGTGTTATATAACTAACTCCTATGGTCTGGGTTAGTGATGCAACACAAACAGATCTAGACTAAGGCTAGAAAAAAAAAACAGCCTTAGCAATAAATAAAAAATCACAGAATACTTAAAACATCTTATTTTGGGGACCTGCATTTCTGTGGGTTCCTGTTCATATGGGATGAAATAATGAATGGACGGAGCTCATGGAGTTCTGTTTGAATCTTTTTACTGAGGGTCATTCAACCATTTCTCTTTCCCTGTCGAAGTTCTTGTTTGGATCCAGAACCCATCTACACATGAAGAGAATAATACTGGGCTTATCGTCAAGACTTACCCACAACTGCATCCCAAATTACATGCTATTCCCTATATAGTGCACTACTTTTGACCAGAGCCCAAAGTAGTGCACAACATATAAGGAATAGCATGTCATTTGGGACACATTCCATCTCTAAATCAGAATGCTGTGCTGTGCTTCCTACCCCTCAAATACCTTCTCGTTGGCATGGAAACCATAGGAACTACATGGAAAACAAACAACTAAACAGGAAACGAACAACAAAAATGAAATGCATTTCCCTCCATTAGAACCATGAAATGAGATTCTCAAAGCTTAAAAGAAACGTTTAAAACTGAATGACTCTACGTTGCCTAGTACTCTCCTAGAACACAGAATGTCCAGGTTGCCTAGTACTCTCCTAGAACACAGAATGTCCAGGTTGCCTAGTACTCTCCTAGAACACAGAATGTCCAGGTTGCCTAGTACTCTCCTAGAACACAGAATGTCCAGGTTGCCTAGTACTCTCCTAGAACACAGAATGTCCAGGTTGCCTAGTACTCTCCTAGAACACAGAATGTCCAGGTTGCCTAGTACTCTCCTAGAACACAGAATGTCCAGGTTGCCTAGTACTCTCCTAGAACACAGAATGTCCAGGTTGCCTAGTACTCTCCTAGAACACAGAATGTCCAGGTTGCCTAGTACTCTCCTAGAACACAGAATGTCCAGGTTGCCTAGTACTCTCCTAGAACACAGAATGTCCAGGTTGCCTAGTACTCTCCTAGAACACAGAATGTCCAGGTTGCCTAGTACTCTCCTAGAACACAGAATGTCCAGGTTGCCTAGTACTCTCCTAGAACACAGAATGTCCAGGTTGCCTAGTACTCTCCTAGAACACAGAATGTCCAGGTTGCCTAGTACTCTCCTAGAACACAGAATGTCCTCGTCTTGTACAAACGCTGCAGGTTATGAGCCCAATACATTATTCACGTTCTGTAGACCAATGTGGAGAAAAAAAACAACACAACCAAAAATGGTGAAATAAATCAAAATAGCGCCACTAATTCAGATCAGATCAACTGATGAAATTAGATTAAAACTAAATAATACGCAATAAACCTAAACCTAAAAGGGAGGGGAGGTATTAAAAAAATCCCAAGTCGATCATTGGTTTAAAAATAATCCATATCATTTACAGTGGGGAGTGGAGAAAATACCACCGTCAGGGAGAGTGGCACGGCGAAAACAACCCAACAGAACCCAATGCTGTTGGAACTGGACTGGGCTGCTTCCCAAATTGCACCCGATTCCCCATGTAGTGCCAGGGAGCCATTTGGTACACAGCCTGGGAGTGGTGAAGTGGTTCTATGTCTCTGTGTGGTAGATGTTGTTGGAGTCGTGTCGGGTGTTGGTGTTGCAGTTGTCCTTGGTGTGGCAGGTGTGTCCTAGACCACACATAGCTCTGTGGATGGGGCCGGGGCTGTCGTCGCCATGGTGAGAGGTGGTGGTGGTGAAGTTCAGGAGACTGGTGCAGGTGGGGAGGTAGACATGCTGCACGTGTTCCACCTCCAACCGACACACCGGACACGACTGGGGAGAGGACAAAGAGAGAACGTCAACATAAAACGGTCACTTCCTTTGAGGTACAGGACAGGTACAATACATTCTGTAGAAAGAGAGCATGAACCACCACCAGCCCTGGGCTGCAGAATGGACCAGGTAGCCAACCAATCATATTTCAGACACCAACAATGCTAACCAATCATGAACCACAGTGATGGAGCAGGGATAGTGGAAACACGCTCCATTCTCATTTAGCCAGTCAATTTTATTGAAGTCACGTAAAAGCCTGTTAGTTAACCAACCGGGAGCTCCAGATCAAATTACCCACGATACACTCTGTTCAGACATATCTAGAAGATGGTTAATAGTGTGTTATAAGGGGGCGGCCATCTTGGAAAGGGAGTATATTTTCTTGGGGGGGAAATCTCCTGTTCTCTCTCTCCTCTCAATGTGCTTGGGTCTAGCCATCACATGACACGTTTCCTTGTGGATTTAATGGAATAGAGATTTGCTGTCCTGCTACCGGCAGCTTTAATCCACAGCCACTAATTCACCATCTGAGACGGCAGTTTAAGCAAAGTTGGGCACATTTAGGAGAGTAGTTGGAGGGACAATCAGGTTAGCGGAAGTCATGCATGAACAAAACACTGGATCGGGTTTTTTAAAAGCCTTAAAAGTGATGAGAGTGACTCAGGAGAAAAGTCAAGTATTCTCCTGGAATCAGAGCGCTCTGCCACTCATGGTGTTACACAGCTAGAACCACCGTGTGGACAACCACCACTAACACAAACTGTGGCTAGGTTCCAATACTCCTCAACAGCTTCCTTCCTTCCCAAGTGTTCTTTCCTACAATGGCACAAAGGACCGGATGGGTTTCTGTCCTACTGTTGTAGTGTATTAAGGCCAAGCTGAAATACGGCCTCAAGAAAGATGAGAAAGGGAAGACATTTAAACCTAATGAGACAGCCGAGTGTTCTGGGGGTTGACGGCAGTGGTGGCATCCAAATGTCTTGACCAATGGTCGACTTAACCAAAAAACCATCAACAACTAAATGAATGTGCAGAGATGAAAGTGTTTTCTGGACTCCTTCTCTATCATTGACTGGTAGTAGCTTCTCAATGTGGCCAAGACCACCATGCAGGAAATAACATGTGTGTTGAGATCATTTTCAACCAATCACAAGTAGTCACTTCTATCTGGGTCTGTTCACCTGTAGTTGGTTGGCGCAGGTCTGGCAGCACACCATGTGTCCACAGGGGCAGAAGGCTGAGTCGATCTCCTCCACACAGCACAACATACACAGCAGAGCGTCTCTGAGTTTCTCTAGTCTCTCCAGCAGCGCCCTGCTCTGCTGACAGCTCCCACAGTCCTCTCCCAGCCCCTCCTCCTGCCCACGCAGTGGACTGAGCCCCGATGGAGTCCTCTCGCCAACCGCCGCCATGATTCCGGCGTTGTAGAGCGTCCGGCGTGCGTAGTCGTAGACCTCCTTGGAGGTGCGTCGGATGTCGAAGACGTACTTCTTGCCCAGGTTGATGTTCTCATTGAGGAAGAGAGACGCCAGGTGACCCTTGAAGTCACGGCTGTACTGCATCATCACCGCGCTGGTCACCGTGTCACACCTGAAGGAGAGAGGGAGACATTACTAACCAGGAAGTCACGAGGATGAAGTATCAATCTCA
>NC_068439.1:12754388-12834388 GCF_023373465.1 Oncorhynchus keta | reverse complement strand
TTAAGTCCTCCTCCCAAGACATACGCTTGATTATGAGGGGCAAGAACGTCCAGAACATTACCCATAGTGCAATAGAAGTATGCTATCGGCAATGACTCAAAACAACAGAGCTGACGGAAATCACCAAATGGGCTATTATAATCGACAATACATTAACAAGACAGCTGTCCATATTAGCCTGATTAGAGCCAATCCAATGGCATTTACATTTCCCTACAATTATGATGTCAGGAGGATTCTAGTTTGTGTGTGCTTGTCTTGCATGCGTGTCCGAGTGTGTGTGTCCTAGAGTGTGTGTAAACACAGCGATAGATCGGTCCTCTGACCTAGTATGAACAGTCCCTAGTTTAGCTTGGCCTCCACCCAAACTGGCAGTCTTCTCAAACTGTTGACTTAACCAGTCAACGAGCTGCTGGGCTACGCTCTAATCGCTGGCTTGGTTCTCACAACCATGTTGTTGTTGTTGTAGCTAGCTAGCAGGCAGACAGGCAGGCAGGCAGGCAGGCAGGCAGGCAGGCAGGCAGACAGGCAGGCAGGCAGACAGGCAGGCAGGCAGGCAGGCAGGCAGGCAGGCAGACAGGCAGGCAGGCAGGCAGGCAGGCAGGCAGGCAGGCAGGCAGGCAGGCAGGCAGCTTTATGTGTTAGAGGTGGAAAACAACTTCCGGGTTGGGTTTCACAGAAAATATAAATAACTTGTGGAGGTCTACAATTCTTTTTCTGAGGTCTTGGCTGATTTCTTTAGATTTTCCCATGATGTCAAGGAAAGAAGCACTGAGTATGAAGGTAGGCCTTGAAATACATCAAATTGACTCAAATTATGTAAATTTGCCTTTGGGAAAGCTTCTAAAGCCATGACATAATTTTCTAGAATTTTCCAAGCTGTATGTAAATTTCTGACCCACTGGAGTTGTGATACAGTGAAATAATCTGTCTGTAAACAATTGTTGGAAAAATGACTTGTATCATACACAAAGTAGATGTCCTAACCGACTTGCCAAAACTATAGTTTGTTAACAAGAAATTTGTGGAGTGGTTGAAAAACAAGTTTTAATGACTCCAACATAAGTGTATGTAAACTTCCGACTTCAACTGTACCAATCCCTTTTCAAGTGTTCATTTGCATGATTTAAAGTCGTTTCACAATGTGTAAGACAGTTACCTGGCTAGAACTCAATAACCCTGCTTTGCTTTGGTGAAAGTCCCTGTTAGGTGTTCAGTTCCGTGCCTGAACAGGTTTGGTCCTTGAGAGAGAAAAACAAGTGGCTACATGGTAGAATCTTTGGGAAGAGAGGAGTGTGTCGGTCTCTGTAGAGGGGACCTTGTGAGTATGTGTAGTAAGGCTCCAAAATGGCACCTTATTACCCATCTAGTGCACTACTTTTGACCAGAGCCTATGGGGAAAAGCCTAGGGTGCCATTTCCTTTCCATCTATTACTCATCTCGTGTTGGATGACATCACGTGGGACAAACAGTTGTTCGAATTGCAAACCAACCTCGGCTCCATGGTAGGAACATTGGAGAGGTACATGTTTTCTTTCTGTACAGCGAACCTCGCGACCATGCCTTTTCTTCTAGTTTCCTCGTAGTCGGTCTTTTGCGCATGGCGACTGACACGTGGGCATGAGTTTTGAACTTTGTTCCAATTGCAAAGCAAACCATTTCTGGGGACTTCCAAACTCTGCTGCTGTCTGCAATGTCAGTGGAACTGATATCAGGTTCCCATGGCACTGCATGTTTCTGTCAGATGCACGCGACAGACTGATTCATATTCAAGAAGGTAGGCTAAGTAGAGGGAAATGTTACGGCTCGGAGGGTGCAAATTCTAGAACCTATTTTACACCTAATTTGTTTGTTTTGAACAGCTACCAGATGTTATTCCGGAATAGAAACACAGCTAAATCTAGGTAACACCGCCGGTAATAAATGATGAAAGGTTTGACCTGTTCTGGGATGAATTTTCAGACATTCTGAATTGGGACAAGAAAGGGAATTTTCAGACATTCTGAATTGGGACAGGAAAGGCAATTTTCAGACATTCTGAATTGGGACAGGAAAGGGAATTTTCAGACATTCTGAATTGGGACAGGAAAGGGAATTTTCAGACATTCTGAATTGGGACAGGAAAGGGAATTTTCAGACATTCTGAATTGGGACAGGAAAGGGAATTGTCCTCTTTGAAGCATCTGATTGTTAGAAGTCCAACCGATGTTGGATGAATCATTAACAACACATCTGTCACTTGGTTCAGCTATATGTTGATACTTTCATATCATAAGCCTCTAATAACATATCTGTTCTCTAAGCCAGCGACCTTGTCAAGGGTAGCTTTGCTTTCAATATTTCAACCGTGTATTGCATGTCCTGCAAACTCCATATAATTAGCACAATGGCTAGAGCTTCAATCCTGTTTTAACACACCACAGGTGTGTGTGTGTACACATTTTACTATACTTGTGAGAACCAAAAGTACTCACAAGAATAGTAAACAAACTAGAATTCAGAAGTGTGGCCATTTTTGCCAGCTATTTCAGGCTTAGGGTTAGGTTTAGGGAAAAAGTGAAAATAGGATCTTGAATGGGAATCAACTGTTGGGCCCCAAAAAGTCCTCAAGCATAGTAAGACATAGCTGTGTGTGTGTGCGACCTTACCTGTTGACTGTTGCCGGGCAGGGTTCGCTCCCACATAGCTCAGAGTACCAGTACTTGGCTGTGTTCTGGTTGTAGTCTCTGAACTCAGCTTGGGCCAGCAGGGCACTCAGCTCCTCAGCCTGCTCCGAACACATCCTCAGGTGGCCGCTGTGGAGGTTCTCCTTGACCTGCATGAAGAACACATGTCTGGTGGAGGGAAGAGAGAAGAGGGAATGTTAGACATGAACTGGAACAGGTCATGATTGGAGAGGGGTGGTGCACAGGGCCTGGAACCAAACAGGTCATGATTGGAGAGGGGTGGTGCACAGGGCCTGGAACCAAACAGGTCATGATTGGAGAGGGGTGGTGCACAGGGCCTGGAACCAAACAGGTCATGATTGGAGAGGGGTGGTGCACAGGGCCTGGAACCAAACAGGTCATGATTGGAGAGGGGTGGTGCACAGGGCCTGGAACCAAACAGGTCATGATTGGAGAGGGGTGGTGCACAGGGCCTGGAACCAAACAGGTCATGATTGGAGAGGGGTGGTGCACAGGGCCTGGAACCAAACAGGTCATGATTGGAGAGGGGTGGTGCACAGGGCCTGGAACCAAACAGGTC
Source organism: Oncorhynchus keta (assembly GCF_023373465.1). NCBI lineage: Eukaryota > Metazoa > Chordata > Actinopteri > Salmoniformes > Salmonidae > Oncorhynchus > Oncorhynchus keta. Next base: position 12,831,142 of record NC_068439.1, on the reverse strand, counting down.
ATGATTGGAGAGGGGTGGTGCACAGGGCTGAAACCAAACAGGTCACGATTGGGGGAGCAGGTGGAAGTTAGAGGTTGGGTTACACACAGAGCAGGTGTGTGTGTGTGGGGGGCAACAGGCCTAGAGCACCTGAAAATGGATGGTTGTTCACTCATTGACACTGTAGAAGCTCACTTTCTCACACCAACACACATTACGACTGACAGCTGACCTCCAGCTTACCAAAGCCATATACCTCAAAGTAGTACTCTGTTCCGCTTCCTAGTTCACTATGGTCATTGATGCCAGGAATAGAATGAGGAACACGAGCAGAGTTCAAAAGTAACAGCTGTTCCCAGTCAGACAGTGCGTGACGAAGTCTGACTTTTAATAACCCAGTGACTCAGTCAGCGACTAATTATTATTTAATTAATTAGGCAAGTCAGTTAAGAACAAATTCTTATTTTCAATGACGGCCTAGGAACACTGCCTTGTTCAGGTGCAGAAAGACAGATTTTTACCTTGTCAGCTCAGGGATTCGATCTTGCAACCTTTCGGTTACTAGTCCAACACTCTAAACACTAGGCTACCTTCTGCCCCGAAATGGAGCTTCATAACGCCAATCAGGGTACACACACACACACACACACACACACACACACACAGACACACACACACACACACAGAGACACACACAGACACAGAGCTCTAGCTCTTATCACAGTGTAAGAGGAGTCAGCAGCCAGCCCTGTAAACTTCGGTATAGCTGCCTATTCACAGCAGTGTGCTACAGAGTGATAAGCAGACTGGGTTCTACTGCTGTTGTGTTGTAACAGTGGGGTCTGGGTACGATAGCACCATCCAGCCTTGGCCTCTCTTCTTCTCCCGCTCTCATTCTTAAAAATAAGTCTGGTTATGTACCAAAACAAGCCCACACAAAGACACGGCTAAATCGATGTAATGATGACGCAGCGCTGTAAGCTTGTTCTTAGGGAGGTAAGGGCCCTCCCATGTTGTTGCTAAACACTTGTTATTGTGCTGAATTCAACGTGGAGGGATAGTAGGCTTCGGGAAAGAAACTGGATTTTTTTTTAAAGAAAGAAAGAAAGAATAACAATAGACAAAAACAACATGGAATACAGTGAACATTGGACTGGTACAATCACAGGCTTCTACATTGGACTGGTACAATCACAGGCTTCTACATTGGACTGGTACAATCACAGGCTTCTACATTGGACTGGTACAATCACAGGCTTCTACATTGGACTGGTACAATCACAGGCTTCTACATTGGACTGGTACAATCACAGGCTTCTACATTGGACTGGTACAATCACAGGCTTCTACATTGGACTGGTACAATCACAGGCTTCTACATTGGACTGGTACAATCACAGGCTTCTACATTGGACTGGTACAATCACAGGCTTCTACATTGGACTGGTACAATCACAGGCTTCTACATTGGACTGGTACAATCACAGGCTTCTACATCGGACTGGTACAATCACAGGCTTCTACATCGGACTGGTACAATCACAGGCTTCTACATCGGACTGGTACAATCACAGGCTTCTACATCGGACTGGTACAATCACAGGCTTCTACATCGGACTGGTACAATCACAGGCTTCTACATCGGACTGGTACAATCACAGGCTTCTACATCGGACTGGTACAATCACAGGCTTCTACATCGGACTGGTACAATCACAGGCTTCTACATTGGACTGGTACAATCACAGGCTTCTACATTGGACTGGTACAATCACAGGCTTCTACATTGGACTGGTACAATCACAGGCTTCTACATTGGACTGGTACAATCACAGGCTTCTACATTGGACTGGTACAATCACAGGCTTCTACATTGGACTGGTACAATCACAGGCTTCTACATTGGACTGGTACAATCACAGGCTTCTACATTGGACTGGTACAATCACAGGCTTCTACATTGGACTGGTACAATCACAGGCTTCTACATTGGACTGGTACAATCACAGGCTTCTACATTGGACTGGTACAATCACAGGCTTCTACATTGGACTGGTACAATCACAGGCTTCTACATTGGACTGGTACAATCACAGGCTTCTACATTGGACTGGTACAATCACAGGCTTCTACATTGGACTGGTACAATCACAGGCTTCTACATTGGACTGGTACAATCACAGGCTTCTACATCGGACTGGTACAATCACAGGCTTCTACATCGGACTGGTACAATCACAGGCTTCTACATCGGACTGGTACAATCACAGGCTTCTACATCGGACTGGTACAATCACAGGCTTCTACATCGGACTGGTACAATCACAGGCTTCTACATCGGACTGGTACAATCACAGGCTTCTACATCGGACTGGTACAATCACAGGCTTCTACATCGGACTGGTACAATCACAGGCTTCTACATTGGACTGGTACAATCACAGGCTTCTACATTGGACTGGTACAATCACAGGCTTCTACATTGGACTGGTACAATCACAGGCTTCTACATTGGACTGGTACAATCACAGGCTTCTACATTGGACTGGTACAATCACAGGCTTCTACATTGGACTGGTACAATCACAGGCTTCTACATTGGACTGGTACAATCACAGGCTTCTACATTGGACTGGTACAATCACAGGCTTCTACATTGGACTGGTACAATCACAGGCTTCTACATTGGACTGGTACAATCACAGGCTTCTACATTGGACTGGTACAATCACAGGCTTCTACATTGGACTGGTACAATCACAGGCTTCTACATTGGACTGGTACAATCACAGGCTTCTACATTGGACTGGTACAATCACAGGCTTCTACATTGGACTGGTACAATCACAGGCTTCTACATTGGACTGGTACAATCACAGGCTTCTACATTGGACTGGTACAATCACAGGCTTCTACATTGGACTGGTACTCACAGGTACATCGGACTGGTACAATCATTCTACATTGGACTGGTACAATCACAGGCTTCTACATTGGACTGGTACAATCACAGGCTTCTACATCGGACTGGTACAATCACTGGCTTCTACATCGGACTGGTACAATCACGGGCTTCTACATTGGACTGGTACAATCACAGGCTTCTACATTGGACTGGTACAATCACAGGCTTCTACATTGGACTGGTACAATCACAGGCTTCTACATTGGACTGGTACAATCACAGGCTTCTACATTGGACTGGTACAATCACAGGCTTCTACATCGGACTGGTACAATCACAGGCTTCTACATTGGACTGGCACAATCACTGGCTTCTACATTGGACTGGTACAATCACAGGCTTCTACATTGGACTGGTACAATCACGGGCTTCTACATCGTTTTCCCCGAAGTTCCATTAGTTCCTGAGATGTGGTGAATGATTGAGTTATTAAGTTGTTGCCTACTTTAACTCTGTTATGATGTGATGACACTTCTCTTTCAAGTCACTGTCCAGTGAGGCTGTTATTAACACAAAACTGAGATAATATTACACAGGATTCAGTCAGCTGGATCAAACCAGACTCCCTTGTTTTCCTCAGACATAATGTAACCTCATACCTTGTCATACCACTACCGAGCCCATCTGTTCAAATGAATAACACAACATCCCTAACAAAAAGCTATGTAAACATACAACTCCAACTGTGTGTGAGATTTACTGTCAACTCCGCTTGGTCTCTTCCTGCCACCTCTGCCCTGATAACTCCGCTTGGTCTCTTCCTGCCACCTCTGCACTGATAACTCCGCTTGGTCTCTTCCTGCCACCTCTGCCCTGATAACTCCGCTTGGTCTCTTCCTGCCACCTCTGCCCTGATAACTCCGCTTGGTCTCTTCCTGCCACCTCTGCCCTGATAACTCCGCTTGGTCTCTTCCTGCCACCTCTGCCCTGATAACTCCGCTTGGTCTCTTCCTGCCACCTCTGCCCTGATAACTCCGCTTGGTCTCTTCCTGCCACCTCTGCCCTGATAACTCCGCTTGGTCTCTTCCTGCCACCTCTGCCCTGATAACTCCGCTTGGTCTCTTCCTGCCACCTCTGCCCTGATGGCTGCAAGCATCATGCAGGAAAAAGCACTGGTTCTAGTCACACCAGCAGTCTAATTCAGCTAGCACACAATCCCATCTCATCTTGAATGCGCCAACTGTCTTGGTTTTTTTTTGCAGACTGCATATTTCAGGTAGAAAACATAATAGGTTCAGAGTCTGAACTCCAGACAGTAACAGTGCTATTTTTGTATCAAGGATGAGTTCACTTTAGAGCCAGTCCAGCGTTTGCACATAAGTAGCACAGATTGCTAGCTAGGCTAACTACACTGCTGCCTAGGGAGCCAGCTAACGTTAACTAAGTGATCATGTGATGAGGGCTGCTTGCTTGGTGAAGTGTACTTTGGATTACTTCTGTTTTTAAATAGTCTGTCGCTGGCACGCTACTCACTGTCAAACCACCATGCCTATTCTCACGTTGTGACTTACGGGCTGAATGATGTTCAATGAGCAGCTCGTAGAGTGCCCTCTTCAGGCAACAATTGAAAACGTATACAAATTAGCAGATCTATTTTTGTTCATTCTATATACAGTATATAATCTTGGTGCTTTATGTATGGAATAAAGACAGATACTAATATTTATTTGAAAGGCTAATATCACCGATAATATCAGTCAACCGATTTTAGCGGTCGGGCTCTAAACAGCACACAGCCGTCTGTTTCCCTATTGTGCTCGGCCCAGCAACAGGACTCATGTGACCAGCAGGCTGCTTGCTACCTGCCTGGTTGGAAACAAAGGGCTCTGACTACCTGTGGTTTACTATCAGTCACTGCCCTGCCTGGCCTGACTGCTCTCCTTCCCTCTCCCTCGTCACCCCGGGGTCGCCTGGGGTTTACGATCAGTCACTGCCCTGCCTGGCCTGACTGCTCTCCTTCCCTCTCCCTCGTCACCCCGGGGTCGCCTGTGGTTTACTATCAGTCACGGCCCTGCCTGGCCTGACTGCTCTCCTTCCCTCTCCCTCGTCACCCCGGGGTCGCCTGGGGTTTACTATCAGTCACGGCCCTGCCTGGCCTGACTGCTCTCCTTCCCTCTCCCTCGTCACCCCGGGGTCGCCTGGGGTTTACGATCAGTCACTGCCCTGCCTGGCCTGACTGCTCTCCTTCCCTCTCCCTCGTCACCCCGGGGTCGCCTGTGGTTTACTATCAGTCACGGCCCTGCCTGGCCTGACTGCTCTCCTTCCCTCTCCCTCGTCACCCCGGGGTCGCCTGGGGTTTACTATCAGTCACGGCCCTGCCTGGCCTGACTGCTCTCCTTCCCTCTCCCTCGTCACCCCGGGGTCGCCTGGGGTTTACGATCAGTCACTGCCCTGCCTGGCCTGACTGCTCTCCTTCCCTCTCCCTCGTCACCCCGGGGTCGCCTGTGGTTTACTATCAGTCAAGGCCCTGCCTGGCCTGACTGCTCTCCTTCCCTCTCCCTCGTCACCCCGGGGTCGCCTGTGGTTTACTATCAGTCACTGCCCTGCCTGGCCTGACTGCTCTCCTTCCCTCTCCCTCGTCATCCCGGGGTCGCCTGGGGTTTACTATCAGTCACTTCCCTGCCTGGCCTGACTGCTCTCCTTCCCTCTCCCTCGTCACCCCGGGGTCGCCTGGGGTTTACTATCAGTCACGGCCCTGCCTGGCCTGACTGCTCTCCTTCCCTCTCCCTCGTCACCCCGGGGTCGTCTGGGGTTTACTATCAGTCACTGCCCTGCCTGGCCTGACTGCTCTCCTTCCCTCTCCCTCGTCATCCCGGGGTCGCCTGGGGTTTACTATCAGTCACTTCCCTGCCTGGCCTGACTGCTCTCCTTCCCTCTCCCGCGTCACCCCGGGGTCGCCTGGGGTTTACCATCAGTCACGGCCCTGCCTGGCCTGACTGCTCTCCTTCCCTCTCCCTCGTCACCCCGGGGTCGCCTGGGGTTTACTATCAGTCACGGCCCTGCCTGGCCTGACTGCTCTCCTTCCCTCTCCCTCGTCACCCCGGGGTCGCCAGCTCACTGCTCCGCCTTACGTGACTACTTTTGGAAACACATAGCCGCTCAAATTGAAAAGGAACACTTCTCCTGTAGCGCGGTCACGTGCAGTCCAACTCTTTCATACCTCCCTCCGAATACTGGGTTTCATCTGGGCTCAGAACCAGGGCTAAATGACCATGTCTGGGTGTATACAGTATCTGTAACATCCTCGTAATAAGAAGTTAAATACTAGGTAAGTATTGGTGTTAAGGACAATGTATAGGAAACCGTTACAAGTCTAGTCTAACTTGTACAGCAAGTCGACACAATTCAACTTCCAGGACCGCAGGGCAGGAGTCTCCCCTCATCCACCATGCTTTGATGTGAACTGTAGAGGGCGATGATGAGGAGGGTGTGAGCTGGTCTGACTGTCCTCTGTGCAGGATCGTGACTGGAACACTACCCTGCCCACACACACACAACCTACCAGTCACTACCATAGACAGTAACCATCTGCACACTGCTGCCCTCACTACCCACCATCTGTCCAGGTAGGACACTGCTGCCCTCACTACCCACCATCTGTCCAGGTAGAAGGACACCGCTGCCCACACTACCCACCATCTGTCCAGGTAGAAGGACACCGCTGCCCACACTACCCACCATCTGTCCAGGTAGGACACTGCTGCCCACACTACCCACCATCTGTCCAGGTAGAAGGACACCGCTGCCCACACTACCCACCATCTGTCCAGGTAGGACACTGCTGCCCACACTACCCACCATCTGTCCAGGTAGGACACTGCTGCCCTCACTACCCACCATCTGTCCAGGTAGGACACTGCTGCCCTCACTACCCACCATCTGTACAGGTAGGACACTGCTGCCCGCACTACCCACCATCTGTCCAGGTAGGACACTGCTGCCCTCACTACCCACCATCTGTCCAGGTAGGACACTGCTGCCCTCACTACCCACCATCTGTACAGGTAGGACACTGCTGCCCTCACTACTCACCATCTGTCCAGGTAGAAGGACACTGCTGCCCTCACTACCCACCATCTGTCCAGGTAGAAGGACACTGCTGCCCTCACTACCCACCATCTGTCCAGGTAGAAGGACACTGCTGCCCTCACTACCCACCATCTGTCCAGGTAGAAGGACACTGCTGCCCTCACTACCCACCATCTGTCCAGGTAGGACACTGCTGCCCTCACTACCCACCATCTGTCCAGGTAGAAGGACACTGCTGCCCTCACTACCCACCATCTGTCCAGGTAGGACACCGCTGCCCACACTACCCACCATCTGTCCAGGTAGGACACCGCTGCCCTCACTACCCACCATCTGTCCAGGTAGGACACTGCTGCCCTCACTACCCACCATCTGTCCAGGTAGGACACTGCTGCCCTCACTACCCACCATCTGTCCAGGTAGGACACTGCTGCCCTCACTACCCACCATCTGTCCAGGTAGGACACTGCTGCCCTCACTACCCACCATCTGTCCAGGTAGGACACTGCTGCCCACACTACCCACCATCTGTCCAGGTAGGACACCGCTGCCCACATTACCCACCATCTGTCCAGGTAGGACACCGCTGCCCACACTACCCACCATCTGTCCAGGTAGAAGGACACTGCTGCCCTCACTACCCACCATCTGTCCAGGTAGGACACTGCTGCCCTCACTACCCACCATCTGTCCAGGTAGAAGGACACCGCTGCCCACACTACCCACCATCTGTCCAGGTAGGACACCGCTGCCCACACTACCCACCATCTGTCCAGGTAGAAGGACACTGCTGCCCTCACTACCCACCATCTGTCCAGGTAGGACACTGCTGCCCTCACTACCCACCATCTGTCCAGGTAGGACACTGCTGCCCTCACTACCCACCATCTGTCCAGGTAGAAGGACACTGCTGCCCTCACTACCCACCATCTGTCCAGGTAGGACACTGCTGCCCTCACTACCCACCATCTGTCCAGGTAGGACACTGCTGCCCTCACTACCCACCATCTGTCCAGGTAGAAGGACACCGCTGCCCACACTACCCACCACCTGTCCAGGTAGGACACCGCTGCCCACACTACCCACCATCTGTCCAGGTAGGACACTGCTGCCCTCACTACCCACCATCTGTCCAGGTAGGACACTGCTGCCCTCACTACCCACCATCTGTACAGGTAGGACACTGCTGCCCACACTACCCACCATCTGTCCAGGTAGGACACCGCTGCCCACACTACCCACCATCTGTCCAGGTAGAAGGACACCGCTGCCCACACTACCCACCATCTGTCCAGGTAGGACACTGCTGCCCTCACTACCCACCATCTGTCCAGGTAGGACACCGCTGCCCTCACTACCCACCATCTGTACAGGTAGGACACTGCTGCCCGCACTACCCACCATCTGTCCAGGTAGGACACTGCTGCCCTCACTACCCACCATCTGTCCAGGTAGAAGGACACTGCTGCCCTCACTACCCACCATCTGTCCAGGTAGGACACCGCTGCCCTCACTACCCACCATCTGTCTAGGTAGAAGGACACTGCTGCCCTCACTACCCACCATCTGTCCAGGTAGGACACCGCTGCCCTCACTACCCACCATCTGTCCAGGTAGAAGGACACTGCTGCCCACACTACCCACCATCTGTCCAGGTAGGACACCGCTGCCCACACTACCCACCATCTGTCCAGGTAGAAGGACACTGCTGCCCTCACTACCCACCATCTGTCCAGGTAGGACACCGCTGCCCTCACTACCCACCATCTGTCTAGGTAGAAGGACACTGCTGCCCTCACTACCCACCATCTGTCCAGGTAGGACACCGCTGCCCTCACTACCCACCATCTGTCCAGGTAGAAGGACACCGCTGCCCACACTACCCACCATCTGTCCAGGTAGGACACCGCTGCCCACACTACCCACCATCTGTCCAGGTAGAAGGACACTGCTGCCCTCACTACCCACCATCTGTCCAGGTAGGACACTGCTGCCCTCACTACCCACCATCTGTCCAGGTAGAAGGACACCGCTGCCCACACTACCCACCATCTGTCCAGGTAGGACACCGCTGCCCACACTACCCACCATCTGTCCAGGTAGAAGGACACTGCTGCCCTCACTACCCACCATCTGTCCAGGTAGGACACTGCTGCCCTCACTACCCACCATCTGTCCAGGTAGGACACTGCTGCCCTCACTACCCACCATCTGTCCAGGTAGGACACTGCTGCCCTCACTACCCACCATCTGTCCAGGTAGAAGGACACTGCTGCCCTCACTACCCACCATCTGTCCAGGTAGGACACTGCTGCCCTCACTACCCACCATCTGTCCAGGTAGGACACTGCTGCCCTCACTACCCACCATCTGTCCAGGTAGAAGGACACCGCTGCCCACACTACCCACCATCTGTCCAGGTAGAAGGACACCGCTGCCCACACTACCCACCATCTGTCCAGGTAGGACACCGCTGCCCACACTACCCACCATCTGTCCAGGTAGGACACTGCTGCCCTCACTACCCACCATCTGTCCAGGTAGGACACTGCTGCCCTCACTACCCACCATCTGTACAGGTAGGACACTGCTGCCCACACTACCCACCATCTGTCCAGGTAGGACACCGCTGCCCACACTACCCACCATCTGTCCAGGTAGAAGGACACCGCTGCCCACACTACCCACCATCTGTCCAGGTAGAAGGACACCGCTGCCCACACTACCCACCATCTGTCCAGGTAGAAGGACACCGCTGCCCACACTACCCACCATCTGTCCAGGTAGAAGGACACCGCTGCCCACACTACCCACCATCTGTCCAGGTAGAAGGACACCGCTGCCCACACTACCCACCATCTGTCCAGGTAGAAGGACACCGCTGCCCACACTACCCACCATCTGTCCAGGTAGAAGGACACCGCTGCCCACACTACCCACCATCTGTCCAGGTAGGACACCGCTGCCCACACTACCCACCATCTGTCCAGGTAGAAGGACACCGCTGCCCACACTACCCACCATCTGTCCAGGTAGAAGAACACCGCTGCCCACACTACCCACCATCTGTCCAGGTAGAAGGACACCGCTGCCCACACTACCCACCATCTGTCTAGGTAGAAGGACACCGCTGCCCACACTACCCACCATCTGTCCAGGTAGAAGGACACTGCACATAAAACCAGTCAGTAACGTGTGTGACCACCATCATGCAACGCAAAACATCACCTTCGCATAGAGTTGATCAGGCTGTTGATTGTAGGTGGTGGAATGTTCTCCCACTCCTATTCAATGGCTTTGCGAAGTTGCTGGATATTGACGGAAACTGGAAAGCGATCCAGAGCATCCCAAACATGCTCAATGGGTGACATGTCTGGTGAGTATGCAGGCCATGGAAGAACTGGGACATTTTCAGCTTCCAGGGATTGTGTACAGATCCTTGCAACATTGGACCGTGAATTATCATGCTGCAACACGAGGTGATGGCGGTGGATGAACGGCACGGTATGTGTATGTTATCATGCTGCAACACGAGGTGATGGCGGTGGATGAACGGCACGTTATGTGCATGTTATCATGCTGCAACACGAGGTGATGGCGGTGGATGAACGGCACGACACGCCAGTGCATTCAAATTGCCATCGATATAATGCAATTGTGTTCATTGTCCGTAGCTTATGCCTGCCCATCCATAACCCCACCATGGGGCACTCTGTTCTGTTCACAACGTTGACATCAGCCGACCACTCGTCCACACAACGCCATAAACGTGGTCTGCGGTTGTGAGGCAGGTTGTATGTACTGCTAAATTCTCTAAAACGATGTTAGAGGCGGAGTATTGTAGAAAAATTCACAAATGCAGCTCAGGCAGAATGCTCACTAACAGGAATGTAAAAAACTAAATTGCACAAAACTTGAGAGAAATAGGTTTTTGTGCTTAAGGAACATTTCTGGAATCATTCATGTCAGCTCATGAAACACTTTACATGTTGCGTTTATTTTTTTGTTCAGTATACAGTAGTCAAAAGTTTAGACACGGCTACTCATTCAAGGGTTTCTTTATTTTCACCAATTTCTACATTGTAGAATAATAGTGAAGACATCAAAACCATTCAAATACACATGGAATCATGTTATAACCAACAACAACAAAAAAGGGTTAAACGAATCAAAAAGACATTTATGAGATTCTTCAAAGTAGCCCCCCTTTGCCTTGATCACAGCTTTGCTCACTCATGGCATTCTCTCAACCATCTTCACCTATAATGATTTTCCAACATCTTGAAGGAGTTCCCACATATGCTGAGCACTTGTTGGCTGCTTTTCCTTCACTCTGCAGTCCAACTCATCCCAAGCCATCTCAATTGGGTTGAGGTCAGGTGATTGTGGAGGCCAGGTCATATAATGCAGCACTCCATCACTCTCCTTCTTGGTCAAATAGCCCTTACACAGCCTGGGAGGTGTGTTGGGTCATTGTCCTGTTGAAAAACAAATGATAGTCCCACGAAGCACAAACCAGATGGGATGGTGTATCGCTGCAGTAGCCATGCTGGTTTTGTGTGCCTTGAATTCTAAATAAATCACAGACAGTGTCACCAGTAAAGCACCATCACACCACCTCCTCCATGCTTCACGGCGGGAACCAAACATGCGGAGATCATCCGTTCACCTACTCCACATCTCACAAAGACACGGTGGTTGGAGCCAGAAAACTCTAATTTGGACTCATCAGACCAAAGGACAGATTTCCACAGGTCTAATGTCCATTGCTCATGTTTCTTGGCCCAAGCAAGCCTCTTCTTCTTATTGGTGTCCTTTAGTAGTGGTTTCTATACAGCAATTCACCTATGAAGGCCTGATTCACACAGTCTCCTCTGAACAGTTAATGTTGAGATGCTTCAGACTTCAAGTAACAGACACATTTATTTGGGCTGTAATTTCTGAGGCTGGTAACTCGAATGAACTTATCCTCTGCAGCAGACGTAACTCTGGGTCTTCCTTTCCTGTGGCGGTCCTCATGAGAAACAGTTTCATCATAGCGCTTGGTTTTTGCGACTGCACGACTGAAGAAACTTTCAAAGTTCTTAAATATTTTCAGAATTTACTGACCTTCATGTCTTCAAAGTAATGGACGGTCATTTCTCTGTGCTTATTTGAGCTGTTCTTTCCATAATATGGACTTATAGGGCTCTTCTGTATACCTCTTCCCCCCTACCATGTCACAACACAACTGATTGGCTGCATTAAGAAGAAAATCAATTCCTCAAATTAACCTTTAACAAGGCACACCTGTTAATTGAAATGCATTCCAGGTGACTACCAAATGAAGCTGTTTGAGAAAATGCCAAGAGTGTGCAAAGCTGTCAAGGAAAAGGGTGGGTACTTTGAAGAATCTCTAATATAAAATATATTTGGATTTGTTTAACCCTTTTTTGGTTACTACATGATTCCATGTGTTATTTCATAGTTTGTGTCTTCACTATTATTCTACAATGTAGAAAATTGTTTAAAAAGTAAAGGCAACCCCTTGAATGACTGTCGAAACTTTTGACTGGAACTGTATATATAATTAAATCTTCAACAGGATTAGGCCTATTTTTGATCAAATTTGAATGGAATTGATGGAGAGAAAGACCGTGAGAGAGTGTTTGCCTGCACACTGATTTAAAGCAATGATATTTGAGTGATAGGCTGCTTTAATTAAAACTCTTTACAATTAAAAAATAAAATAATGTCACCCCCACATTGTGACCTGCAGCTCCATACGGAGAAGCGCTGTCTGTCCCGTTGGTGATTGATCATGCAGATAGCAGAGAGTCGGCCGTAGAGAAGCCAGATTGAGACATTACATATCAATTAAAAACAGATCCATTTCACATCATGCTGTTCATAGAAATCATTTATTATAACAATTGTAGCAGTTATTTTTTTCTCTGGAAAAGAGAGCGGGTTTGGGCTGGAAATCTCTAACCTGGTTGCCACTATTCAACTCTAACGCAGACGGACAAAACAGCAGGGGTTCTAGTTAAGCCTGCAGGGAATCTGATATTGGAACAGAAAACCCTTAAACCTCCTCTCTGCTGGCCCGGTTTAAATACAACTGGGATGAACACAGCCTCTTTAAGGCTTTCATTACTGTCAAGGAACACCTGCTCTCAGACCACTGGACCGCATGGTACATTTACTGCTCACACACACACACACACACACACACACACACACACACACACACACACACACACACACACACACACACACACACACACACACAATGGATGACAGCGGAGGCTCCAACACAAAGTAATCGGTTCTTGCTGGAATGCTAAAACACTTGACTGCATAGCTGGAATAATTCAATTAAAGTGGACCGTAGACTGAGGGGGGAATATGGTTCATTGATCCCTATGTGTGACAGCAGATGGAAGATAAGAGAGGAGGAGAAGGAGAAGGAAGAAGAGAAAGGGGGAGGAAGAGGGCGTTTAGTGCACTTGAGTTATGATTTTTTAAACTGTGTTTTAGATGTTGTCAAAGTTAAATGACTTCAAATAGGCTATATAATGCATTTCACATGCTCTCCTCTTCACCTCTTCTTTTTTTTTACCTTTATTTAACTAGACAAGTCAGTTAAGAACACATTCTTATTTTCAATGACGGCCTAGGAACAGTGGGTAAACTGCCTGTTCAGGGGCAGAACGACAGATTTGTACTTTGTCAGCTCGGGGATTTGAACTTGCAACCTTCCGTTACTATTCCAACGCTCTAACCACTAGGCTACCCTGCCGCCCCTCCACTCTAACCACTAGGCTACCCTGCCGCCCCTCCACTCTAACCACTAGGCTACCCTGCCGCCCCATCCACTCTAACCACTAGGCTACCCTGCCGCCCCTCCACTCTAACCACTAGGCTACCCTGCCGCCCCTCCACTCTAACCACTAGGCTACCCTGCCGCCCCCACTCTAACCACTAGGCTACCCTGCCGCCCCCACTCTAACCACTAGGCTACCCTGCCGCCCCCACTCTAACCACTAGGCTACCCTGCCGCCCCCACTCTAACCACTAGGCTACCCTGCCGCCCCCACTCTAACCACTAGGCTACCCTGCCGCCCCCCACTCTAACCACTAGGCTACCCTGCCGCCCCCACTCTAACCACTAGGCTACCCTGCCGCCCCCACTCTAACCACTAGGCTACCCTGCCGCCCCCCACTCTAACCACTAGGCTACCCTGCCGCCCCCACTCTAACCACTAGGCTACCCTGCCGCCCCTCCACTCTAACCACTAGGCTACCCTGCCGCCCCTCCACTCTAACCACTAGGCTACCCTGCCGCCCCTCCACTCTAACCACTAGGCTACCCTGCCGCCCCTCCACTCTAACCACTAGGCTACCCTGCCGCCCCTCCACTCTAACCACTAGGCTACCCTGCCGCCCCTCCACTCTAACCACTAGGCTACCCTGCCGCCCCTCCACTCTAACCACTAGGCTACCCTGCCGCCCCTCCACTCTAACCACTAGGCTACCCTGCCGCCCCTCCACTCTAACCACTAGGCTACCCTGCCGCCCCTCCACTCTAACCACTAGGCTACCCTGCCGCCCCTCCACTCTAACCACTAGGCTACCCTGCCGCCCCTCCACTCTAACCACTAGGCTACCCTGCCGCCCCTCCACTCTAACCACTAGGCTACCCTGCCGCCCCTCCACTCTAACCACTAGGCTACCCTGCCGCCCCTCAGTACTTTTTTCTTAACTAAATTAAAAGAGTTAACAAGTTCTCAAAAGTAGCCAAAAACAAATTATAAAACAATTGTTTCAACTCGACTTCTCCTCTCAGTAGTAACATAGAACACATCAGAACGTCAGAGTTCACAGTTTCCAGAAGAACATAAAGTCCGTGTGAAATGAAACCAAAAAACATCTGCCTTGCGACTGCACCGCATCAGCCAATGAGAAGTGTCTGTTTCAGAGCTCACAGGACCAGGCTCTAAACAATGTGGTTTGTTGGAGTAACAAACAACACAGCCCAAAGCTGTGGTGCTAGAGGTCACTCCCAATCAACGAACTCTAATAACCCCATTCCACCACTCACTGTCTCTCAATGAAACCTTCACAATGTACACTCTCCATCCAACACAAGGCTGTTAATCAGCTGGTTTAAGCAACGGAAAGAGGGACAAAACAGTAAATAAATAAGATAATATTATTCACACGCCGACTGTATTCCTGAATCCAAAGAGTGGCATTTCCAGGCCAACAAATAAGTTGTTTTTGTACGCTAAAACGTCCTGTGGTTATGGAAGTGTAACGGAGTCCATAATAATGGACTGTAGAAGGGCAAAGGTCACACACACAGCCCAGAGCCAGCCACAGACATCCTTCCTGGCTGGGAACTAATGCTATGGGTTCAAACTAGATATACGAGGGACTGATACTTGAGTTCAGAGACCTTAAGGCAGGTTTAAAAAAAAAGTTTGGGGAAAAGGACAAGGGCTGACTGAGGAAACCCTCATCTCCTAAACTAAGGCAAATGGCTATAATATTAACACGAATGGTCTTGAATTCTGTGAAAAACACCCATCAGCCTTGTTGTGACAATATCTAGGTTGTGCTGACATGTAAAGACACGAGTTGGCAGGGCTCAATAATACACAACGGCTCTCCCAGGGGGTTTAGAGGGAGGATAGCAAAGCACAACGACACTGTGACTTCTGCATTTGCACCCAAGTTGAACTGACAAAGCATTCTCAAACGTTCCTCTCTAACCGAATTCACAGATATATTGAAACCAAAACAAAAGCAACAATGTCAAAGATTCTAGTGAGTTACAGTTCGTATAAAGGAAATTAGTCAACTGAAATAAATTAATTAGTCCCTAATCTATGGATTTCACATGACTGGGAATACAGATATGCACCTGGTCACAGATACCTTAAAACAGGTAGGGGTGTTGATCCTAAAACCAGTCAGTATCTGGTGTGACCAGACAGAGTTAAATCAGGCTGTTGACTGTATTGGTGGGAACTGAACACGCTGTTGTATATGTTGACCCAGCCAGGCCATGGAAGAACTGGGAAATGTTCAGCTTCCAGGAGCCCCCCATGTCATAACATACCTGGACCACCTATTGAGATGTGCCTTTGTTGTAGTCAAAGTAGAAATGCTATGAGAAGTTGGGGCTTGCAGGTACGTTTTAAAGTTGGTTTCGTGTTAAATGGTTTAAGGGCTAGAGCTAGCCGAATAAATATAATAATAATAATAATAATAATAATAATGAGTTTGTAATAAATCTAGAGTAGCTTGCCTTCAGCAAGCCAACGAATAAGAAGAGTGTAGAGCGCTGCGGATCCCGAACAGAGCAGTGCTGCAGTCACCCTGTGTCATTCTGCGGTTGGGAACGAGTGGTCAGATCAGACCAGCTTCGGGAGGGAAATATTTCTGTCGTCCTGCAGGTTATGTAAACGATCGTCTTTCTGATTGTTGCGCATCAGACTACCTATTGTATTAAAACGTCACATCCGTCTCATTCACTGCTTCGGGTTAAAGAGGCCTACATGTGGTCTCAATGAAATCGAGTAGGCTGCCTACAATCGGGGGGAGGGGGGGGGGGGCAGTCATCTTTCCAAGGAAATGTACTTCCCAAATATGAGGATTAGAATATAGTTAACTACATTGCCTAAAAATAAATATTGATCACCCATATTTGTCTGTCTGGAAATCGTCCCACTCCTAAAATGTAAGATATAAAACGAAGTGAGAGTGAAAGAGCAAGTCTCTTCAATTCTGCACTCTTCAATTCTGCACTCTTCAATTCTGCACTCTTCAATTCTGCACTCTTCAATTCTGCACTCTCCAGTAATAGCGATAGTCTACGTCTAGCCTACTCGCTGACATAGCCCGGTAATAACGAAAGTCTACGTCTAGCCTACTCGCTGATATATCCCGGTAATACAGAAAGTCTACGTCTAGCTTACTCGCTGATATATCCCAGTAATACCGAAAGCGTAATATAAAAATGGCCACGTGAGAATCTCTGATAATTTAACCTATTTCTTTGGTTATTTATTTTTGCACATTTCGATATTGCCAATAAGGCGCCAATTGCTGAGTCTTCACATGAGCCTAAAATAACATTGTGGGATCAGTTCTGGTGGCGAGTGGGACGAAAAGCTGCAGGTGTGAATACATCAGTTCTGTGCCAGAGTGGACCAAGCGCGCACACACACACACACACACACACACACACACACACACACACACACACACACACACACACACACACACACACACACACACACACACACACACACACACACACAGCTTCCAATAATGGGAAAGCAGCAGGATTTGGTGATGATTCTATAAATTTAAGCAGTCCAGCTTATGTAAGCAGCTTTTTATTTTGTATTCTGTGAGTGCAGAGTCCACCATGTGCTATGTAACAGGGTGAGAGAGAGGCCCGTGTATATGCGTACGTGAGTGTGTACATACTGGCATTCTGCGTGCGTCTGTACCCACTAAGGACAATTCACACGCTCTCCAGCATCTGTTACTACCTGCAGGCTTCCCAGTACCAGGGCGTACGTACGTGCGTGCGTATAGCTGTGAGGGTAAGTGCGTATAGCTGTGAGGGTAAGTGCGTATAGCTGTGAGGGTAAGTGCGTATAGCTGTGAGGGTAAGTGCGTATAGCTGTGAGGGTAAGTGCGTATAGCTGTGAGGGTAAGTGCGTATAGCTGTGAGGGTAAGTGCGTATAGCTGTGAGGGTAAGTGCGTATAGCTGTGAGGGTAAGTGCGTATAGCTGTGAGGGTAAGTGCGTATAGCTGTGAGGGTAAGTACGTATAGCTGTGAGGGTAAGTGTGAGCATGCCTATAATGCTGAAAAACCACTGTCACTTGCCAAGAACACTCAGTTCCATTGGTGGATATTAGTTTCTGAGAGTCGTCCTTCATCAGTAAACTATTGGCTGGGGTCTCTCTCACTCATACCCTGGCAGTGCAACACTTGTAGCCGTCAGAACAAGCTGATAGATGGAGGAATAGACTAGAGCACATGCAGAGGAGAGATGGAGGAATAGACTAGAGCACATGCAGAGGAGAGATGGAGGAATAGACTAGAGCACATGCAGAGGAGAGATGGAGGAATAGACTAGAGCACATGCAGAGGAGAGATGGAGGAATAGACTAGAGCACATGCAGAGGAGAGATGGAGGAATAGACTAGAGCACATGCAGAGGAGAGATGGAGGAATAGACTAGAGCACATGCAGAGGAGAGATGGAGGAATAGACTAGAGCACATGCAGAGGAGATGGATGGAGGAATAGACTGGAGAGCACATGCAGAGGAGAGATGGAGGAATAGACTAGAGCACATGCAGAGGAGAGATGGAGGAATAGACTAGAGCACATGCAGAGGAGAGATGGAGGAATAGACTAGAGCACATGCAGAGGAGAGATGGAGGAATAGACTAGAGCACATGCAGAGGAGAGATGGAGGAATAGACTAGAGCACATGCAGAGGAGAGATGGAGGAATAGACTAGAGCACATGCAGAGGAGAGATGGAGGAATAGACTAGAGCACATGCAGAGGAGAGATGGAGGAATAGAGAGAGGAGAGATGGAGGAATAGACTAGAGGAATAGACTAGAGCACATGCAGAGGAGAGATGGAGGAATAGACTAGAGCACATGCAGAGGAGAGATGGAGGAATAGACTAGAGCACATGCAGAGGAGAGATGGAGGAATAGACTAGAGCACATGCAGAGGAGAGATGGAGGAATAGACTAGAGCACATGCAGAGGAGAGATGGAGGAATAGACTAGAGCACATGCAGAGATGGAGAGATGGAGGAATGGAGAATAGAGCTAGAGCACATGCAGAGGAGAGATGGAGGAATAGACTAGAGCACATGCAGAGGAGAGATGGAGGAATAGACTAGAGCACATGCAGAGGAGAGATGGAGGAATAGACTAGAGCACATGCAGAGGAGAGATGGAGGAATAGACTAGAGCACATGCAGAGGAGAGATGGAGGAATAGACTAGAGCACATGCAGAGGAGAGATGGAGGAATAGACTAGAGCACATGCAGAGGAGAGATGGAGGAATAGACTAGAGCACATGCAGAGGAGAGATGGAGGAATAGACTAGAGCACATGCAGAGGAGAGATGGAGGAATAGACTAGAGCACATGCAGAGGAGAGATGGAGGAATAGACTAGAGCACATGCAGAGGAGAGATGGAGGAATAGACTAGAGCACATGCAGAGGAGAGATGGAGGAATAGACTAGAGCACATGCAGAGGAGAGATGGAGGAATAGACTAGAGCACATGCAGAGGAGAGATGGAGGAATAGACTAGAGCACATGCAGAGGAGAGATGGAGGAATAGACTAGAGCACATGCAGAGGAGAGATGGAGGAATAGACTAGAGCACATGCAGAGGAGAGATGGAGGAATAGACTAGAGCACATGCAGAGGAGAGATGGAGGAATAGACTAGAGCACATGCAGAGGAGAGATGGAGGAATAGACTAGAGCACATGCAGAGGAGAGATGGAGGAATAGACTAGAGCACATGCAGAGGAGAGATGGAGGAATAGACTAGAGCACATGCAGAGGAGAGATGGAGGAATAGACTAGAGCACATGCAGAGGAGAGATGGAGGAATAGACTAGAGCACATGCAGAGGAGAGATGGAGGAATAGACTAGAGCACATGCAGAGGAGAGATGGAGGAATAGACTAGAGCACATGCAGAGGAGAGATGGAGGAATAGACTAGAGCACATGCAGAGGAGAGATGGAGGAATAGACTAGAGCACATGCAGAGGAGAGATGGAGGAATAGACTAGAGCACATGCAGAGGAGAGATGGAGGAATAGACTAGAGCACATGCAGAGGAGAGATGGAGGAATAGACTAGAGCACATGCAGAGGAGAGATGGAGGAATAGACTAGAGCACATGCAGAGGAGAGATGGAGGAATAGACTAGAGCACATGCAGAGGAGAGATGGAGGAATAGACTAGAGCACATGCAGAGGAGAGATGGAGGAATAGACTAGAGCACATGCAGAGGAGAGATGGAGGAATAGACTAGAGCACATGCAGAGGAGAGATGGAGGAATAGACTAGAGCACATGCAGAGGAGAGATGGAGGAATAGACTAGAGCACATGCAGAGGAGAGATGGAGGAATAGACTAGAGCACATGCAGAGGAGAGATGGAGGAATAGACTAGAGCACATGCAGAGGAGAGATGGAGGAATAGACTAGAGCACATGCAGAGGAGAGATGGAGGAATAGACTAGAGCACATGCAGAGGAGAGATGGAGGAATAGACTAGAGCACATGCAGAGGAGAGATGGAGGAATAGACTAGAGCACATGCAGAGGAGAGATGGAGCAGAAGAGATGGAGGAATAGACTAGAGCACATGCAGAGGAGAGATGGAGGAATAGACTAGAGCACATGCAGAGGAGAGATGGAGGAATAGACTAGAGCACATGCAGAGGAGAGATGGAGGAATAGACTAGAGCACATGCAGAGGAGAGATGGAGGAATAGACTAGAGCACATGCAGAGGAGAGATGGAGGAATAGACTAGAGCACATGCAGAGGAGAGATGGAGGAATAGACTAGAGCACATGCAGAGGAGAGATGGAGGAATAGACTAGAGCACATGCAGAGGAGAGATGGAGGAATAGACTAGAGCACATGCAGAGGAGAGATGGAGGAATAGACTAGAGCACATGCAGAGGAGAGATGGAGGAATAGACTAGAGCACATGCAGAGGAGAGATGGAGGAATAGACTAGAGCACATGCAGAGGAGAGATGGAGGAATAGACTAGAGCACATGCAGAGGAGAGATGGAGGAATAGACTAGAGCACATGCAGAGGAGAGATGGAGGAATAGACTAGAGCACATGCAGAGGAGAGATGGAGGAATAGACTAGAGCACATGCAGAGGAGAGATGGAGGAATAGACTAGAGCACATGCAGAGGAGAGATGGAGGAATAGACTAGAGCACATGCAGAGGAGAGATGGAGGAATAGACTAGAGCACATGCAGAGGAGAGATGGAGGAATAGACTAGAGCACATGCAGAGGAGAGATGGAGGAATAGACTAGAGCACATGCAGAGGAGAGATGGAGGAATAGACTAGAGCACATGCAGAGGAGAGATGGAGGAATAGACTAGAGCACATGCAGAGGAGAGATGGAGGAATAGACTAGAGCACATGCAGAGGAGAGATGGAGGAATAGACTAGAGCACATGCAGAGGAGAGATGGAGGAATAGACTAGAGCACATGCAGAGGAGAGATGGAGGAATAGACTAGAGCACATGCAGAGGAGAGATGGAGGAATAGACTAGAGCACATGCAGAGGAGAGATGGAGGAATAGACTAGAGCACATGCAGAGGAGAGATGGAGGAATAGACTAGAGCACATGCAGAGGAGAGATGGAGGAATAGACTAGAGCACATGCAGAGGAGAGATGGAGGAATAGACTAGAGCACATGCAGAGGAGAGATGGAGGAATAGACTAGAGCACATGCAGAGGAGAGATGGAGGAATAGACTAGAGCACATGCAGAGGAGAGATGGAGGAATAGACTAGAGCACATGCAGAGGAGAGATGGAGGAATAGACTAGAGCACATGCAGAGGAGAGATGGAGGAATAGACTAGAGCACATGCAGAGGAGAGATGGAGGAATAGACTAGAGCACATGCAGAGGAGAGATGGAGGAATAGACTAGAGCACATGCAGAGGAGAGATGGAGGAATAGACTAGAGCACATGCAGAGGAGAGATGGAGGAATGGAGGAATGGAGAATAGACTAGAGCACATGCAGAGGAGAGATGGAGGAATAGACTAGAGCACATGCAGAGGAGAGATGGAGGAATAGACTAGAGCACATGCAGAGGAGAGATGGAGGAATAGACTAGAGCACATGCAGAGGAGAGATGGAGGAATAGACTAGAGCACATGCAGAGGAGAGATGGAGGAATAGACTAGAGCACATGCAGAGGAGAGATGGAGGAATAGACTAGAGCACATGCAGAGGAGAGATGGAGGAATAGACTAGAGCACATGCAGAGGAGAGATGGAGGAATAGACTAGAGCACATGCAGAGGAGAGATGGAGGAATAGACTAGAGCACATGCAGAGGAGAGATGGAGGAATAGACTAGAGCACATGCAGAGGAGAGATGGAGGAATAGACTAGAGCACATGCAGAGGAGAGATGGAGGAATAGACTAGCAGCACATGCAGAGGAGAGATGGAGGAATAGACTAGAGCACATGCAGAGGAGAGATGGAGGAATAGACTAGAGCACATGCAGAGGAGAGATGGAGGAATAGACTAGAGCACATGCAGAGGAGAGATGGAGGAATAGACTAGAGCACATGCAGAGGAGAGATGGAGGAATAGACTAGAGCACATGCAGAGGAGAGATGGAGGAATAGACTAGAGCACATGCAGAGGAGAGATGGAGGAATAGACTAGAGCACATGCAGAGGAGAGATGGAGGAATAGACTAGAGCACATGCAGAGGAGAGATGGAGGAATAGACTAGAGCACATGCAGAGGAGAGATGGAGGAATAGACTAGAGCACATGCAGAGGAGAGATGGAGGAATAGACTAGAGCACATGCAGAGGAGAGATGGAGGAATAGACTAGAGCACATGCAGAGGAGAGATGGAGGAATAGACTAGAGCACATGCAGAGGAGAGATGGAGGAATAGACTAGAGCACATGCAGAGGAGAGATGGAGGAATAGACTAGAGCACATGCAGAGGAGAGATGGAGGAATAGACTAGAGCACATGCAGAGGAGAGATGGAGGAATAGACTAGAGCACATGCAGAGGAGAGATGGAGGAATAGACTAGAGCACATGCAGAGGAGAGATGGAGGAATAGACTAGAGCACATGCAGAGGAGAGATGGAGGAATAGACTAGAGCACATGCAGAGGAGAGATGGAGGAATAGACTAGAGCACATGCAGAGGAGAGATGGAGGAATAGACTAGAGCACATGCAGAGGAGAGATGGAGGAATAGACTAGAGCACATGCAGAGGAGAGATGGAGGAATAGACTAGAGCACATGCAGAGGAGAGATGGAGGAATAGACTAGAGCACATGCAGAGGAGAGATGGAGGAATAGACTAGAGCACATGCAGAGGAGAGATGGAGGAATAGACTAGAGCACATGCAGAGGAGAGATGGAGGAATAGAGGAGAGATAGAGCACATGCAGAGGAGAGATGGAGGAATAGGAGCACATGCAGAGGAGAGATGGAGGAATAGACTAGAGCACATGCAGAGGAGAGATGGAGGAATAGACTAGAGCACATGCAGAGGAGAGATGGAGGAATAGACTAGAGCACATGCAGAGAGGAGAGATGGAGGAATAGACTAGAGCACATGCAGAGGAGAGATGGAGGAATAGACTAGAGCACATGCAGAGGAGAGATGGAGGAATAGACTAGAGCACATGCAGAGGAGAGATGGAGGAATAGACTAGAGCACATGCAGAGGAGAGATGGAGGAATAGACTAGAGCACATGCAGAGGAGAGATGGAGGAATAGACTAGAGCACATGCAGAGGAGAGATGGAGGAATAGACTAGAGCACATGCAGAGGAGAGATGGAGGAATAGACTAGAGCACATGCAGAGGAGAGATGGAGGAATAGACTAGAGCACATGCAGAGGAGAGATGGAGGAATAGACTAGAGCACATGCAGAGGAGAGATGGAGGAATAGACTAGAGCACATGCAGAGGACATGCAGAGGAGAGATGGAGGAATAGACTAGAGCACATGCAGAGGAGAGATGGAGGAATAGACTAGAGCACATGCAGAGGAGAGATGGAGGAATAGACTAGAGCACATGCAGAGGAGAGATGGAGGAATAGACTAGAGCACATGCAGAGGAGAGATGGAGGAATAGACTAGAGCACATGCAGAGGAGAGATGGAGGAATAGACTAGAGCACATGCAGAGGAGAGATGGAGGAATAGACTAGAGCACATGCAGAGGAGAGATGGAGGAATAGGAGTTGGACACGGTCACGCATTCTTCCTATATGTTCTGCTCTCACTGTGAGAGTCTACTGGTCAGGTGCTCTCCAGATGGTCACACTGTCGTACTGTTTCTGTACCATACCAGGGTATACGGTATTACCGGAAGTGCACACAAGGGGCGCTATCTGAGCTGGATATCATTCATTTAACACATCTTATATTTCTTATATATTTCTACTTCACTTACAAGCAGTGGCGTAGCACTCCTGTCTGTTTGTGGTTGGAGTGTGAGAGGCAGAGACAGCAGTAGTCTAACTGGGTGAGAGGCAGAGACAGCAGTAGTCTAACTGGGTGGAGGCAGAGACAGCAGTAGTCTAACTGGGTGGAGGCAGAGACAGCAGTAGTCTAACTGGGTGAGAGGCAGAGACAGCAGTAGTCTAACTGGGTGAGAGGCAGAGACAGCAGTAGTCTAACTGGGTGAGAGGCAGAGACAGCAGTAGTCTAACTGGGTGGAGGCAGAGACAGCAGTAGTCTAACTGGGTGGAGGCAGAGACAGCAGTAGTCTAACTGGGTGAGAGGCAGAGACAGCAGTAGTCTAACTGGGTGGAGGCAGAGACAGCAGTAGTCTAACTGGGTGAGAGGCAGAGACAGCAGTAGTCTAACTGGGTGAGAGGCAGAGACAGCAGTAGTCTAACTGGGTGAGAGGCAGAGACAGCAGTAGTCTAACTGGGTGAGAGGCAGAGACAGCAGTAGTCTAACTGGGTGGAGGCAGAGACAGCAGTAGTCTAACTGGGTGGAGGCAGAGACAGCAGTAGTCTAACTGGGTGAGAGGCAGAGACAGCAGTAGTCTAACTGGGTGGAGGCAGAGACAGCAGTAGTCTAACTGGGTGGTGGCAGAGACAGCAGTAGTCTAACTGGGTGGAGGCAGAGACAGCAGTAGTCTAACTGGGTGAGAGGCAGAGACAGCAGTAGTCTAACTGGGTGGAGGCAGAGACAGCAGTAGTCTAACTGGGTGGAGGCAGAGACAGCAGTAGTCTAACTGGGTGGAGGCAGAGACAGCAGTAGTCTAACTGGGTGAGAGGCAGAGACAGCAGTAGTTTAACTGGGTGGAGGCAGAGACAGCAGTAGTCTAACTGGGTGAGAGGCAGAGACAGCAGTAGTCTAACTGGGTGGAGGCAGAGACAGCAGTAGTCTAACTGGGTGGAGGCAGAGACAGCAGTAGTCTAACTGGGTGGAGGCAGAGACAGCAGTAGTCTAACTGGGTGGAGGCAGAGACAGCAGTAGTCTAACTGGGTGGAGGCAGAGACAGCAGTAGTCTAACTGGGTGGAGGCAGAGACAGCAGTAGTCTAACTGGGTGAGAGGCAGAGACAGCAGTAGTCTAACTGGGTGGAGGCAGAGACAGCAGTAGTCTAACTGGGTGGGGGCAGAGACAGCAGTAGTCTAACTGGGTGACGCGTGGAGACAGCAGTAGTCTAACTGGGTGACCGGAGGAGACAGCAGTAGTCTAACTGGGTGGAGGCAGAGACAGCAGTAGTCTAACTGGGTGGAGGCAGAGACAGCAGTAGTCTAACTGGGTGGAGGCAGAGACAGCAGTAGTCTAACTGGGTGGAGGCAGAGACAGCAGTAGTCTAACTGGGTGGAGGCAGAGACAGCAGTAGTCTAACTGGGTGGAGGCAGAGACAGCAGTAGTCTAACTGGGTGGAGGCAGAGACAGCAGTAGTCTAACTGGGTGGAGGCAGAGACAGCAGTAGTCTAACTGGGTGGAGGCAGAGACAGCAGTAGTCTAACTGGGTGAGAGGCAGAGACAGCAGTAGTCTAACTGGGTGGAGGCAGAGACAGCAGTAGTCTAACTGGGTGAGAGGCAGAGACAGCAGTAGTCTAACTGGGTGAGAGGCAGAGACAGCAGTAGTCTAACTGGGTGAGAGGCAGAGACAGCAGTAGTCTAACTGGGTGAGAGGCAGAGACAGCAGTAGTCTAACTGGGTGGAGGCAGAGACAGCAGTAGTCTAACTGGGTGAGAGGCAGAGACAGCAGTAGTCTAACTGGGTGAGAGGCAGAGACAGCAGTAGTCTAACTGGGTGGAGGCAGAGACAGCAGTAGTCTAACTGGGTGGAGGCAGAGACAGCAGTAGTCTAACTGGGTGAGAGGCAGAGACAGCAGTAGTCTAACTGGGTGAGAGGCAGAGACAGCAGTAGTCTAACTGGGTGAGAGGCAGAGACAGCAGTAGTCTAACTGGGTGAGAGGCAGAGACAGCAGTAGTCTAACTGGGTGGAGGCAGAGACAGCAGTAGTCTAACTGGGTGGAGGCAGAGACAGCAGTAGTCTAACTGGGTGGAGGCAGAGACAGCAGTAGTCTAACTGGGTGACGAGCAGAGACAGCAGTAGTCTAACTGGGTGGAGGCAGAGACAGCAGTAGTCTAACTGGGTGGAGGCAGAGACAGCAGTAGTCTAACTGTGTGGAGGCAGAGACAGCAGTAGTCTAACTGTGTGGAGGCAGAGACAGCAGTAGTCTAACTGGGTGGCGAGCAGAGACAGCAGTAGTCTAACTGGGTGGAGGCAGAGACAGCAGTAGTCTAACTGGGTGGAGGCAGAGACAGCAGTTGTCTAACTGGGTGACGAGCAGAGACAGCAGTTGTCTAACTGGGTGACGAGCAGAGACAGCAGTAGTCTAACTGGGTGACGAGCAGAGACAGCAGTAGTCTAACTGGGTGACGAGCAGAGACAGCAGTAGTCTAACTGGGTGACGAGCAGAGACAGCAGTAGTCTAACTGGGTGAGAGGGAGAGACAGCAGTAGTCTAACTGGGTGAGAGGCAGAGACAGCAGTAGTCTAACTGGGTGACGAGCAGAGACAGCAGTCGTCTAACTGGGTCACGGGCGGAGGGAGACAGCAGTAGTCTAACTGGGTGATGGGCAGAGACAGCAGTAGTCTAACTGGGTGATGGGCGGAGGGAGACAGCAGTAGTCTAACTGGGTGACGGGTAGAGACAGCAGTAGTCTAACTGGGTGACGAGCAGAGACAGCAGTAGTCTAACTGGGTGGTGACGGGCGGCGGGAGACAGCAGTAGTCTAACTGGGTGACGAGCAGAGACAGCAGTAGTCTAACTGGGTGACGAGCAGAGACAGCAGTAGTCTAACTGGGTGACGAGCAGAGACAGCAGTAGTCTAACTGGGTGGAGGCAGAGACAACAGTAGTCTAACTGGGTGGAGGCAGAGACAGCAGTAGTCTAACTGGGTGACGAGCAGATACAGCAGTAGTCTAACTGGGTGACGGGCGGAGGGAGACAGCAATAGTCTAACTGGGTGACGGGTAGAGACAGCAGTAGTCTAACTGGGTGACGAGCAGAGACAGCAGTAGTCTAACTGGGTGACGAGCAGAGACAGCAGTAGTCTAACTGGGTGACGAGCAGAGACAGCAGTAGTCTAACTGGGTGACGAGCAGAGACAGCAGTAGTCTAACTGGGTGACGGGCGGAGGGAGACAGCAGTAGTCTAACTGGGTGACGAGCAGAGACAGCAGTAGTCTAACTGGGTGACGGGCGGAGGGAGACAGCAGTAGTCTAACTGGGTGACGAGCAGAGACAGCAGTAGTCTAACTGGGTGACAGGTGGAGGTAGACAGCAGTAGTTTAACTGGGTGACGGGCGGAGGGAGACAGCAGTAGTCTAACTGGGTGATGGGCGGAGGGATACAGCAGTACCCTCATCTATCCCTTTCCTCCCCCCAACTCCACAGGAACACTGTCCAATCTTAAAAAGACACACCCACAGTCCATCCTGAAATAAGTCAGGAGTAAGGGGAGAGAAAGCCGTAGTGTGTGCTTGGAGTCCAGACAGAAAAGGAAGGCTGCTGGCCATGAGGGATAGATCTCTGTTTAATGAACAGTTACTGGCCAACCGTGCACACACAGAGACACAGAGAGAGGAGCTGAGCAGCTCAGGGGCTCTGCTCCCCACACACAGAGACACAGAGAGAGGAGCTGAGCAGCTCAGGGGCTCTGCTCCCCACACACTTTTCTACTCTAACACTGAGTTATCTGATGCCTCTCCTGGCAGACTGACTGACTGGGGTTAGAATCAGCTTTAAATGATACAGGATCTCCCACAGCTGTGGGAAGATAGACATGATGATATTAACATGAATACTGCATGCAAAGCTGTTTTTCTGCAACGGGCAGGCGGTAGAGAGGGAGGGTTAACACTGAGATCAGAGCGCCCTATAAATAACATCAAAAGAGAAGCCGAGTTGAGAATCTATGTCCCAAACAGCACCCTATTCCCTCTATAGTGCACTGCCCATAGGTCGCAGGTCTAAAGAAGAAGTGCACGATATAGGGAATAGGGTTCCATGAGGGATGCAGTCAGGACTTCTCAATAGAGGACCTCTAGGGGCTAGAGGGCTAGGGGAGAAGGGAAGAAAAAACACAGGTTCATGGTCCTGTTATCTATCAGCCTGATGAAGTCAGGGTCCTGTTATCTATCAGCCTGATGAAGTCAGCGTATCTATCAGCCTGATGAAGTCAGCGTGTCAATCAGCCTGATGAAGTCAGCGTGTCAATCAGCCTGATGAAGTCAGCGTGTCAATCAGCCTGATGAAGTCAGCGTGTCAGGGTATCTATCAGCGTGTCAGGGTATCTATCAGCGTGTCAGGGTATCTATCAGCGTGTCAGGGTATCTATCAGCGTGTCAGGGTATCTATCAGCGTGTCGGGGTATCTATCAGCGTGTCGGGGTATCTATCAGCGTGTCGGGGTATCTATCAGCGTGTCGGGGTATCTATCAGCGTGTCGGGGTATCTATCAGCGTGTCGGGGTATCTATCAGCGTGTCGGGGTATCTATCAGCGTGTCGGGGTATCTATCAGCGTGTCGGGGTATCTATCAGCGTGTCGGGGTATCTATCAGCGTGTCGGGGTATCTATCAGCGTGTCGGGGTATCTATCAGCGTATCTATCAGCGTGTCAGGGTATCTATCAGCGTGTCAGAGTATCTATCAGCGTGTCAGGGTATCTATCAGCGTGTCAGGGTATCTATCAGCGTGTCAGGGTATCTATCAGCGTGTCAGGGTATCTATCAGCGTGTCAGGGTATCTATCAGCGTGTCAGGGTATCTATCAGCGTGTCAGGGTATCTATCAGCGTGTCAGGGTATCTATCAGCGTGTCAGGGTATCTATCAGCGTGTCAGGGTATCTATCAGCGTGTCAGGGTATCTATCAGCGTGTCAGGGTATCTATCAGCGTGTCAGGGTATCTATCAGCGTGTCTATCAGCGGTATCTATCAGCGTGTCAGGGTATCTATCAGCGTGTCGGGGTATCTATCAGCGTGTCAGGGTATCTATCAGCGTGTCAGGGTATCTATCAGCGTGTCAGGGTATCTATCAGCGTGTCAGGGTATCTATCAGCGTGTCAGGGTATCTATCAGCGTGTCAGGGTATCTATCAGCGTGTCAGGGTATCTATCAGCGTGTCAGGGTATTCACATGCTTTCTTTGGAAGACTGGATCATTTCCTCTCTGGTTTGTTTGTGGAAAAGAAGAACGATTTCAAAAATGAGGCTGACAAAATACAGAGCTAAGAGCTAAGAGCATATTAAATGAGAAAAAAAGCCTTTCACACAGGTCTTTTTATAGTTATTTTAACTCATGCATATTTTCTGAGTATGTAGTAAAAGCATTTTAGCATTTAAACAAATTCACAACGGTGAGACGTGCCTTTGAGACTGTCAAACGCCAAAAGAAACTAAAAACAGAAAAATGCACAAGAACAAGGACGCTTCTCCTTAAATGAGAATGTCAACAAAAGAAAATAAACCAAAAGCAAAAAGAAACAACAAATGTTGAAGTAAAGCCCACTTCTCCTTCATTCACTTGAATGAGAGCCAGCAGGGGAGGTCTGGGGAGGGCTGTATAGCTCTCAGCAGGCAGGACCAGGCAGGCATAGGGACCCTGTGGCATCAGCAACAGAGCCTTTACAGAGTTCCCATTTCCTGGATGCCTCCCGCCCTGCTCCACAATGACCTGTAGTAACCCTGTGTGCTGCGGGGTTACTGTAGTTCGCTCCACTGTAGAGCATAATCAGGAAGTCACAACGAACTTCACAGGATACAGTAGCTACAGTACGGTGCTGAATGATCTGCTTGTTAAGCTTCTCCTCCTACAGCACATGACTGGTGTCAGAGGGAATCTGAACAGTTAAGGGTTGAGTTAGAAAAGATGTTAAAATATGAATATTTAATGAGTAACATGCCCTAGATTTATTTAGCTTCCTTTTCCCATCATAACAAGATGATGTAAGGAGCATAAAGAATGACTATTGTAATGTGTGTGTGTGTGTGTGTGTGTGTGTGTTACAGAGTATCCATACCTCGTCTGTTCCTGGAGTATGAGATGTGGTTCCACAAAGAACTTGACTCGAAGCCGGAGTCGGCAGGGAGTCAGATTGTCCACCTGCTGACAGATTCTGTTCCTGAGGTTGAGCCACAGGTTCTCTCCTTTATTGCCTGAGAACTGCAGGCCAAAGTAGTCCACCTCTAGGATTCCCAACTTCCTACACACCTTTAGAATAGAATAATTCAGTGTGTTAGGTTAAACAAAGTGATCAGGGGGAAACCAGTCAAACCCACAGAATAGTCATTATATCAAAGTAAAACCTCAGTTGATTTGGTTTGTGACCCATTTTTTGCCATTGACTCCGTAGCTCGTACACATCAATATGCCGTAAAGCCAGTGGGAGCGTTGATGGAAAAAACATGGGATCTTTTTCACCTGATAATACAACTCACCTTGAGCGCATCCCACGCGCCTCTCAACAGCGACAAGAAAGAAACGGAGTTACACAACGTCAAGGACAGCCTACTTCCAGACGGGACGGAGTTACATAACGTCAAGGACAGCCTACTTCCAGACTGGACGGAGTTACATAACGTCAAGGACAGCCTACTTCCAGACTGGACGGAGTTACATAACGTCAAGGACAGCCTACTTCCAGACGGGACGGAGTTACATAACGTCAAGGACAGCCTACTTCCAGACGGGACGGAGTTACATAACATCAAGGACAGCCTACTTCCAGACCGGACGGAGTTACATAACGTCAAGGACAGCCTACTTCCAGACGGGACGGAGTTACATAACGTCAAGGACAGCCTACTTCCAGACGGGACGGAGTTACATAACATCAAGGACAGCCTACTTCCAGACCGGACGGAGTTACATAACGTCAAGGACAGCCTACTTACAGACGGGACGGAGTTACATAACGTCAAGGACAGCCTACTTCCAGACTGGACGGAGTAACATAACATCAAGGACAGCCTACTTCCAGACGGGACGGAGTTACATAACGTCAAGGACAGCCTACTTCCAGACTGGACGGAGTTACATAACGTCAAGGACAGCCTACTTCCAGACGGGACGGAGTTACATAACGTCAAGGACAGCCTACTTCCAGACGGGACGGAGTTACATAACGTCAAGGACAGCCTACTTCCAGACTGGACGGAGTAACATAACGTCAAGGACAGCCTACTTCCAGACGGGACGGAGTTACATAACGTCAAGGACAGCCTACTTCCAGACGGGACGGAGTTACATAACGTCAAGGACAGCCTACTTCCAGACTGGACGGAGTTACATAACGTCAAGGACAGCCTACTTCCAGACGGGACGGAGTTACATAACGTCAAGGACAGCCTACTTCCAGACGGGACGGAGTTACATAACATCAAGGACAGCCTACTTCCAGACCGGACGGAGTTACATAACGTCAAGGACAGCCTACTTCCAGACGGGATGGAGTTACATAATGTCAAGGACAGCCTACTTCCAGACGGGACCCAGACAGGATGAAGTTACATAACGTCAAGGACAGCCTACTTCCAGACGGGACGGAGTTACATAACATCAAGGACAGCCTACTTCCAGACCGGACGGAGTTACATAACGTCAAGGACAGCCTACTTCCAGACGGGACGGAGTTACATAACGTCAAGGACAGCCTACTTCCAGACGGGACGGAGTTACATAACGTCAAGGACAGCCTACTTCCAGACTGGACGGAGTAACATAACGTCAAGGACAGCCTACTTCCAGACGGGACGGAGTTACATAACGTCAAGGACAGCCTACTTGCAGACTGGACGGAGTTACATAACGTCAAGGACAGCCTACTTCCAGACGGGATGGAGTTACATAATGTCAAGGACAGCCTACTTCCAGACGGGACCCAGACAGGATGAAGTTACATAACGTCAAGGACAGCCTACTTCCAGACGGGACGGAGTAACATAACGTCAAGGACAGCCTACTTCCAGACCGGACGGAGTTACATAACGTCAAGGACAGCCTACTTCCAGACTGGACGGAGTAACATAACGTCAAGGACAGCCTACTTCCAGACGGGACGGAGTTACATAACATCAAGAACAGCCTACTTCCAGACGGGACGGAGTAACATAACGTCAAGGACAGCCTACTTCCAGACGGGATGGACGGGACGGAGTTAAATAACGTCAAGAACAGCAACTTCCAGACGGGATGGAGTTACATAACGTCAAGGACAGCCTACTTCCAGACTGGACGGAGTAACATAACGTCAAGGACAGCCTACTTCCAGACGGGACGGAGTTACATAACGTCAAGGACAGCCTACTTCCAGACTGGACGGAGTAACATAACGTCAAGGACAGCCTACTTCCAGACGGGACGGAGTTACATAACGTCAAGGACAGCCTACTTCCAGACTGGACGGAGTAACATAACGTCAAGGACAGCCTACTTCCAGACGGGACGGAGTTACATAACGTCAAGGACAGCCTACTTCCAGACGGGACGGAGTTACATAACGTCAAGGACAGCCTACTTCCAGACGGGACGGAGTTACATAACGTCAAGGACAGCCTACTTCCAGACGGGACGGAGTTACATAACATCAAGGACAGCCTACTTCCAGACTGGACGGAGTTACATAACGTCAAGGACAGCCTACTTCCAGACGGGACCCAGACGGGGTGGAGTTACATAACGTCAAGGACAGCCTACTTCCAGACGTGACGGAGTTACATAACGTCAAGGACAGCCTACTTCCAGATGGGACGGAGTTACAAAACGTCAAGGACAGCCTACTTCCAGACGGGACGGAGTTACATAACGTCAAGGACAGCCTACTTCCAGACGGGACGGAGTTACATAACGTCAAGGACAGCCTACTTCCAGACTGGACGGAGTTACATAACGTCAAGGACAGCCTACTTACAGACGGGATGGAGTTACATAATGTCAAGGACAGCCTACTTCCAGACGGGACGGAGTTACATAACGTCAAGGACAGCCTACTTCCAGACGGGATGGAGTTACATAACGTCAAGGACAGCCTACTTCCAGACGGGACGGAGTTACATAACGTCAAGGACAGCCTACTTCCAGACGGGACGGAGTTACATAACGTCAAGGACAGCCTACTTCCAGACGGGACGGAGTTACATAACGTCAAGGACAGCCTACTTCCAGACGGGACGGAGTTACATAACGTCAAGGACAGCCTACTTCCAGACGGGACGGAGTTACATAACGTCAAGGACAGCCTACTTCCAGACGGGACGGAGTTACATAACGTCAAGGACAGCCTACTTCCAGATGGGACGGAGTTACATAACGTCAAGGACAGCCTACTTCCAGACTGGACGGAGTTACATAACGTCAAGGACAGCCTACTTCCAGACGGGACGGAGTTACATAACGTCAAGGACAGCCTACTTCCAGACGGGATGGAGTTACATAACGTCAAGGACAGCCTACTTACAGACGGGACGGAGGATGAGGACTAGTGTCAACGCCCTGTGCATGTGATATAAAATGGATAGAACTCATTAGAAAACAAGGCGATTAAAGCCTCCGATAAATTCACATTGGTTCCTTTTATTTCCTGGTTTGAGGACTAACATTACATTATTTTTTTTCACCTTCATTTAACCAGGTAGGCAAGTTGAGAACAAGTTCTCAATTACAACTGCGACCTGGCCAAGATAAAGCAAAGCGACAAAAAAACACAGTTACACATCAAACGTACAGTCCATAACACAATAGAAACATGAATCTATGTACAGTCTGACACCAGCAGCTCTGTGCACGCGTGATAGTATTTATTAACTCTTTCCAAACGGATTTCGCAGCCATTTGGAACTATTGTATATTCATTGTTGATCTAGTCAACAATGGGAACCCCCATTCAAGCGTCACAATAACATTGCCAATTTGCCAAGCACCGGGGAACCAAATGAACTGAAGTAACCTTTTCCTCGCGAATATACTACCAGGAAACGACTCCCTCAGAAAGAACCTTAATAGTAAGTTACCTATTTAGGAAATCACCAACTTAATGAGTTTGATGGGAGGGGGGGAAATATTTCACGGAAAATATGGCCAACTTATTTTCGACCAAAGCAACATTGTTGCACGATAGAGGAAAAATGTAATACAATTACAAATTAAATTAATAATAATTTGTAATGCTGTGTGTGACAATGTATGTATGGGTAGGTAGTCTACCATTTGACAGAGAATGCCATTTCGAGATAACTTGACGTTGGCAGAAAATCTAGCAAATAACATTGAACTTCGCCTGTACATCAACATTTGGATTTATCATCTCGACAAAACCAACACACGCGCTCATGTTGCGTTTCAATTTGAACATTTCACTGTAAATTACACTTGCAGGACAATATTCACTGGAATTTGACACAAATGTTATATGTTATAAATAACGTATTAACAACCTGAAAAGGCGGTAATTAAATTAGTATCCACTATCCATACCTTATTCAGACAGTCTTCACCATTCGCCTTGGTATCAACTTCCACTTCCATAACCACCGAATCCGGACGGGTAACATGGCAAAGCATTTTGGCAATCTAATAGTTTAGCTTTGGTCTATACCTCTCTTTAAAAAAATAAACAACCTCGGTATCCCTCCTTTTGAGACCCTACATTAAGCTTTCGTTCACTTTCTAAGCCCTCTCACTTTGTGTGACAAACACTACCTTCCAGCTGTAGGATATCAATTGCTATGCCAAAGCACTGTTTACTCGGAAGCAGCCAATGACAGAGCGTTTAGCATATTCTCAGCCACAAACCTGCCAACCGCGAGCCCCGGTCATGTCGGAACGAGATGGTGGTTTTACAACGCAGGACGAGGACGGCCAAGGCGCCCCCTTCTGAGTGCGCAGCTAATTTCACCTACCATAAATATACGGAACCTTCACCTGCTTAGGAAGAGTTGACTATCCATGGAAATATCTGAGTTGAGTTGCATGAGTAAGTTGGGAGCTGCATGTGAATTAATAATGCATTGAAATACTGCTAGAATATAGCAACAGTGGAGAACTATGTGGTCCCAACCATTTATTTCGTTGTTTGCTTTCAAAAGTATCTGAATTGTTAATGCTAAAAGCTCCCATTGTTTTTGCCCAAATACGCTTCCTTGCCTCGTGAGCAAAGTCTATTCCTGTAAATCGTCCTATGGCTAAGTTAGGTATACCTGTCTCTATGTTGTTGACCTTCAGCAGCCTACTGTGTAGCCAATGTCAGACAACATGTGTTTCACACACACGGCAGTTGTTTTGCTTTTTCACCCTTCTGCAACGGCTCGTAGTTACTTCCTGTGTGATCTTCAGGAGTTAGATGTGATTTAAAAGGTGAGCATTTCTTCTTCGTGTGTTTATAAATCTCCTATCATGACAGACAGACAGAATAGGATGGAAACGTATCATCCTGTTACTGTGTGGTTTTAATGAACTGCACCCACAGAGAAACACGCACCCTATACCACAAGCCCCATGTTCACACATCGATGTGCTTGACATTAGTGAAAATGCAGCAGTATATTGGTGTGCATGTGTGTGGATGACTGTAGGGGGAGACTGTCAACGACCTTCATCCATACTGACATAAAAACACAATTTAAGTCTGTCAAAGCTGCATGGCAGTTGGATGCAACTGAAGTACTTAAAATGTCCTGTTTTCTTTGGTCCATTTGAATCTTTCACAGAGAGGGACATTTGAAAAGGGACGTTGGCCTCAAAATGTCATCCACCAAGTACTGCTTTGAAAATAACTGTCTGTGACAATAACTGTATAAATTGGCCTGTGACCCGGATGTTCTACTGACTTTAAGATCGGATAGCAGGAGAGATGGAATGTGGATTGAGACAGGTCAAGCCTGTGAGGTGAGTGAGTGAGTGAGTGAGTGAGTGAGTGAGTGAGTCATCCCAGCTTCCTGAACTGCGTTGTCAGTGCATTAGTGTGGTGTTCAACTCAGCCAGCTGTTTGACCTTCTGCACCCTTCAAGGACATCAGGGAGCTGGGCTGCCTGCCTGCTCATCGAGTCTACCGGTCAGAAACTATGTGTCCTGATGTAGCTAGTCTAGTGTTGAAACGACCAGTGTCCTGATGTAGCTAGTCTACCAGTCAGAAACTACCAGTGTCCTGATGTAGCTAGTCTACCAGTCAGAAACTACCAGTGTCCTGATGTAGCTAGTCTACCAGTCAGAAACTACGTGTTCTGATGTAGCTAGTCTAGTGTTAAAACTACCAGTGTCCTGATGTAGCTAGTCTAGTGTTGAAACGACCAGTGTCCTGATGTAGCTAGTCTACCAGTCAGAGACTACCAGTGTCCTGATGTAGCTAGTCTACCAGTCAGAAACTACGTGTTCTGATGTAGCTAGTCTAGTGTTAAAACTACCAGTGTCCTGATGTAGCTAGTCTAGTGTTGAAACTACCAGTGTCCTGATGTAGCTAGTCTACCAGTCAGAAACTACCAGTGTCCTGATGTAGCTAGTCTAGTGTTGAAACTACCAGTGTCCTGATGCAGCTAGTCTAGTGTTGAAACTACCAGTGTCCTGATGTAGCTAGTCTACCAGTCAGAAACTACCAGTGTCCTGATGTAGCTAGTCTAGTGTTGAAACTACCAGTGTCCTGATGCAGCTAGTCTAGTGTTGAAACTACCAGTGTCCTGATGCAGCTAGTCTAGTGTTGAAACTACCAGTGTCCTGATGTAGCTAGTCTACCAGTCAGAAACTACCAGTGTCCTGATGTAGCTAGTCTAGTGTTGAAACTACCAGTGTCCTGATGTAGCTAGTCTACCAGTCAGAAACTACCAGTGTCCTGATGTAGCTAGTCTAGTGTTGAAACTACCAGTGTCCTGATGTAGCTAGTCTAGTGTTGAAACTACCAGTGTCCTGATGTAGCTAGTCTAGTGTTGAAACTACCAGTGTCCTGATGCAGCTAGTCTAGTGTTGAAACTACCAGTGTCCTGATGCAGCTAGTCTAGTGTTGAAACTACCAGTGTCCTGATGCAGCTAGTCTAGTGTTGAAACTACCAGTGTCCTGATGCAGCTAGTCTAGCGTTGAAACTACCAGTGTCCTGATGTAGCTAGTCTAGTGTTGAAACTACCAGTGTCCTGATGTAGCTAGTCTACTGTTGAAACTACCAGTGTCCTGATGCAGCTAGTCTAGTGTTGAAACTACCAGTGTCCTGATGTAGCTAGTCTACTGTTGAAACTACCAGTGTCCTGATGCAGCTAGTCTAGTGTTGAAACTACCAGTGTCCTGATGTAGCTAGTCTAGTGTTGAAACTACCAGTGTCCTGATGTAGCTAGTCTA
This sequence comes from Oncorhynchus keta, assembly GCF_023373465.1. NCBI lineage: Eukaryota > Metazoa > Chordata > Actinopteri > Salmoniformes > Salmonidae > Oncorhynchus > Oncorhynchus keta. The sequence continues at coordinate 12,793,509 of NC_068439.1, read as the reverse complement.
GTGTTGAAACTACCAGTGTCCTGATGCAGCTAGTCTAGTGTTGAAACTACCAGTGTCCTGATGCAGCTAGTCTAGTGTTGAAACTAGCAGTGTCCTGATGCAGCTAGTCTAGTAGTGAAACTACCAGTGTCCTGATGCAGCTAGTCTAGTAGTGAAACTACCAGTGTCCTGATGTAGCTAGTCTAGTGTTGAAACTACCAGTGTCCTGATGCAGCTAGTCTAGTGTTGAAACTAGCAGTGTCCTGATGCAGCTAGTCTAGTGTTGAAACTACCAGTGTCCTGATGTAGCTAGTCTAGTGTTGAAACTACCAGTGTCCTGATGTAGCTAGTCTAGTGTTGAAACTACCAGTGTCCTGATGTAGCTAGTCTAGTGTTGAAACTACCAGTGTCCTGATGCAGCTAGTCTAGTGTTGAAACTACCAGTGTCCTGATGTAGCTAGTCTAGTGTTGAAACTACCAGTGTCCTGATGTAGCTAGTCTAGTGTTGAAACTACCAGTGTCCTGATGTAGCTAGTCTAGTGTTGAAACTACCAGTGTCCTGATGCAGCTAGTCTAGTGTTGAAACTACCAGTGTCCTGATGTAGCTAGTCTAGTGTTGAAACTAGCAGTGTCCTGATGCAGCTAGTCTACTGCTGAAACTAGCAGTGTTCTCTTCAGTTCATGTTTGGTAACTCACTAGGAAGGCTGTGTTTGAGCCTAGGAGACCCCACCGGTGCCTTGTACAGTAAGGACAGGTTTTGGCTGAAAAGAGGCCTTTTTCTTTTGGAATGCTGACATTTAAAGTCAGAAGTTTGTATAATATATATATATATGTGTGTAATTGTACCACCATCATCTTGAACCCCAGCGCTGTGTAAATAAATCCAGCAGTCATTTGCACCTCTACCTGTCTGCTTCCTGCTGAATCTTTGTCCGTTCGACTGCTAAAAGATCACTGTTTTACAATCATATCCCACAACTTTATATTTTATTCTTTATTTTTCATTTGAAATGTAAGAAGCAGAGAGGTTCATTTTTCATTTGTTGTGCGGACGGTGTCCCAAATGGAACCGTTATTCTCTTTGTAGTGCACTACTTTTGACCAGATAGGACTCATGTCAAAAATAGTGGACGACATATGGAATAGGGTGCCATTTGGGACTCATCCAGATGAGTGGCTGTTCAACACCACCACATGATAGAAGAGAAGAGAAGAGCGGGGAATTGATTTGGAAGTGATCTGCAGGTCAGTCTCCCAGGGACTAGTCCCTGTCCACAGAGAGACCCTCACACTAAGACACCACCGGAGACACACACGCATACAGGCACACACACACACACACACACACACACGCATGCACATACGCACACACACAGCCATACACACGCATGCACAAACACACACACACACATACACACGCATGCACATACGCACACACACAGCCATACACACGCACGCATACAGGCACACACACACACACATACACACACACATACAGACACATACACACACACACATACACACACACACATACACACACACACGCATACAGGCACACACACACATACACACACACATGCATACAGGCACACACACACACACACATACACACACACGCATACAGGCACACACACACACTCCCACACACACACACCTGAAACCTCAACACAGTTTACCTTCCTGTTCTCCCATGACCAGGATGTTTGCCAGTGAGACATATTGCGATGTCATCACTGTAGAATTAGTACTAAGTTTACGGTGAGTGCAGTCTGGCCATCCAATTATGTGTTCAGATTACCCCGAGGCATTGGAGTTGTGTCTTGATATACACTGCTCACATTGTATAAATATGCCATCAGTTTTTGCTGCTTTAACTCTCTGTGGACCTGCAACATCGACTCTCAGGAGGAGGTCTCTGTAGACCTGCAACATCAACTCTCAGGAGGAGGTCTCTGTAGACCTGCAACATCAACTCTCAGGAGGAGGTCTCTGTAGACCTGTATCATCAACTCTCAGGAGGAGGTCTCTGTAGACCTGCAACATCAACTCTCAGGAGGAGGTCTCTGTAGACCTGCAACATCAACTCTCAGGAGGAGGTCTCTGTGGACCTGCAACATCAACTCTCAGGAGGAGGTCTCTGTAGACCTGCAACATCAACTCTCAGGAGGAGGTCTCTGTGGACCTGCAACATCAACTCTCAGGAGGAGGTCTCTGTGGACCTGCAACATCAACTCTCAGGAGGAGGTCTCTGTAGACCTGCAACATCAACTCTCAGGAGGAGGTCTCTGTAGACCTGCAACATCAACTCTCAGGAGGAGGTCTCTGTAGACCTGCAACATCAACTCTCAGGAGGAGGTCTCTGTGGACCTGCAACATCAACTCTCAGGAGGAGGTCTCTGTAGACCTGCAACATCAACTCTCAGGAGGAGGTCTCTGTAGACCTGCAACATCAACTCTCAGGAGGAGGTCTCTGTAGACCTGCAACATCAACTCTCAGGAGGAGGTCTCTGTAGACCTGCAACATCAACTCTCAGGAGGAGGTCTCTGTAGACCTGCAACATCAACTCTCAGGAGGAGGTCTCTGTAGACCTGCATCATCAACTCTCAGGAGGAGGTCTCTGTAGACCTGCATCATCAACTCTCAGGAGGAGGTCTCTGTAGACCTGCAACATCAACTCTCAGGAGGAGGTCTCTGTAGACCTGCATCATCAACTCTCAGGAGGAGGTCTCTGTAGACCTGCATCATCAACTCTCAGGAGGAGGTCTCTGTAGACCTGCAACATCAACTCTCAGGAGGAGGTCTCTGTGGCCCTGCATCATCAACTCTCAGGAGGAGGTCTCTGTAGACCTGCAACATCAACTCTCAGGAGGAGGTCTCTGTGGACCTGGTCGCAACATCAACTCTCAGGAGGAGGTCTCTGTAGACCTGCAACATCAACTCTCAGGAGGAGGTCTCTGTGGACCTGCAACATCAACTCTCAGGAGGAGGTCTCTGTAGACCTGCAACATCAACTCTCAGGAGGAGGTCTCTGTAGACCTGCAACATCAACTCTCAGGAGGAGGTCTCTGTAGACCTGCAACATCAACTCTCAGGAGGAGGTCTCTGTGGACCTGCAACATCAACTCTCAGGAGGAGGTCTCTGTAGACCTGCATCATCAACTCTCAGGAGGAGGTCTCTGTAGACCTGCATCATCAACTCTCAGGAGGAGGTCTCTGTAGACCTGCATCATCAACTCTCAGGAGGAGGTCTCTGTAGACCTGCAACATCAACTCTCAGGAGGAGGTCTCTGTGGACCTGCAACATCAACTCTCAGGAGGAGGTCTCTGTAGACCTGCAACATCAACTCTCAGGAGGAGGTCTCTGTGGACCTGCAACATCAACTCTCAGGAGGAGGTCTCTGTGGACCTGCAACATCAACTCTCAGGAGGAGGTCTCTGTAGACCTGCAACATCAACTCTCAGGAGGAGGTCTCTGTAGACCTGCATCATCAACTCTCAGTAGGAGGTCTCTGTAGACCTGCATCATCAACTCTCAGGAGGAGGTCTCTGTAGACCTGGTCGCAACATCAACTCTCAGGAGGAGGTCTCTGTGGACCTGGTCGCAACATCAACTCTCAGGAGGAGGTCTCTGTGGACCTGCAACATCAACTCTCAGGAGGAAGTCTCTGTAGACCTGCAACATCAACTCTCAGGAGGAGGTCTCTGTAGACCTGGTCGCAACATCAACTCTCAGGAGGAGGTCTCTGTGGACCTGGTCGCAACATCAACTCTCAGGAGGAGGTCTCTGTAGACCTGCAACATCAACTCTCAGTAGGAGGTCTCTGTAGACCTGCAACATCAACTCTCAGGAGGAGGTCTCTGTGGACCTGGTCGCAACATCAACTCTCAGGAGGAGGTCTCTGTGGACCTGGTCGCAACATCAACTCTCAGGAGGAGGTCTCTGTGGACCTGGTCGCAACATCAACTCTCAGGAGGAGGTCTCTGTAGACCTGCATCATCAACTCTCAGGAGGAGGTCTCTGTGGACCTGCATCATCAACTCTCAGGAGGAGGTCTCTGTAGACCTGCATCATCAACTCTCAGGAGGAGGTCTCTGTGGACCTGCAACATCAACTCTCAGGAGGAGGTCTCTGTAGACCTGCAACATCAACTCTCAGGAGGAGGTCTCTGTAGACTTGCAACATCAACTCTCAGGAGGAGGTCTCTGTAGACCTGCAACATCAACTCTCAGGAGGAGGTCTCTGTAGACTTGCAACATCAACTCTCAGGAGGAGGTCTCTGTAGACCTGCATCATCAACTCTCAGGAGGAGGTCTCTGTAGACTTGCAACATCAACTCTCAGGAGGAGGTCTCTGTAGACCTGCAACATCAACTCTCAGGAGGAGGTCTCTGTAGACTTGCAACATCAACTCTCAGGAGGAGGTCTCTGTAGACCTGCATCATCAACTCTCAGGAGGAGGTCTCTGTAGACTTGCAACATCAACTCTCAGGAGGAGGTCTCTGTAGACCTGCAACATCAACTCTCAGTAGGAGGTCTCTGTAGACCTGCAACATCAACTCTCAGGAGGAGGTCTCTGTAGACCTGCAACATCAACTCTCAGGAGGAGGTCTCTGTAGACCTGCAACATCGACTCTCAGGAGGAGGTCTCTGTAGACCTGCAACATCAACTCTCAGGAGGAGGTCTCTGTAGACCTGCATCATCAACTCTCAGGAGGAGGTCTCTGTAGACTTGCAACATCAACTCTCAGGAGGAGGTCTCTGTAGACCTGCAACATCAACTCTCAGTAGGAGGTCTCTGTAGACCTGCAACATCAACTCTCAGGAGGAGGTCTCTGTAGACCTGCAACATCAACTCTCAGGAGGAGGTCTCTGTAGACCTGCAACATCAACTCTCAGGAGGAGGTCTCTGTGGACCTGCAACATCAACTCTCAGGAGGAGGTCTCTGTAGACCTGCAACATCAACTCTCAGGAGGAGGTCTCTGTAGACCTGCAACATCAACTCTCAGGAGGAGGTCTCTGTAGACCTGCAACATCAACTCTCAGGAGGAGGTCTCTGTAGACCTGCAACATCAACTCTCAGGAGGAGGTCTCTGTAGACCTGCATCATCAACTCTCAGGAGGAGGTCTCTGTAGACCTGCAACATCAACTCTCAGGAGGAGGTCTCTGTAGACCTGCAACATCAACTCTCAGGAGGAGGTCTCTGTAGACCTGCAACATCAACTCTCAGTAGGAGGTCTCTGTAGACCTGCAACATCAACTCTCAGGAGGAGGTCTCTGTAGACCTGCATCATCAACTCTCAGTAGGAGGTCTCTGTAGACCTGCAACATCAACTCTCAGGAGGAGGTCTCTGTAGACCTGCATCATCAACTCTCAGGAGGAGGTCTCTGTAGACCTGCAACATCAACTCTCAGGAGGAGGTCTCTGTAGACCTGCAACATCAACTCTCAGGAGGAGGTCTCTGTAGACCTGCAACATCAACTCTCAGGAGGAGGTCTCTGTAGACCTGCAACATCAACTCTCAGGAGGAGGTCTCTGTAGACCTGCATCATCAACTCTCAGTAGGAGGTCTCTGTGGACCTGCAACATCAACTCTCAGGAGGAGGTCTCTGTAGACCTGCATCATCAACTCTCAGGAGGAGGTCTCTGTGGACCTGCAACATCAACTCTCAGGAGGAGGTCTCTGTGGACCTGCAACATCAACTCTCAGGAGGAGGTCTCTGTAGACCTGCAACATCAACTCTCAGGAGGAGGTCTCTGTGGACCTGCAACATCAACTCTCAGGAGGAGGTCTCTGTGGACCTGCAACATCAACTCTCAGGAGGAGGTCTCTGTGGACCTGCAACATCAACTCTCAGGAGGAGGTCTCTGTGGACCTGCATCATCAACTCTCAGGAGGAGGTCTCTGTGGACCTGGTCGCAACATCAACTCTCAGGAGGAGGTCTCTGTGGACCTGCAACATCAACTCTCAGGAGGAGGTCTCTGTAGACCTGCATCATCAACTCTCAGGAGGAGGTCTCTGTAGACCTGCATCATCAACTCTCAGGAGGAGGTCTCTGTAGACCTGCATCATCAACTCTCAGGAGGAGGTCTCTGTAGACCTGCATCATCAACTCTCAGGAGGAGGTCTCTGTAGACCTGCATCATCAACTCTCAGGAGGAGGTCTCTGTAGACCTGCATCATCAACTCTCAGGAGGAGGTCTCTGTAGACCTGCAACATCAACTCTCAGGAGGAGGTCTCTGTGGACCTGGTCGCATCATCAACTCTCAGGAGGAGGTCTCTGTAGACCTGCATCATCAACTCTCAGGAGGAGGTCTCTGTGGACCTGCATCATCAACTCTCAGGAGGAGGTCTCTGTAGACCTGCAACATCAACTCTCAGGAGGAGGTCTCTGTAGACCTGCAACATCAACTCTCAGGAGGAGGTCTCTGTAGACCTGCAACATCAACTCTCAGGAGGAGGTCTCTGTAGACCTGCAACATCAACTCTCAGGAGGAGGTCTCTGTAGACCTGCAACATCAACTCTCAGGAGGAGGTCTCTGTAGACCTGCATCATCAACTCTCAGGAGGAGGTCTCTGTAGACCTGCAACATCAACTCTCAGGAGGAGGTCTCTGTGGACCTGGTCGCAACATCAACTCTCAGGAGGAGGTCTCTGTAGACCTGCAACATCAACTCTCAGGAGGAGGTCTCTGTAGACCTGCAACATCAACTCTCAGGAGGAGGTCTCTGTAGACCTGCATCATCAACTCTCAGGAGGAGGTCTCTGTAGACCTGCAACATCAACTCTCAGGAGGAGGTCTCTGTGGACCTGGTCGCAACATCAACTCTCAGGAGGAGGTCTCTGTGGACCTGCAACATCAACTCTCAGGAGGAGGTCTCTGTGGACCTGGTCGCAACATCAACTCTCAGGAGGAGGTCTCTGTAGACCTGCAACATCAACTCTCAGGAGGAGGTCTCTGTAGACCTGCAACATCAACTCTCAGGAGGAGGTCTCTGTAGACCTGCAACATCAACTCTCAGGAGGAGGTCTCTGTGGACCTGCAACATCAACTCTCAGGAGGAGGTCTCTGTAGACCTGCAACATCAACTCTCAGGAGGAGGTCTCTGTGGACCTGCAACATCAACTCTCAGGAGGAGGTCTCTGTGGACCTGGTCGCAACATCAACTCTCAGGAGGAGGTCTCTGTAGACCTGCAACATCAACTCTCAGGAGGAGGTCTCTGTGGACCTGCAACATCAACTCTCAGGAGGAGGTCTCTGTAGACCTGCAACATCAACTCTCAGGAGGAGGTCTCTGTGGACCTGCAACATCAACTCTCAGGAGGAGGTCTCTGTAGACCTGCAACATCAACTCTCAGGAGGAGGTCTCTGTAGACCTGCAACATCAACTCTCAGGAGGAGGTCTCTGTGGACCTGGTCGCAACATCGACTCTCAGGAGGAGGTCTCTGTAGACCTGCAACATCAACTCTCAGGAGGAGGTCTCTGTAGACCTGCAACATCAACTCTCAGGAGGAGGTCTCTGTGGACCTGGTCGCAACATCAACTCTCAGGAGGAGGTCTCTGTAGACCTGCAACATCAACTCTCAGGAGGAGGTCTCTGTAGACCTGCAACATCAACTCTCAGGAGGAGGTCTCTGTAGACCTGCAACATCAACTCTCAGGAGGAGGTCTCTGTGGACCTGGTCGCAACATCAACTCTCAGGAGGAGGTCTCTGTAGACCTGCAACATCAACTCTCAGGAGGAGGTCTCTGTAGACCTGCAACATCAACTCTCAGGAGGAGGTCTCTGTAGACCTGCAACATCAACTCTCAGGAGGAGGTCTCTGTGGACCTGGTCGCAACATCAACTCTCAGGAGGAGGTCTCTGTGGACCTGCAACATCAACTCTCAGGAGGAGGTCTCTGTAGACCTGGTCGCAACATCAACTCTCAGGAGGAGGTCTCTGTGGACCTGTATCATCAACTCTCAGGAGGAGGTCTCTGTAGACCTGCAACATCAACTCTCAGGAGGAGGTCTCTGTAGACCTGCAACATCAACTCTCAGGAGGAGGTCTCTGTGGACCTGGTCGCAACATCAACTCTCAGGAGGAGGTCTCTGTAGACCTGGTCGCAACATCAACTCTCAGGAGGAGGTCTCTGTAGACCTGCAACATCGACTCTCAGGAGGAGGTCTCTGTGGACCTGCAACATCAACTCTCAGGAGGAGGTCTCTGTGGACCTGTATCATCAACTCTCAGGAGGAGGTCTCTGTAGACCTGCAACATCAACTCTCAGGAGGAGGTCTCTGTAGACCTGCAACATCAACTCTCAGGAGGAGGTCTCTGTAGACCTGCAACATCAACTCTCAGGAGGAGGTCTCTGTGGACCTGGTCGCAACATCAACTCTCAGGAGGAGGTCTCTGTAGACCTGGTCGCAACATCAACTCTCAGGAGGAGGTCTCTGTAGACCTGCAACATCGACTCTCAGGAGGAGGTCTCTGTGGACCTGCAACATCAACTCTCAGGAGGAGGTCTCTGTGGACCTGTATCATCAACTCTCAGGAGGAGGTCTCTGTAGACCTGCAACATCAACTCTCAGGAGGAGGTCTCTGTAGACCTGCAACATCAACTCTCAGGAGGAGGTCTCTGTAGACCTGCAACATCGACTCTCAGGAGGAGGTCTCTGTAGACCTGCAACATCGACTCTCAGGAGGAGGTCTCTGTAGACCTGCAACATCGACTCTCAGGAGGAGGTCTCTGTGGACCTGGTCGCAACATCGACTCTCAGGAGGAGGTCTCTGTGGACCTGCAACATCAACTCTCAGGAGGAGGTCTCTGTAGACCTGGTCGCAACATCAACTCTCAGGAGGAGGTCTCTGTAGACCTGCAACATCGACTCTCAGGAGGAGGTCTCTGTGGACCTGCAACATCAACTCTCAGGAGGAGGTCTCTGTGGACCTGTATCATCAACTCTCAGGAGGAGGTCTCTGTAGACCTGCAACATCAACTCTCAGGAGGAGGTCTCTGTGGACCTGGTCGCAACATCAACTCTCAGGAGGAGGTCTCTGTAGACCTGCAACATCAACTCTCAGGAGGAGGTCTCTGTGGACCTGGTCGCAACATCAACTCTCAGGAGGAGGTCTCTGTAGACCTGCAACATCAACTCTCAGGAGGAGGTCTCTGTGGACCTGGTCGCAACATCAACTCTCAGGAGGAGGTCTCTGTGGACCTGCAACATCAACTCTCAGGAGGAGGTCTCTGTAGACCTGGTCGCAACATCAACTCTCAGGAGGAGGTCTCTGTAGACCTGCAACATCGACTCTCAGGAGGAGGTCTCTGTGGACCTGCAACATCAACTCTCAGGAGGAGGTCTCTGTGGACCTGTATCATCAACTCTCAGGAGGAGGTCTCTGTAGACCTGCAACATCAACTCTCAGGAGGAGGTCTCTGTAGACCTGCAACATCAACTCTCAGGAGGAGGTCTCTGTAGACCTGCAACATCGACTCTCAGGAGGAGGTCTCTGTAGACCTGCAACATCGACTCTCAGGAGGAGGTCTCTGTAGACCTGCAACATCGACTCTCAGGAGGAGGTCTCTGTGGACCTGGTCGCAACATCAACTCTCAGGAGGAGGTCTCTGTGGACCTGCAACATCAACTCTCAGGAGGAGGTCTCTGTAGACCTGGTCGCAACATCAACTCTCAGGAGGAGGTCTCTGTAGACCTGCAACATCGACTCTCAGGAGGAGGTCTCTGTGGACCTGCAACATCAACTCTCAGGAGGAGGTCTCTGTGGACCTGTATCATCAACTCTCAGGAGGAGGTCTCTGTAGACCTGCAACATCAACTCTCAGGAGGAGGTCTCTGTAGACCTGCAACATCAACTCTCAGGAGGAGGTCTCTGTAGACCTGCAACATCGACTCTCAGGAGGAGGTCTCTGTAGACCTGCAACATCGACTCTCAGGAGGAGGTCTCTGTAGACCTGCAACATCGACTCTCAGGAGGTCTCTGTAGACCTGCAACATCAACTCTCAGGAGGAGGTCTCTGTAGACCTGCAACATCAACTCTCAGGAGGAGGTCTCTGTGGACCTGCAACATCAACTCTCAGGAGGAGGTCTCTGTGGACCTGTATCATCAACTCTCAGGAGGAGGTCTCTGTGGACCTGGTCGCAACATCAACTTTCAGGAGGAGGTCTCTGTGGACCTGCAACATCAACTCTCAGGAGGTCTCTGTGGACCTGCATCATCAACTCTCAGGAGGAGGTCTCTGTGGACCTGCATCATCAACTCTCAGTACGAGGTCTCTGTGGACCTGTATCATCAACTCTCAGGAGGAGGTCTCTGTGGACCTGTATCATCGACTCTCAGGAAGAGGTCTCTGTGGACCTGCAACATCAACTCTCAGGAGAAGGTCTCTGTTGACCTGCATCATCAACTCTCAGGAGGAGGTCTCTGTGGACCTGCATCATCAACTCTCAGGAGGAGGTCTCTGTGGACCTGCAACATCAACTCTCAGGAGGAGGTCTCTTTGGACCTGTATCATCAACTCTCAGGAGGAGGTCTCTGTGGACCTGCAACATCAACTCTCAGGAGGAGGTCTCTGTGGACCTGCAACATTAACTCTCAGGAGGAGGTCTCTGTGGACCTGCAACATCAACTCTCAGGAGGAGGTCTCTGTGGACCTGTATCATCAACTCTCAGGAGGAGGTCTCTGTGGACCTGCAACATCAACTCTCAGGAGGAGGTCTCTGTGGACCTGCAACATTAACTCTCAGGAGGAGGTCTCTGTGGACCCGCATCATCAACTCTCAGTAGGAGGTCTCTGTGGACCTGCAACATCAACTCTCAGGAGGAGGTCTCTGTGGACCTGGTCGCCGGAGGAGGTCTCTGTGGACCTGCATCATCAACTCTCAGGAGGAGGTCTCTGTGGACCTGCATCATCAACTCTCAGGAGGAGGTCTCTGTGGACCTGCATCATCAACTCTCAGGAGGAGGTCTCTGTGGACCTGCAACATCAACTCTCAGTAGGAGGTCTCTGTGGAACTGGTGGCAACATTAACTCTCAGTAGGAGGTCTCTGTGGACCTGCAACATCAACTCTCAGGAGGAGGTCTCTGTGGACCTGCATCATCAACTCTCAGGAGGAGGTCTCTGTGGACCTGCATCATCAACTCTCAGTAGGAGGTCTTTGTGGACCTGCATCATCAACTCTCAGTAGGAGGTCTCTGTGGACCTGCATCATCAACTCTCAGTAGGAGGTCTCTGTGGACCTGCAACATCGACTCTCAGGAGGAGGTCTCTGTGGACCTGGTCACCGGAGGAGGTCTCTGTGGACCTGGTCGCCGGAGGAGGTCTCTGTGGACCTGGTCGCAGGAGGACGTCTCTGTGGACCTGGCTGCGCATCAGTGTAAAACAACATAGGCTCTGATTGTGATGAGGTATTTATACCAGTGATGCAGAAGCTGCAGGCATAGAGCAAAACTAGCTAGTACTAACCAGCATGCCATAGAGACAGCCTCCTCAATACATCAAATATAAACTAGCTAGTACTAACCAGCACGCCATATAGACAGCCTCTCATTGCATCTACAGTATGTGACATTCCATTAATTAAAGCAGAGCGATGAGAACCATGGCTTGTGATCATCTCTTCCAAGTTGAGTTGTTCAGAATGTCCAATATCTTTGGTGCAGGGCTGTAGGAGGAATACTTTTATTCTGCCATGTGGGAGCGTGTGAATCGGCCCTGTTGTATTTCACTGTGAGCAGGGGGGACAGAACATGATTCCAGTAATGCCACTGTAACTCTGTGTGTGTGTGTGTGTGTGTGTGTGTGTGTGTGTGTGTGTGTGTGTGTGTGTGTGTGTGTGTGTGTGTGTGTGTGTGTGTGTGTGTGTGTGTGTGTGTGTGTGCGGATTGCAGCTGGCAAGCATACAGGCTAAATGTGCTCAGAATCCAATCACACAGAGATGTTATGACATTAAGGGAACTCATCATGAAAACAACATGAGACCCATCAGTGGAGGCTAGTGGGAGGAGCTACAGGAGGACGGGCTCATTGTAATGGCTGGAATGGAATACCTCTGATACACAGAGAAGCACAAAGAAGGCCCATCTGATATCCATAGCTGTGGGAAGCAGGGCTGCTGAGGGTGTTGCCACACCCCCTGGAAAATCGTAATACATTTTTAATTTTTTTTTTTTTTAATCATATTTTTGGAAAAAAAAGTTTTTTAATAAAAGTAGCGCACTGGACCTTTTAATAGTCCTGTATAAGTCCACCCCCAAACTACTTCCCGCGGCTATGCTGATATGTACCCTCATCAATCAGGTACTGTACAGTATATCAAAACATGTTTGTGCTTTCAATACAGCTGCTCACTTACATGTTATCAGACGGCTCTCTAGAATCAGCAGTACCGACACTGACACATATAACGCCTCTACTGCTGTGTTGATTCACATTCATAGGGAAATGGAAAAGATTTTACAGTATCATCAATAATACCAATTAGGATTCATATTGAATCAAATGTTAGAAAATGGAGATTCTTGGGCACTAGACTAAAGCCTTATTTGTATGTGTTTTTATTATGGATCTCCATTAGTTCCTGCCAGGGCTGCAGCTACTGTTCCTGGGGTCCAGCAACATTTAGGCAGTTATATACAATTAAAAATATTACATGACTTTACATTTCATAACACTTTACCCAATACATTTAGTGTGTTCCCTCAGGCCACTACTCTACAATACATTTAGTGTGTTCCCTCAGGCCACTACTCCACTATCACATATTTACAATACATTTAGTGTGTTCCCTCAGGCCACTACTCCACTATCACATATTTACAATACATTTAGTGTGTTCCCTCAGGCCACTACTCTACAATACATTTAGTGTGTTCCCTCAGGCCACTACTCTAGTGTTCCAGGCCACTACTCCACTATCACATATTTACAATACATTTAGTGTGTTCCCTCAGGCCACTACTCTACAATACATTTAGTGTGTTCCCTCAGGCCACTACTCCACTATCACATATTTACAATACATTTAGTGTGTTCCCTCAGGCCACTACTCTACAATACATTTAGTGTGTTCCCTCAGGCCACTACTCCACTATCACATATTTACAATACATTTAGTGTGTTCCCTCAGGCCACTACTCTACAATACATTTAGTGTGTTCCCTCAGGCCACTACTCCACTATCACATATTTACAATACATTTAGTGTGTTCCCTCAGGCCACTACTCTACAATACATTTAGTGTGTTCCCTCAGGCCACTACTCCACTATCACATATTTACAATACATTTAGTGTGTTCCCTCAGGCCACTACTCTACAATACATTTAGTGTGTTCCCTCAGGCCACTACTCCACTATCACATATTTACAATACATTTAGTGTGTTCCCTCAGGCCACTACTCTACAATACATTTAGTGTGTTCCCTCAGGCCACTACTCCACTATCACATATTTACAATACAACATCCATGCGTGTGTAGAGTGCGTGTCTTATCATGTGTATGTCTGTTCCTGTGTCTGTCTCTTCACAGTACCTGCTGTTCCATAAGGTGTATGTAGTACTGTGTGCCTCCCATCGTCTGTTCTAGACTTGGGGACTATGAAGAGACCTCTGGTGGCACGTCTTGTGGGGTATGTGTGGGTGTCTGAGCTGTGTGCTAGTGATTTAAACCGACAGCTCGGTGCATTCAGCTTGTCAATACACCCTTGGAACAAAGACACCTCTAAGGACAGACAGGCAGATAAACCAATAGGATTGATGGATGTCCCCTTATCCCCACAGAAGTGGGAGGTGAATGTGCTGCAGGCCCTGCCCCGTGCCTGGTCTCCCTTCTTTCCAGCTTCCTGAGTGGTGGAGTGGTGTACTCTCAATCCCAGTTGTATGGAGCTGGTGGACATGGGAGGGGAGAGCGCGGACGAGACTCACGTGAGGTACAGGGCAGAGTTGAACCTCTCTGAGGGCAACACACAGGTAGCCTTGGGGGTGTGGCTCCAAGGTGTGACACACTGATTATCACCGCGGCTAATACTAGAAATGATCAGATCGGGGTTCAAATAGTATTTATTACATTTAATACTTATTTAGTGGCGCATGATTGAGTTCGCCTGAGCTTTCCCATCCTTATGACTGGGCTCTCGTAATATCATAAAGCCATGCTAGGACATGTAGCCCATTGGAGACTATATCTAACAGGTTAAAAGGGATGATTCTGGGTGTGTTGTTTTCTCTGCTCCAGCTCCCTCTCAGGAGCCTTGACTGAGCCATGATTAGATCAACGGGAGAGGAGGAGCTCACTACTATAATGCTTGCAGCAAAGAATGTATTTTAGCATATTTTTTAGCATGTGGAGTTGTTTATGAGGAAACATGAGTTTATTTTTGTGTTGCAGCCAAGTGTAGCATATTTCCTTTCTATCACATAGCAGCTGGGTTTTTGAGATGGCCAAGACTTGAGTCTCCTGTTACAGATTTGTCATTGAAGACAGATCAAGCTTTAAAAATGCATCCGTGAGTAACAATCAATCATTTTGAAACACTGGGTGGTGTTTGAATTGTGATACTCCAAACATAATTCATGAACACTTTTCCTCACAATAACAGCACAATGAATGCAACGTAATCTATTTTACTATTAGAAGGCAGAATATACAGTACATTAATTTATGTATTGCGTTTGCATATCGACTCATTTTGCCACGTGTCTGTCTCACTGACTCAAAAGGTCAGGTGCAAATTAGGAACTCATCCTCTTTAATCTCTATCATCTTCCTTCCCACTGTATCATCCTCTGTCTGAGGTAATGTGACAACAGCACACACACACACTCTCTCTCTCTCTCTCTCTCTCTCTCTCTCTCTCTCACACTCATACACACACACACACACACTCTCTCTCTCATACACACACACACACACACACTCTCTCATACACACACTCACTCTCACTCTCTCATACACACACACACACTCACTGCTACTGATCGACAGACTAGCTAGCCCATCACTCATCAGTCAGCGCAGCCTGGGTCTCTGGCCTTGTCTCTGTTGGCAAAAACAATTTGTGACGGTTGCCCCTGGAGACAGGTCTGATTGTTCACTAAAAGCTGGAATCCAGGAGAGAGGAAGTGTTTTATTGCCCAGATCAAACATGGGGAGAGGAATCCAGTTGCTGCAGTAGAAAATTGATTATCTACTAATCCTAACCCTGTCTGCTGCAGTAGGAGATGGTACAGTATATCTATTAACCCTATATCTATTAACCCTATCTACTGGATTTTTTTTTTCTTCTCATTTTGTCTGTCATAGTTGAAGTGTACCTATGATGAAAATTACAGGCCTCTCTCGTCTTTTTAAGTGGGAGAACTTGCACAATTGGTGGCTGACTAAATACGTTTTTGCCCCACTGTATTTGTATTTGTCTATCAGTGTATTCTTGCACCATGCAATCAATTATCACTTCTAATCATGTATTTTTCTCAAGCAGCACACCTGCAGCATGATCTATTTTTCTGGCGCACATGATAGACAGTTGGTGGTTGGAGCATGTCTCTGGAGCCGGTGAGTCAGAGGAGCACGTATTTATCCTGATGTAGAATTCATTGCGGCCAGCAGGTCAAACGAGTTCCTAAACTGAACGAGTCACTCGGAAAAACAAATCATGACTCTCAGTAAAAATAATCATTAAAAAATAAAGAATAATTTGCGAACTGCACATAACTAACACACACACACACACACACACACACTGGCATCGTGAAGGAGCAGAGAACTCTGGCATCGTGAAGGAGCAGAGAACTCTGGCATCGTGAAGGAGCAGAGAACTCTGGCATCGTGAAGGAGCAGAGAACTCTGGCGTCGTGAAGGAGCAGAGATCTCTGGCGTCGTGAAGGAGCAGAGAATTCTGGCTTCGTGAAGGAGCAGAGAACTCTGGCGTCGTGAGGGAGCAGAGAACTCTGGCGTCGTGAAGGAGCAGAGATCTCTGGCGTCGTGAGGGAGCAGAGATCTCTGGCGTCGTGAAGGAGCAGAGAACTCTGGCGTCGTGAGGGAGCAGAGAACTCTGGCGTCGTGAGGGAGCAGAGATCTCTGGCGTCGTGAGGGAGCAGAGATCTCTGGCGTCGTGAGGGAGCAGAGATCTCTGGCGTCGCGAGGGAGCAGAGATCTCTGGCGTCGCGAGGGAGCAGAGATCTCTGGCGTCGCGAGGGAGCAGAGATCTCTGGCGTCGCGAGGGAGCAGAGATCTCTGGCGTCGCGAGGGAGCAGAGATCTCTGGCGTCGCGAGGGAGCAGAGATCTCTGGCGTCGCGAGGGAGCAGAGATCTCTGGCGTCGCGAGGGAGCAGTGATCTCTGGCGTCGCGAGGGAGCAGTGGACGTTGGCGTCGCGAGGGAGCAGTGGACGTTGGCATCGTGAGGGAGCAGTGGACGTTGGCATCGTGAAGGAGTGGTGCACTCTGAATGATGAATTTGCACTGGGAGACAAGGACAAGCATGGTGCGACTCCACATGGCCAAGAGACAGACCGAAAGGCAGAAAGACAGGGAAAGGGGAGTAATAGAAGTTGGAAAGGAGACAGAGAGAGGGGTAGAGAGAGAGACAGAGAGGGGGAGGTTAGAGAGGGGGGGCTAGAGAGGGGGCTAGAGAGAGGGGGGAGGGAGGGAGAGAGAGAGAGGGGTTAGAGAGAGGGGTAGAGAGGGGGACTAGAGAGAGAGAGGTGACTAGAGAGAGAGAGAGAGAGAGAGAGAGAGAGAGAGAGAGAGAGAGAGAGAGAGAGAGAGAGAGAGAGAGAGAGAGAGAGAGAGAGAGAGAGAGAGAGAGAGAGAGAGAGAGAGAGAGAGAGAGAGAGAGAGAGAGAGTGGAAGAGAGGGGGAGTGTGGGATAGAGATAGAGAGAGTGTGGGATAGAGAGAGAGTCAGACAGAGAGGGGGTGGAAGAGAGGGGGGAGTGTGGGATAGAGAGTCAGACAGAGAGAGGGGTGGAAGAGAGGGGGGGGTGTGGGATAGAGAGTCAGACAGAGAGAGGGGTGGAAGAGAGGGGGGAGTGTGGGATAGAGAGTCAGACAGAGAGAGGGGTGGAAGAGAGGGGAGTGTTGGATAGAGAGTCAGACAGAGAGAGGGGTGGAAGAGAGGGGGAGTGTGGAAGAGAGGGGGAGTGTGGGATAGAGAGTCAGACAGAGAGAGGGGTGGAAGAGAGGGGGAGTGTGGGATAGAGAGTCAGACAGAGAGGGGGTGGAAGAGAGGGGGGAGTGTGGGATAGAGAGTCAGACAGAGAGAGGGGTGGAAGAGAGGGGGAGTGTGGGATAGAGAGTCAGACAGAGAGAGGGGTGGAAGAGAGGGGGAGTGTGGGATAGAGAGAGGGGTGGAAGAGAGGGGGAGTGTGGGATAGAGAGTCAGACAGAGAGAGGGGTGGAAGAGAGGGGGAGTGTGGGATAGAGAGTCAGACAGAGAGAGGGGTGGAAGAGAGGGGGAGTGTGGGATAGAGAGTCAGACAGAGAGAGGGGTGGAAGAGAGTGGGAGTGTTGGAGGACAAAGAGGAGTGTGATGAATGACCCCAGTGGCAGTGCAACTGATTCCATGGCAGGCTGGATGTAGCTGTCAGGGATAGAGGCTGCTGCACGTGGAGAGAGAAGAATCTCACGACATCACTGGCTGGCCGGAATGCTTGTGTAATGTGTGTGTGTGTGTGTGTACTGAACTTTGTGTGTGTGTCCATGTCAGCACATTGTTGAATGTATTGTGGAATGTATGACTGCATGTGTGTGCGTGTGTGTGTGTCTACATGGTGTTAATGCATGCGAGTGTGTGAGTGTGTGTATGCATGCATGCATGTATTTGTGCGTATGCGGGTGTGTGTGTGTGTGCGCGTGTAGAAAAGCAGGGTGGCGTCCTGCTACACAACACAAGGCTACAGCTCCATGATGGATGATGATGATGAGAGAACACATGATGGTTCCCCTGCTGCCACACGTTGTTCCTCTTTAAACACGCCGAGCTGAGAACAGGAACAAAGACCTGGGATGTATTGGGCAGAAAGTGGAATGGTTTCATTCAGTAAAACAAACACAGTTGTCTATTCCATGTATTCATTTCCATTCCATCTGTAGTATTGTATTCATTTCCATTCCATCTGTAGTATTGTATTCATTTCCATTCCATCTGTAGTATTGTATTCATTTCCATTCCATCTGTAGTATTGTATTCATTTCCATTCCATCTGTAGTATTGTATTCATTTCCATTCCATCTGTAGTATTGTATTCATTTCCATTCCATCTGTAGTATTGTATTCATTTCCATTCCATCTGTAGTATTGTATTCATTTCCATTCCATCTGTAGTATTGTATTCATTTCCATTCCATCTGTAGTATTGTATTCATTTCCATTCCATCTGTAGTATTGTATTAAATTTTCCACCATTTTAATGACTGTCTGATTTTTCTGAACGATTAAAAGGGCATTCGGTGTAAAACTCTTCGTGTCACGTCGTCATTAAAAGGGCATTCGGTGTAAAACTCTTCGTGTCACGTCGTCATTAAAAGGGCATTCGGTGTAAAACTCTTCGTGTCACGTCGTCATTAAAAGGGCATTCGGTGTAAAACTCTTCGTGTCACGTCGTCATTAAAAGGGCATTCGGTGTAAAACTCTTTGTGTCACGTCGTCATTAAAAGGGCATTCGGTGTAAAACTCTTCGTGTCACGTCGTCATTAAAAGGGCATTCGGTGTAAAACTCTTCGTGTCACGTCGTCATTAAAAGGGCATTCGGTGTAAAACTCTTCGTGTCACGTCGTCATTAAAAGGGCATTCGGTGTAAAACTCTTTGTGTCACGTCGTCATTAAAAGGGCATTCGGTGTAAAACTCTTCGTGTCACGTCGTCATTAAAAGGGCATTCGGTGTAAAACTCTTCGTGTCACGTCGTCATTAAAAGGGCATTCGGTGTAAAACTCTTCGTGTCACGTCGTCATTAAAAGGGCTACAAAATACAATTAGAAAGATTGATCAATTGTACGAACAAGGTCTTCGCCAGAAAAGGAAAAATAAGTCAAAATGTTATGCCTCTCATCTCTACATCTAGTCCTGTCTGAATGGGTACTGGGTATTTATAGTCCTGTCTGAATGGGCACTGGGTATTTATAGTCTTGTCTGAATGGGTACTGGGTATTTATAGTCCTGTCTGAATGGGCACTGGGTATTTATAGTCCTGTCTGAATGGGTACTGGGTATTTATAGTCTTGTCTGAATGGGTACTGGGTATTTATAGTCCTGTCTGAATGGGTACTGGGTATTTATCGTCCTGTCTGAATTGGTACGGTGTGTTTATAGTCCTGTTTGAATTGGCACTGGGTATTTATTCTGGTCTAGTCCTGTCTGAATGGGTACTGGGTATTTATCCTCTCTACCTGCCTATACCGGCAATGACTGCCATAAATCTGCACTGTGGGTGTAATGGGACTGTATCATGTCTTACATTATGGTGGGTTTGTACAGGTATGTTGGACTTTATCATATCTTACATTATTCTTAACTGACTTACCTAGTTAAATAAAGGTTAACCCTTGTGTCGTCATAACATTCGGTGTCCTAAGGTTAAAAAAATTACCCGCCTACACTAAACCCCTAAAATAAAGCAGCTTAATTGAATTTTAAACCCCAAATCCATTTTGCATGAAGAAACAACCTGTCATTCATCACAGATTTAGTGAATATCTGGGTTTTTCCTCTTCACAATGCAGAAAGACTGCATTTAATCAGCAGACACCACTATTTATTACAACACACCTGTCATTATTGCAAAAACAGAGGGTTATTATTAGTACTGCTGAAGGTACTGCATAGGTGTAAAAAAAAAAGTGTTGTTGCAAGAGATAGCACATGTATAGCCTAATAAAGTAGCAGAAATGTGCAGAAAGTAGTTTTGAATGCATTTTATTGAAGGGAAACAATAACA
The DNA here is from genome assembly GCF_023373465.1 of Oncorhynchus keta. NCBI lineage: Eukaryota > Metazoa > Chordata > Actinopteri > Salmoniformes > Salmonidae > Oncorhynchus > Oncorhynchus keta. The sequence continues at coordinate 12,773,579 of NC_068439.1, read as the reverse complement.
GTCTTGAACTTTTTTTGGGCAACAGTGATATATTCTTATATATTGTACAATCAGGAATTCAACTACAAAATACTAGTCTTCTCCCATTTGTTGAACCATTGCCCCCAACCATAAGGTGTATAAACAACAACATTAAATAAGAATAAAATAAGATAATAGATACAAAATGAAAATGTGAGGAACATAAAATCAATCAACTCTAATTAGCAGGATAGTATGCAGGACAGTATACGACAGTGTGTGTGCATGGACTTTGCAGATGTATTTCTCACATGTGCAGCACATAGTACCTACTGTCATACCTGGTCAGTCTAAGACATGTTATTTCATGTTAGATAGCGGTTGCCGAGGTTAAACTAACTAACTGGCTGCTGAGGTTCTAGTGAGTGTATGAGAGAGGCTGGATGGCTTTGGGGTTGTCATGGGTACCTGAACTAGGGGTCAGAAGTTAATTGCCACACTAGTGGGTGTAGCATTATGGGCATTGTAGTCCATATTGGACTGTCTGTCACTGCATATGTGAGAATCTCTCTGAATCTTCTGAATGGCAGGCCGTGCAACTGCAACATCTTAATAGGAATTGAAAGGTGCTGAGATGACTAGGCTGGTTTGTTAACAGCTGGCTGGGATCATTGAAGGGTGTGTGTGAGCCTGTATGTTTGTGTGTGTGTGTGTGGGGGGGGGGCATCTCTTTATTTTGGTCCTAACATGAGGGAGAGGGTTTTTATTGCAGAGAGCTTCTAGTTGAAATGATTGACATGTTACAGCCAGTCAGAGAGAGAGATGGGCAGGAAGGCTTTTACTAGTGCACTCTCGAGAGGCATTAATGTGTGTCTGTGTGTGTGTGTGTGCGCGTGAGTGAGTGAGTGCGTACGCGCATGCTTGCGTGCTTGTGACCACGCAGCACAACTCTCCTCAAATCACCTGGTGGTCAGTGTTCTGTGAAAGATTTTTGTGAACGCGAGAATGTTAGCCCTATCAGAGTTGGCTACAGCCCATAGCCTACAGCAGGGGTGGACAGGTGGCTAAAACCAGCCCCCGAGTGATTTATTTTCTCCCCTCCAAAGTTTTTAAATGTAAAAAAAAGTCTGTAAAAGTAAGAAATCCAATAAAAACATATGTGACTGTTTCTCAATGTAATCAAGGTATAAAATGGTCATTGTTTTAAAATACAAACTCTTTTTGGGCTTAGTTGTGGTCCAATTGCTGTGTACATACATATGTTATGATTGGTATTTGGTATTTTGTTAGGATACCCATTAGCTGTTGCGAAGGCATAAGCTATTATTCCTGCGATCCGCACGAAACAATACAGTACATTAATAGACAAGAACAGAACTCCATACATGTAAAAACGGCACGCATAGCCTACATACAGTGCATTCTGAAAGTATTCCGACCCCTTCACTTTTTCCACAGCCTTATTGTTCAAGCACCTTTGGCAGAGATTACAGCCTTGAATCTTCTTGGGTATGACGCTACAAGCTTGGCACACCTGTATTTGGGGAGTTTCTCCCGTTATTCTCTGTAGATAATCTCAAGCTCTGTCTGGTTGTATGGGGAACGTTGCTGCACAGCTATTTTCAGGTCTCTCCAGAGATGTTAGATCGGGTTTAAGTCCGCGCTCTGGCTGGGCCACTCAAGGACATTCAGAGACGTGTCCCGAAGCCACTCCTGCATTGTCTTGGCTGTGTGCTTAGGGTCGTTGTCCTGTTATAAGACGAACCTTCTCCCCAGTCTGGGGTCCTGAGCATTCTGGAGCTGGTTTTCATCAAACATCTCTATGTACTTTGCTCTGTTCATCTTTCCCTCGATCTTGACTAGTCTCCCAGTCCCTGACGCTGAAAAACATTCCCACAGCATGATGCTGCCACAACCATGCTTCACCGTAGGGTTGGTATTAGCAAGGTGATGAGTGGTGCCTGGTTTCCTCCAGACGTGACGCTTGACATTCAGGTCAAAGAGTTCAATCTTGGTTTCATCAGGCCACAGAATCTTGTTTTGGTCTTTAGATGCCTTTAGGCAAACTCCCAGCAGGCTGTCATGTGCCTTTTACTGAGAAGTGGCTTCCGTCTGGCCACTCTACCATAAAGGCCTGATTTGTTGAGTGCTGCAGAGATGGTTGTTCTTCTGGAAGGTTCTCCCATCTCCACAAAGGAGCTCTGTTAGAGTGATGATCGTGTTCTTGGCCACATCCCCCCCCCCCCTGATTTCTCAGTTTGGCCAGGTGTCCAGCTCTAGGAAGAGTCTTGGTGGTTTCAAACTTCTTCCATGCTGCAGAAATGTTTTGGTACCCTTTCCCAGATCTGTGCCTCAACACAATCCTGTCTCGGAGCGCTACAGACAATTCCTTCCACCTCATGGCTCTGGTTTTTGCTCTGACAGCTACTGTCAACTGTGGGACCTTATATAGACAGGTGTGTGACTTTCCAAAATCATGTCCAATCATTTGAATTTACCACAGGTGGACTCCAAGTTGTAGAAACATCTCAGGGATGATCAATGGAAACAGGATGCATCAAGGCTCCATTTTGAGTCTCATAGCAAAGGGTCTGAATACTTATGTAAATAAGGTATCTGTTTTTAATTTTTAATACATTTGCAAAAAAATCTACAAATCTGTTTTTGCTTTGTCATTATTGGGTATTGTATGTAGATTCATGAGGACTTTTTAAAATCCATTTTAGATTAAGGCTTTAACGTAAGAAAATGTGGAAAAAGTCAAGGGGTCTGAATACTTTCCGAATGCCCTGTATCAATACATACACACATGAAATATCTATCTCAAATAGGGGAGAGGCGTTGTTGCTGTTGCTTTATCTGTTTTTTGAAACCAGGTTTGCTGTTCATTTGAGCAATATGAGATGAAACGGAGTCCCATGCAATAATGTGTCTGTGTAATACTGTACGCTTTCTTGAATTTGTTCTAGATTCGGGGACTGTGAGAGAAATAAAACCTGGTGGCATGTCTGGTGGGGTATGTGTGTGTGTCAGAGCTGTGTGTAAGTTGACTATGCAAAGAATTTCGCATTTTCAACACATTCATGCTTTTTTAAAGAAGAAGTGATGCAGTCAGTCTCTCCTTAACTCTTAGCCAAAGGAGACTGGCAGGCATGGTATTAATATAGTGTTTATAGATGACAATGAAGAGCAAGACGTGCCGTTTTGTTCTGAGCCAGCAGCTTAACTAGGTCTTTCTTTGCAGCACTTGACCACATGATTGGACAATAATCAAAATAAGACAGAACTAGAGCCTGCGGGACTTTGTGGAGTGTGGTGTCAAAAAAGCAGAGTGTCTCTTTATTACTGACAGACTACCATCTTTCCAACCATTGGCACTATTTGTTTTGACCATGACAGTTTACAATCTCCTCAACTTGTTCAACAGCCACACCATTCATTACCAGATTCAGCTCAGGTCTAGAAATTAGGGAATGGTTTGTACCAAATGCAATGCTCTTAGTTTTAGAGATGTTCAGGACCAGTTTATTACAGTTTATTACACCCATTCCAAAACAGACAAACTCTTTGTTAAGGGTTTCAGTGACTTAATTTCCTGTGGTTGCTGATGCGTATATGGTTGAATCATCAGCATACATGGACAAACATGATTTGTTTAATGCCAGTGGCAGGTCATTGGTAAAAATAGGAAAGAGTAGAGGGCCTAGAGAGCTGCCCTGTGGTACACTACACGGACAATGGTTGACATTAGACAAGCTTCCATTAAAGAAAACCAGTTCTATTAGATAGGTAGGCCTGAATCCACCATAAATTGTTTTCTCAACAACAGGTTATAGTCAATAATATCAAAGGCTGCACTGAAATCTAACAGTAAAGCTCCCACAATCTTCTTATTATCAACTTCTATTATGATCAGGCATTTGTGTCCATGCAGTTACATGTTGAGTGCCCTTCTCTATCATCATGCTGAAAGTCTGTTGTCATTTTGTTTACAGAGAAATACCATTGTATTTGGTCAAACACAATTGTTTCCAATAGTTTGCTAAGAGCTGGCAACAAGCTGATAGGTCTACTGTTAGAACCAATACAGGCCACTTTACCACTCTTGGGTAGTGGCTTGAGGATAAACATCTTCCTCTAGACTCAGATTAAAGATATGACGGATAGGATTGGCCATAGAGTCAGATAGTTATTTTGGGCCACCAATGAGAGTAAATGTCATTCCTGTTCATCATAATATGTTTTTACACCACAAATTTATATTTTCCTTAAATCTTTTTTGTCACAGTTGTTGTAAGATGTTGAGTTCCACATATTTATTTCCAAGTGAAACTTCAGCAAAACAAAAATATACCAATAAACAAACAACTAAATGTGACTACGTGGCGCACATGCACAAACACAAAACAATATCCCACAAACACAGGTGGGGAAAATAGCTACTTAAATATGATCCCCAATTAGAGACAACGATTACCAGCTGCCTCCTAATTGGGAATCATACAAAACACCAACATAGAAAATATAAACTAGAACACAACATAGAAATGATAAACTAGAATACCCCCTAGTCCCTGACCCACTACACCATAGAGAAACAAGAGCAGACAGATATAGAGGATAAATAAAGTGAAGGAGTCCACGTGAGTCCAACGAAGCGCTGATGCGTGTAACGATGGTGGCAGCTGTGCGTAATGATGGGCAGCCTGGCGCTCGAGAGCGGGAGGTGTAACATTTCCATTCATTTAAGTTTTAATGAGACAACAAGCTACAGTAACTGTCTGTCTCAGTGAAGTTCAGTCACATAGCAGACTCATATTAAGAACACATGTTGTACGCGACTGGGGTTGACCTGAATTCCACTGGTGGATAAAGTGCATAATAAGGACTTATTCTGTGTTTATACACTACCGGTAAAAAGTTTTAGAACACCTACTCATTCAAAGGTTTTGCTTTATTTTTACTATTTTCTACATTGTAGAATAATACTGAAGACATCAAAACTATGAAATAACACATATGAAATCATGTAGTAACCAAAATAAGTGTTAAACAAATCAAATATCTAACAAATTTCACCAAAATGACTGGAGCTCTTACATACTGTGTTTGTAAGAATTGAAAGAGCATTGGCAAATGTACGAGCCCAAAGGCCAAAAGATGGCAATATTGAGTCATTTCATCTTACCGTCCAAAGGGAATGCATTTGGGCTAGATTTCTCTTGTCTGACACAGTACCCCTCCGGTTTATCTCATACAGTTCTTCTTCCAAGTGCTTACTCCTCTCTCTCTACCCATCACCTGATACTCCTCTCTCTCTACCCATCACCTGATACTCCTCTCTCTCTACCCATCACCTGATACTCCTCTCTCTCTACCCATCACCTGATACTCCTCTCTCTCTACCCATGACCTGATACTCCTCTCTCTCTACCCATCACCTGATACTCCTCTCTCTCTACCCATGACCTGATACTCCTCTCTCTCTACCCATCACCTGATACTCCTCTCTCTCTACCCATCACCTGATACTCCTCTCTCTCTACCCATCACCTGATACTCCTCTCTCTCTACCCATGACCTGATACTCCTCTCTCTCTACCCATCACCTGATACTCCTCTCTCTCTCTACCCATGACCTGATACTCCTCTCTCTCTACCCATCACCTGATACTCCTCTCTCTCTACCCATCACCTGATACTCCTCTCTCTCTACCCATGACCTGATACTCCTCTCTCTCTACCCATCACCTGATACTCCTCTCTCTCTACCTATGACCTGATACTCCTCTCTCTCTACCCATGACCTGATACTCCTCTCTCTCTACTCATGACCTGATACTCCTCTCTCTCTACCCATCACCTGATACTCCTCTCTCTCTACCCATCACCTGATACTCCTCTCTCTCTACCCATGACCTGATACTCCTCTCTCTCTACCCATCACCTGATACTCCTCTCTCTCTCTACCCATGACCTGATACTCCTCTCTCTCTACCCATGACCTGATACTCCTCTCTCTCTACCCATCACCTGATACTCCTCTCTCTCTACCCATGACCTGATACTCCTCTCTCTCTACCCATCACCTGATACTCCTCTCTCTCTACCTATGACCTGATACTCCTCTCTCTCTACCCATGACCTGATACTCCTCTCTCTCTACTCATGACCTGATACTCCTCTCTCTCTACCCATCACCTGATACTCCTCTCTCTCTACCCATGACCTGATACTCCTCTCTCTCTACCATGACCTGATACTCCTCTCTCTCTACTCATGACCTGATACTCCTCTCTCTCTACCCATGACCTGATACTCCTCTCTCTCTACCCATGACCTGATACTCCTCTCTCTCTACTCATGACCTGATACTCCTCTCTCTCTACCCATCACCTGATACTCCTCTTTCTCTACCCATCACCTGATACTCCTCTCTCTCTACCCATGACCTGATACTCCTCTCTCTCTACCCATCACCTGATACTCCTCTCTCTCTACCCATGACCTACCTGATACTCCTCTCTCTCTACCCATCACCTGATAACCAATGCTCTTCCTCCAACCATGATCTTTCTTTCTACACTGATCTTTACAATCAATTCAAGATAAGAATTTCATCTGTTAGTTAAGAGTTGCTGCTTGGCATGGGAAAAGAAGATGGCCAAACCTGGTTTTAAACTGACAACCATTGTCTGGGATACACATTAAAAGCTTATTCAGTCAGTGCTCTGCTGTCTCTCTCTCTCTCTCAATTTAATTCAAGGAGCTTTATTGGCATGGGAAACATTGCCAAAGCAAGTGAAGTAGATAATATACAAAAGTGAAATGAACAATAAAAATGATCAGTAAACATAACACTCTCTCTCGGTTTCCCTCTCTCATATTCACTTAGCCTTAGAGGCCCTGGGAAGGCGAGAGAAAGACCTCTGGTGCTCTAAAACACTATTTACTCCTCCTGCATCCTCGTGTACTGCCGGCCAATCAGCATCTCCAAAATGGAATCCCTTGTCGCTGCGCGCTACGGCCTGAGCAGTGTGTTCTTTAATGTTTTGTTAATCAGAAACCTCTTCATGTGACTCTGCTGCTCAGAACTAAGAAGCACTGATGAAGGCATTGTGTGAAAGTGTGAGGAGAAGAGGAGGAGAGAGGAGGGTAGAGGAGGCAAGAGGACGGGAGACGAGGGGAGAGGAGGCGAGAGGAGGGGAGAGGAGGCGAGAGGAGGGGAGCGGAGGGGAGAGGAGGCGAGCGGAGGGGAGAGGAGGGGAGAGGAGGGGAGATGCATAGCCGTGGGAAATAGGGGTGCGAAAAATCTAAAAAATATTAGCGGATCGGTACAGCGTCTGCACGGCTATGAGGAGAGGTGAGGACAGCAGAGGAGAGGGGAGGGGTGAGGAGGAAGAGGGGAGGAAAGGTGAGGAGGGGAGAGGAGAGGATGGGAGGGGAGCAGAGAGGCAACCAGTGCATAGACAGAGAACACAACTCATTATAGTTACATGTCTATCACTGGTCAAGGTGACTGAAACATATTGAAGAAACCATGCATATAAAACCCATTCTAAATCCTTATTTATTCTATACCGGGGGGAAGTATTGCATTTCACCTTGAGTGGGTCTGCATTAGGAGTGAGTCTCAACCAGGCAGGCAGTGTGACTGTACCATGCTGAGCATGTCTGACACATCTGTTTGGATCAGACACAACCGGGCCTACTGACATGGCCACTGCCAACCCCAGGGCCCACAGGGATATGGGTGATATGTACAAGACTTTGAAAATGTCCTCTCATTTCTCTATCCTTTGTGTCTTCTGTCATATCAGTATCATTTCACTATTCACCATAGTAACTAAAAACAGTTGGAATGGAACCATGTCAAAATCAAGAGGTTGATGCATTCTGTTAATGAGATTCATGGATCACAGATTGTCCCATAGCAACTGACTGTGTACCTCGTTAGCCAAGGATCTGACAGCCAGGTCTTCCAGGAAGGAATAATACACTCTCAAGGATAGATCCATGGCTATGTAACCTACTTCATAGGCCCTATCCCAATGGTCTCCTCCCATCCTTCTGATATGCCAGATGCCTTCTCTCTCTCTCTCTCTCTGTGTGTGTGTGTGTGTGTGTGTGTGTGTGTGTGTGTGTGTGTGTGTGTGTGTGTGTGTGTGTGTGTGTGTGTGTGTGTGTGTGTGTGTGTGTGCTACAAATATATTATTTTTAGAAACCCCATGAGCATACTGTCTTGTATCAAAATAATTCCTAAGATATCACCATGCACAATACAATGGAATACTAACAAATATTCTTCCCCCCAACAACAAAGGATTTGTTCGTTTTTTGCAGATGAGAAGCTTTAATAAATATATATTTTTTAAATATAATAATAATAACCATGGTAATATGGTAATAACAAACTGCAGAGGATTTAGTTGACTTTAAAACGAATGCCTGCCTTAAAAAATAAAAAGTGGAGACCCATTGAACAGATATCAAGCTTAAATAAGCAAGTGACACTGGCAAGAGCAGTGTGCAGCTTTTTCTGTTGTTTTAAAGTAATGGCCGTACATGAATTCATCAAGGTCCTCTGTAGCTCAGTTGGTAGAGCAATGGGCTCTTGTAACGCCAGGGTAGTGGGTCGGATTCCCAGGACCACACATATGTAAAATGTAAGTCGCTTTGGATAAAAGCGTCTGCTAAATGCCATAATAAATCAAATCAAATCCAAATCAAATCAAAAAACAACATGGTAGCAACACAACATGGTAGCAACACAACATGGTAGCAACACAACATAACAACAACACGGTAGCAATACAACATAACAACAACATGGTAGCAACACAACATAACAACAACATGGTAGCAACACAACATAACAACAACATGGTAGCAATACAACATAACAACATGGTAGCAACACAACATGACAACAACATGGTAGCAAAACAAAATAACAACAACATGGTAGCAACACAACATAACAACACGGTAGCAATACAACATAACAACAACATGGTAGCAACACAACATAACAACAACATGGTAGCAACACAACATAACAACAACATGGTAGCAAAACAAAATAACAACAACATGGTAGCAACAGAACATAACAACAACATGGTAGCAACACAACATAACAACAACATGGTAGCAACACAACATAACAACAACATGGTAGCAAAACAAAATAACAACAACATGGTATGAATACAACAAGGTAGCAACACAACATAACAACAACATGGTAGCAACACAACATAACAACAACATGGTAGCAGCACAACATAACAACAACATGGTAGCAACACAACATAACAACAACACGGTAGCAATACAACATAACAACAACATGGTAGCAACACAACATAACAACAACACGGTAGCAACACAACATGGTAGCAACACAACATAACAACAACATGGTAGCAAAACAAAATAACAACAACATGGTAGCAACACAACATAACAACAACATGGTAGCAACACAACATAACAACAACATGGTAGCAAAACAACATAACAACAACATGGTAGCAACAGAACATAACAACAACATGGTAGCAACACAACATAACAACAACATGGTAGCAAAACAACATAACAACAACATGGTAGCAAAACAACATAACAACAACATGGTAGCAACACAACATAACAACAACATGGTAGCAATACAACATAACAACAACATGGTAGCAACACAACATAACAACAACATGGTAGCAATACAACATAACAACAACATGGTAGCAACACAACATAACAACAACATGGTAGCAACACAACATAACAACAACATGGTAGCAAAACAAAATAACAACAACATGGTAGCAACAGAACATAACAACAACATGGTAGCAACACAACATAACAACAACATGGTAGCAACACAACATAACAACAACATGGTAGCAAAACAAAATAACAACAACATGGTAGCAACACTACATAACAACAACAACATGGTAGCAATACAACATGGTAGAAACACAACATGGTAGCAACACAACATAACAACAACACGGTAGCAATACAACATAACAACAACATGGTAGCAACACAACATAACAACAACACGGTAGCAACACAACATGGTAGTAACACAACATAACAACAACATGGTAGCAAAACAAAATAACAACAACATGGTAGCAACACAACATAACAACAACATGGTAGCAATACAACATAACAACAACATGGTAGCAAAACAACATAACAACAACATGGTAGCAATACAACATAACAACAACATGGTAGCAAAACAACATAACAACAACATGGTAGCAACACAACATAACAACAACATGGTAGCAATACAACATAACAACAACATGGTAGCAACACAACATAACAACAACATGGTAGCAATACAACATAACAACAACATGGTAGCAATACAACATAACAACATGTTAGCAACACAACATAACAACAACACGGTAGCAACACAACATAACAACAACACGGTAGCAACACAACATAACAACAACATGGTAGCAACACAACATAACAACAACATGGTAGCAATACAACATATTAGCAACACAACATAACAACATGTTAGCAACACAACATAACAACATGTTAGCAACACAACATAACAACATGTTAGCAATACAACATAACAACATGTTAGCAACACAACATAACAACATGTTAGCAATACAACATAACAACATGGTAGCAATACAACATAACAACATGTTAGCAACACAACATAACAACAACACGGTAGCAACACAACATGGTAGCAACACAACATGGTATCAACACAACATGGTAGCAATACAACATAACAACATGTTAGCAACACAACATAACAACAACATGGTAGCAACACAACATAACGACAACACGGTAGCAACACAACATGGTAGCAACACAACATAACAACAACACGGTAGCAACACAACATAACAACAACATGGTAGCAACACAACATAACAACAACATGGTAGCAATACAACATAACAACAACATGGTAGCAACACAACATAACAACAACATGGTAGCAACACAACATGGTAGCAACACAACATAACAACAACATGGTAGCAACACACTCTTTATGTAGTGTTGTCTCTCTTTATGTAGCTTAGCATTGTGTTGTCTCTCTTTATGTAGTGTTGTGTTGTCTCTCTTCATGTTGCGTTGTGTTGTCTCTCTTTATGTAGTGTTGTGTTGTCTCTCTTTATATAGCGTTGTGATGTCTTGAACTACAGTAGGGGACAACTACAGTAGGGCAGATCTATGATAGGGGACAACTACAGTAGGGGAAAACTACAGTAGGGGGAACCACAGGACGGGGGGGACTACAGTAGGGGAGAACTACAGTAGGGGGAACAACAGTAGGGGACAACTACAGTAGGGGACAACTACAGTAGGGGAAAAAACTACAGTAGGGGCCAACTACAGTGTGGAGAACTACAGTAGGGGACAACTACAGTGTGGAGAACTACAGTAGGGGACAACTACAGTAGGGGACGACTACAGTAGGGGACAACTTCAGTAGGGGACAACTACAGTAGGGGACAACTACAGTAGGGGACAACTACAGTAGGGGACAACTACAGTAGGGGACAACTACAGTAGGGGACAACTACAGTAGGAGACAACTACAGTAGGAGACAACTACAGTAGGGGATAACTACAGTAGGGGACAACTACAGTAGGGGTAAACTACAGTAGGGGACAACTACAGTGTGGAGAACTACAGTAGGGGACAACTACAGTGTGGAGAACTACAGTAGGGGACAACTACAGTAGGGGACAACTACAGTAGGGGACAACTACAGTGTGGAGAACTACAGTAGGGGACAACTACAGTGTGGAGAACTACAGTAGGGGACAACTACAATGTGGAGAACTACAGTAGGGGAGAACTACAGTGTGGAGAACTACAGTAGGGTACAACTACAGTAGGGGACAACTACAGTGTGGAGAACTACAGTAGGGGACAACTACAGTAGGGGAAAACTACAGTAGGGTACAACTACAGTAGGGTACAACTACAGTAGGGGACAACTACAGTAGGGGGAAACTACAGTAGGGGACAACTACAGTAGGGGACAACTACAGTAGGGGAGAACTACAGTAGGATACAACTACAGTAGGGGACAACTACAGTATGGAAGAACTACAGTAGGGGACAACTACAGTAGGGGAGAACTACAGTAGGGGAAAACTACAGTAGGGGAGAACTACAGTAGGGGCCAACTACAGTAGGGGATAACTACAGTAGGGGACAACTACAGTAGGGGACAACTACAATAGGGGACAACTACAGTAGGGGACAACTACAATAGGGGACAACTACAGTAGGGGACAACTACAGTGTGGAGAACTACAGTAGGGGCCAACTACAGTAGGGGACAAATTCAGTAGGGGACAACTACAGTAGGGGACAACTACAGTAGGAGACAACTACAGTAGGGGCGAACTACAGTAGAGTACAACTACAGTAGGGGACAACTACAGTAGGGGACAACTACAGTAGGGGAAAACTACAGTAGGGGACAACTACAGTAGGGGAGAACTACAGGAGGGGCCAACTACAGTAGGGGCCAACTACAGTAGGGGACAACTGCAGTAGGAGACAACTACAGTAGGGGAGAACTACAGTAGGGTACAACTACAGTAGAATACAACTACAGTAGGGTACAACTACAGTAGGGGACAACTACAGTAGGGGACAACTACAGTAGGGGACAACTACAGTAGGGGACAACTACAGTAGGGGACAACTACTGTAGTTCTTCTGTAGCTCAGTTGGTAGAGCATGGCGCTTGTAACGCCAGGGTAGTGGGTTCGATCCCCGGGACCACCCATACGTAGAATGTATGCACACATGACTGTAAGTCGCTTTGGATAAAAGCGTCTGCTAAATGGCATATATATATAACTACAGTAGGGTACAACTACAGTAGGGGACAACTACAGTAGGGGACAACTACAGTAGGGTACAACTACAGTGTGCAGAACTACAGTAGGGGACAACTACAGTAGGGGACAACTACAGTAGGGGACAACTACAGTAGGATACAACTACAGTAGGGGACAACTACAGTAGGAGACAACTACAGTATGGGACAACTACAGTAGAGGACAACTACAGTATATGAGAGAAATTGGAAAGAATGAGGTTACACAGGCATTCAGTCACAACTGGGCCAATGAAGAGGGATAACTGTTTCATGCTTTGTTATATACTGCCCCCTTCTGGAATCACAGACTCAGTATCTTGAGAATCTTGAACACAAAGGCAGAGGCACAGGCCACTAACACTGTCAGTTCCATCTGAAAGAGAGAGAGTTGGACATACATGCCAGCCGAATAAGCAGAAAGGAATTCAAGGAAAGTCATTTTGCTTTGGCATCACCACCATAAAATAACCATTAAAGCATCACATTACCATACATATAAAAACAGACTGTTATAACCATACATACACAAATACTGTTATAACCATACATACACAAATACTATTATAACCATATATAAAACAGACTGTTATAACCATACATACACAAATACTGTTATAACCATACATACACAAATACTGTTATAACCATATATAAAACAGACTGTTATAACCATACATACACAAATACTGTTATAACCATACATACACAAATACTGTTATAACCATATATAAAACAGACTGTTATAACCATACATACACAAATACTGTTATAACCATACATACACAAATACTGTTATAACCATATATAAAAACAGACTGTTATAACCATACATACACAAATACTGTTATAACCATACATACACAAATACTGTTATAACCATACATACACAAATACTGTTATAACCATATATAAAACAGACTGTTATAACCATATATAAAAAGTATATAATAATAATAGTAAACCACTGGACAGGTACTAATAATAACCCAGGTACTAATAATAAACCAGGTACTAATAATAACCCAGGTACTAATAATAACCCAGGTACTAATAATAACCCAGGTACTAATAATAAACCAGGTACTAATAATAAACCAGGTACTAATAATAAACCAGGTACTAATAATAACCCAGGTACTAATAATAACCCAGGTACTAATAATAACCCAGGTACTAATAATAAACCAGGTACTAATAATAAACCAGGTACTAATAATAACCCAGGTACTAATAATAAACCAGGTACTAATAATAACCTGGGTACTAATAATAAACCAGGTACTAATAATAAACCAGGTACTAATAATAAACCAGGTACTAATAATAACCCGGGTACTAATAATAAACCAGGTACTAATAATAAACCAGGTACTAATAATAAACCAGGTACTAATAATAACCCGGGTACTAATAATAAACCAGGTACTAATAATAACCCAGGTACTAATAATAAACCAGGTACTAATAATAAACCAGGTACTAATAATAACCCAGGTACTAATAATAAACCAGGTACTAATAATAAACCAGGTACTAATAATAAACCAGGTACTAATAATAAACCAGGTACTAATAATAAACCAGGTACTAATAATAACCTGGGTACTAATAATAAACCAGGTACTAATAATAAACCAGGTACTAATAATAAACCAGGTACTAATAATAAACCAGGTACTAATAATAACCCGGGTACTAATAATAAACCAGGTACTAATAATAAACCAGGTACTAATAATAAACCAGGTACTAATAATAAACCAGGTACTAATAATAACCTGGGTACTAATAATAAACCAGGTACTAATAATAAACCAGGTACTAATAATAACCCAGGTACTAATAATAAACCAGGTACTAATAATAAACCAGGTACTAATAATAAACCACGGGACAGGTACTAATAATAAACCAGGTACTAATAATAAACCAGGTACTAATAATAAACCAGGTACTAATAATAAACCAGGTACTAATAATAACCCAGGTACTAATAATAAACCAGGTACTAATAATAAACCAGGTACTAATAATAAACCACGGGACAGGTACTAATAATAAACCAGGTACTAATAATAAACCAGGTACTAATAATAAACCAGGTACTAATAATAAACCAGGTACTAATAATAACCCGGGTACTAATAATAAACCACTGGACAGGTACTAATAATAAACCACGGGACAGGTACTAATAATAAACCACGGGACAGGTACTAATAATAAACCAGGTACTAATAATAAACCAGGTACTAATAATAAACCAGGTACTAATAATAAACCACTGGACAGGTACTAATAATAAACCACGGGACAGGTACTAATAATAAACCACGGGACAGGTACTAATAATAAACCAGGTACTAATAATAAACCAGGTACTAATAATAAACCACGGGACAGGTACTAATAATAAACCACGGGACAGGTACTAATAATAAACCAGGTACTAATAATAAACCAGGTACTAATAATAAACCACGGGACAGGAACTAATAATAAACCAGGTACTAATAATAAACCAGGTACTAATAATAAACCAGGTACTAATAATAAACCAGGTACTAATAATAAACCAGGTTCTAATAAAAAACCACGGGACAGGTACTAATAATAAACCACTGGACAGGCACTAATAATAAACCACTGGACAGGTACTAATAATAAACCAGGCACTAATAATAAACCACTGGACAGGTGCTAATAATAAACCACTGGACAGGTACTAATAATAAACGAGGTACTAATAATAAACCACGGGACAGGTACTAATAATAAACCAGGTACTAATAATAAACCAGGTACTAATAATAAACCACTGGACAGGTACTAATAATAAACCAGGTACTAATAGTAAATCACTGGACAGGTACTAATAATAAACCAGGTACTAATAATAAACCACTGGACAGGTACTAATAATAAACCAGGTACTAATAATAAACCACTGGACAGGTACTAATAATAAACCAGGTACTAATAGTAAACCACTGGACAGGTGCTAATAATAAACCACTGGAAAGGTACTAATAATAAACCACTGGAAAGGTACTAATAATAAACCACTGTAAAGGTTCAGTACAGGGCAGTCACTTCTATCCGCCACTGGGTGTCGCCATTGTCCCATTACTTTCCATCAAACCCAGTCCCGTGGCTTTACAGCTCGGGGGGAACATAACTACGTTAACCGGCGCCGCGTCATCATATACTGGGAGGAGACAGAGAGGGAGAGAGACAGAAATATAGACCCAGAAAGAGAGAGAGAGAGAGAAAGAGAGAAGGAGAGAGAGAGAGAGAGAGAGATTTTCGCCCATTCATACTATAAGGAGGCTGCTGCATCGTGGTCCTCAGTACTTATACAGCTTAGCTGACGGAGAGTGGGAGGCAAAGAAAGAGAGCGAGAGAGAGAGAGAGAGAGAGAGAGAGAGAGAGAGAGAGAGAGAGAGAGAGAGAGAGAGAGAGAGAGAGAGAGAGGGGAAAAAGAGAGAGAGAGTGAGAGAGAGCAAGAGAGAGAGAGAGAGAGAGAGCGAGGGAGAGAGAGAGAGAGAGAGAGAGAGAGAGAGAGAGAGAGAGAGAGAGAGAGAGAGAGAGAGAGAGAGCAAGAGGGAGAGAGGGAGAGAGAGAGAGAAAGGAGGGATGGGTGCAGAGTGTGTGAGGAACGAGAAGTCACTGTGATTCCGCCAAACAGTGGAGTTTCCTCCAGCTCTGCTCTGCTCTACTCTACCTGGTACTTGAGGTAAGTTACTGACTGGAACAATAATAAGGTGTGTGTGTGTGTGTGTGTGTGTGTGTGTGTGTGTGTGTGTGTGTGTGTGTGTGTGTGTGTGTGTGTGTGTGTGTGTGTGTGTGTGTGTGTGTCACAGGTGACAGAGAGAGAGTGATATAGTAGCTGTGGAGGGACAACTCAGCAGGGACCTTCCTGTCCTAAGGATTCATTAATGTCAGTACCTGCACTCACACATTCTCTCTTTCTCTCTCTATCTCACACACGCACACACAATCACGCAGGCTTGCAGACATATGCACATTTTGTCAATGTTTCTGAGTCCATTTTAAGGTCAGAGGTCAGGGGTAACGGATCTCTGAACAGTGATTGGTTCCGATTCTGTCTAGTAGCGCTGTGAAAAGACAGAGAGATGTTTAGATATAGAGTTGTCCATTTCTTGTTCCCTGCTCTGAACCTTTCACACACACTGAATGCATCAAATATATAGGAGAAAGAGTACGAGAGAGAGAGAGAGAGAGAGGCAGAGAGAGCATACCGCAGAACAGAACTGGGTCATATTGAGTTTGCTACCAAACCACGGGATGTGGCATAAAAGAGAGAGAAAGCGAGAGAGGGAATGTAGAATATAATGTAGACTATAATGTAGAATATAATGTAGAATATAATGTAGAAAATAATGTAGAATGGCATGTACAATATAATGTAGAATAGAATATAGAATAGCATGTTGACTAGAATATAGAATTGAATGTAGAATTGAATGTAGAATATAATATAGAATTGAATGTAGAATAGCATGTAGAATAGAACATATAATAGAATGTAGAATACAATATAGAATAGAATGTGAATAGAATGTAGAATAGCATGTAGAATAGAAAGTAGAATAGAATATAGAATATAATATAGAATAGAATGTAGAATAGAATGTAGAATATGATGTAGAACAGGCCTCCCCGAGCTGCTGTTGGTCAGAAAACTGAAACATGAGGCGATGTTTCTGTTATTCTGGTAAGTCAGCACAGTGAGTGTGTGTATATGTTTGTGTGTTTGTGTGTCTGTGTGTCCGTGTGTTTGTGTGTCTGTGTGTCTGTGTGTTTGTGTCTGTGTGTCTGTGTGTTTGTGTGTCTCTGTGTCTGTGTGTCTGTGTGTCTGTGTGTTTGTGTGTTTGTGTGTCTGTGTGTTTGTGTGTCTGTGTGTTTGTGTGTTTGTGTGTGCGAGTCTTGACCTTGAACATAAGAACTGCTCACTGCTTACTCAGCACCACTGCATCTTCTCATGTTGTAACAGAGGAGGGGTTTGTTTAGGAGGGTGTGTTCTCCCTAAGGTGTGTGTGTGTGTGAGAGAGAGAGAGTTCTCACTCAAGTGTTTGTGTGTCTGCAGGCCCTGTGTGTGTCCAGCATGAGTAACATCTACGAGTCTGCAGAGGCGACCCTTGGCCTGTGCAACTCTTCCTGTCTGACCAAGGTAGCTTATACACACTTTATTGATTGATGGATTGACAAAATGATTCATTGACAAATGTATTGATTGAACGATTGACTGCTTGATTGATGACAGGTTGAGCTGAGAGTGGCTTGTCAAGGGATCTCAGACCGAGATGCCCTTTCTAAACCAGACCCCTGTGTTGTCCTCAAGATGCAGTCACACGGACAGTGGTTTGAGGTACTGTCTCTACCTCCATCTATCTCTATCTCTCCCTCCATCTCTCTCTCTCTCCCTCCATCTCTCCCTCCATCCACCTATCTCTCTCCCTCCATCTCTCCCTCTCTCCATCTCTCTATCTCTCTCTCTCTCTATCTATCTATCTATCTATCAATCAATTCAATTCAAGGGGCTTTATTGGCATAGGAAACATGTGTTAACATTGCCACAGCAAGTGAGGTAGATAATATATCAAGTGAATATATAAAGTGAAATAAACAATAAAAATGAACAGTAAACATTACACATACAGAAGTTTCAAAACAATAAAGACATTACAAATGTCATGTTATATATATACAGTGTTTTAACAATGTAAAAATGGTTAAAGGACACAAGATAAAATAAATAAGCATAAATATGGGTTGTATTTACAATGGTGTTTGTTCTTCACTGGTTGCCCTTTTCTCGTGGCAACAGGTCACAAATCTTGCTGCTGTGATGACACACTGGAATTTCACCCAGTAGATATGGGAGTTTATCAAAATTGGATTTGTTTTCGAATTCTTTGTGGATCTATCTATCTATCTATCTATCTATCTATCTATCTATCTATCTATCTATCTATCTATCTATCTATCTCTCTCTCTCTCCCTCTATCTCTCCCTCTATCTCTCCCTCTCTGTTTCTCTCCCTCTCACTCTATCTCTCCCCCTCTCTGTCTCCGTGCCTGACTCATCTAGAATTTTTTTTAGGTGATTTTGCCACAGTTGAACTTACATCACACACACACACACACACACACACACACACACACACACACACACACACACACACACACACACACACACACACACACACACACACACACACACACACACACACACACACACACACACACACACACTCTCTTTACTTTGAGACGTTTAT
>NC_068439.1:12741888-12749388 GCF_023373465.1 Oncorhynchus keta | reverse complement strand
AGCTTGCTCAGGAATGGCAGCAGGCAGGTGTGACTGCATCTGCACGCACAGTGAGGCAAAGACTTTTGGAGGATGGCCCGGTGTCAAGAAGGGCAGCAAAGAAGCAACTTCTCTCCAGGAAAAACATCAGGGACAGACTGATATTCTGCAAAGGGTACAGAGATTGGACTGCTGAAGACTGGGGTAAAGTCATTTTCTCTTATGAATCCCCTTTACGATTTGTTTGGGGCATCCGGAAAAAAGCTTGTCCGGAGAAGACAAGGTGAGCGCTACCATCAGTCCTGTGTCATGCCAACAGTAAAGCATCCTGAGAACATTCATGTGTGGGGTTGCTTCTCAGCCAAGGGAGTGGGCTCACTCACAATTTTGCCTAAGAACACAGCCATGAATAAAGAATGGTACCAACACATCCTCCGAGAGCAACTTCTCCCAACCATCCAGGAACAGTTTGGTGACGAACAATGCCTTTTCCAGCATGATGGAGCACCTTGCAATAAGGCAAAAGTGATAACTAAGTGGCTCGGGGAACAAAACATCAATATTTTGGGTCCATGGCCAGGAAACTCCCCAGACCTTAATCCCATTGAGAACTTGTGGTCAATCCTCAAGAGGTGGGTGGACAAACAAAACCCCACAAATTCTGACAAACTCCAAGCATTGATTATGCAAGAATGGGCTGCCATCAGTCAGGATGTGGCCCAGAAGTTAATTGACAGCATGCCAGGGCGGATTGCAGAGGTCTTGAAAAAGAAGGGTCAACACTGCAAATATTGACTCTTTGCATCAACTTCATGTAATTGTCAATAAAATCCTTTGACACTTATGAAATGCTTGTAATTATACTTCAGCATTCCATAGTAACATCTGACAAAAATATCTAAAGACACTGAAGCAGCAAACTTTGTGAAAATTAATATTCGTGTCATTCTCAAAACGTTTGGCCAAAAGTTATAAAAAATATAAATAATAGTACAGATACCCCCCCAAAACGATTTAAGTTGTACTTCAACGTATTTTTTTTACTTAGTTACTTTACACCACTGCTTAGCTGAATAAACAATTGATCAAGCTGATTTTCAAACATGATGTGTGTGTTTTTCTGTAGGATTTCTTCAGTAAATCAGATCCATTTTTGGAAATCTTCAGAATAAATGATGATGGCAGTGGATCACTTGTTCACAGAACTGAGGTAAATTGCACACAGACACACATTTTAGTCAATTAGCAGACATTATCCAGACCGACTCACAGGAGCAATTATGGTTAAGTGCCTTGTTCACATGGGAACATTGGCAGATGTTTCACCTTTTCGGCTCAGGGATTAGAACCAGCGACCTTCTGTCTACTGGCCCAACGCTCTAAACCGCTAGGCAACCTGCCACCTGGCCACTCACAGACAGTATGAGCACAGATGATGATATTGATGTGTGCAGTGGTAGAAAAAGTACCCAATTGTCATACTTGAGTAAAAGTAAAGAGACCTTCAAATCAAATTTATTTATATAGCCCTTCGTACATCAGCTGATATCTCAAAGTGCTGTACAGAAACCCAGCCTAAAACCCCAAACAGCAAGCAATGCAGGTGTAGAAGCACGGTGGCTAGGAAAAACTCCCTAGAAAGGCCAAAACCTAGGAAGAAACCTAGAGAGGAACCAGGCTATGTGGGGTGGCCAGTCCTCTTCTGGCTGTGCCGGGTGGAAATTGTAACAGAACATGGCCAAGATGTTCAAATGTTCATAAATGACCAGCATGGTCAATTAATAATAATCACAGGCAGAACAGTTGAAACTGGAGCAGCAGCACGGCCAGGTGGACTGGGGACAGCAAGGAGTCATCATGTCAGGTAGTCCTGAGGCATGGACCTAGGGCTCAGGTCCTCCGAGAGAGAGAAAGAAAGAGAGAAAGAGAGAGAGAGAATTAGAGAGAGCATACTTAAATTCACACAGGACACCGGATAGGACAGGAGAAGTACTCCAGATATAACAAACTGACCTCACCCAGTAAAATACTACTTGAGTAAAAGTATTTTGTTTTAAATATAGTTAAGTATCAAAAGTACATGTAACCCTATTAAGCAAACCAGACAGCACAATATTCTTGTTCTTTTCCCTTCCATTTACGGACAGGGAGGGTCACACTCCAACACTCAGACATCATTTACAAACCAAGCATGTGTGTTTAGTGAGTCCGCCAGATCAGAGGCATTAAGGATGACCAGGGATGTTCTCTGTTTAGTGAGTCCGCCAGATCAGAGGCATTAAGGATGACCAGGGACGTTCTCTGTTTAGTGAGTCCGCCAGATCACAGGCATTAAGGATGACCAGGGACGTTCTCTGTTTAGTGAGTCCGCCAGATCAGAGGCATTAAGGATGACCAGGGACGTTCTCTGTTTAGTGAGTCCGCCAGATCAGAGGCATTAAGGATGACCAGGGACGTTCTCTGTTTAGTGAGTCCTCCAGATCAGAGGCATTAAGGATGACCGGGGACGTTCTCTGTTTAGTGAGTCCGCCAGATCACAGGCATTAAGGATGACCGGGGACGTTCTCTGTTTAGTGAGTCCGCCAGATCACAGGCATTAAGGATGACCGGGGACGTTCTCTGTTTAGTGAGTCCGCCAGATCACAGGCATTAAGGATGACCGGGGACGTTCTCTGTTTAGTGACTCCGCCAGATCACAGGCATTAAGGATGACCGGGGACGTTCTCTGTTTAGTGAGTCCGCCAGATCAGAGGCATTAAGGATGACCAGGGACGTTCTCTGTTTAGTGAGTCCGCCAGATCAGAGGCATTAAGGATGACCAGGGACGTTCTCTGTTTAGTGAGTCCGCCAGATCAGAGGCATTAAGGATGACCAGGGACGTTCTCTGTTTAGTGAGTCCGCCAGATCACAGGCATTAAGGATGACCAGGGACGTTCTCTGTTTAGTGAGTCAGCCAGATCAGAGGCATTAAGGATGACCAGGGACGTTCTCTGTTTAGTGAGTCCTCCAGATCAGAGGCATTAAGGATGACCAGGGACGTTCTCTGTTTAGTGAGTCCTCCAGATCAGAGGCATTAAGGATGACCAGGGACGTTCTCTGTTTAGTGAGTCCTCCAGATCAGAGGCATTAAGGATGACCAGGGACGTTCTCTGTTTAGTGAGTCCTCCAGATCAGAGGCATTAAGGATGACCAGGGACGTTCTCTGTTTAGTGAGTCCTCCAGATCAGAGGCATTAAGGATGACCAGGGACGTTCTCTGTTTAGTGAGTCCTCCAGATCAGAGGCATTAAGGATGACCAGGGACGTTCTCTGTTTAGTGAGTGAATTTGGCCCTGTTCCTGTCCTGCTAAGTACGGACAAAAAAATTAGGCCGTAAAAAGTACATTATTTTCTTTAGGAATGTAGTGAAGTAAAAGTAAACGTTGTCAAAAATATAAATAGTAAAGTACAGATACCCCCAAAAACGAGGTAAGTAAAAAAAAGTAAGTAGTACTGGTCATGTGTGTGTTCTCAGACGGTGATGAATGACCTCAGCCCGGTGTGGAAGTCATTCAAGGTCTCTCTTAACACACTGTGTAGTGGAGACCACGACCGGCAACTGAAGGTAAGATCCCAACCATAACCTGACCATAACATCCTCTAACCTGACCACATGCAACTGATGGTGACGAGTGACCTTGCCTAAGATTTGAAGAGGCTTTAGCTCAGCTGCCTAACACGGTCTTGTGACACACTGATGACACAGTTGTTGTTTTTTAAAGTCAGTAAGATATTCATGCTCATGTTGTGTGTGTGTGTGTGTGTGTGTGTGTGTGTGTGTGTGTGTGTGTGTGTGTGTGTGTGTGTGTGTGTGTGTGTGTGTGTGTGTGTGTGTGTGTGTGTGTGTGTGTGTGTGTGTGTGTGTGTGTGTGTGTGTGTGTGTGTGTGTGTGTGACTCTTTAACCTTACAGAGATTCTAAACGGTATTGTCTTCATGAATAAAACATGGGATCATTAATTATTCACAAGCCTCTTAACACCCCGTGTCTCTTGTCAGCCCTGTCAACGGGGAACACACACACACACACGCACACAGTTACCTGCTTCAAAATTCCGTAAGTAGAACAGAGTGGACTGAGTTAGGTCTGTGTGAGTTCTGAATCAAAGATTATTGTGTTACGTCTGAATCAGTTGTCATTGTGTTAAGTCTGAATTATATTGTGTAGCTATGTCTGAATCAGTTATCATTGTGTTAAGTCTGAATTATATTGTGTAGCTATGTCTGAATCAGTTATCATTGTGTTAAGTCTGAATTATATTGTGTAGCTATGTCTGAATCAGTTATCATTGTGTTAAGTCTGAATTATATTGTGTAGCTATGTCTGAATCAGTTATCATTGTGTTAAGTCTGAATTATATTGTGTAGCTATGTCTGAATCAGTTATCATTCTGTTAAGTCTGAATTATATTGTGTAGCTATGTCTGAATCAGTTATCACTGTGTTAAGTCTGAATTATATTGTGTAGCTATGTCTGAATCAGTTATCATTGTGTTAGGTCTGAATTATATTGTGAAGCTATGTCTGAATCAGTGATTTATGTGTTAGGTCTGAATCAGTGATCAGTTTGCACAAACAGAAGAAAACGTTTTAAAACAGAATAGATACTACAAATATGATGACCGATTTTTGCTCTCTGTTCTGAAATGTTTTAATTTAGCTCATTTTGCACCCTAATAAACATGACTTAGCTCCATCGCTGTCTAATGAACATGACTTAGCTCCATCGCTGTCTAATGAACATGACTTAGCTCCATCGCTGTCTAATGAACATGACTTAGCTCCATCGCTGTCTAATGAACATGACTTAGCTCCATCACTGTCTAATGAACATGACTTAGCTCCATCACTGTCTAATAAACATGACTTAGCTCCATCGCTGTCTAATGAACATGACCATCGCTGTCTAATGAACATGACTTAGCTCCATCGCTGTCTAATGAACATGACCATCGCTGTCTAATGAACATGACTTAGCGCCATCGCTGTCTAATGAACATGACTTAGCTCCATCGCTGTCTAATTAACATGACTTAGCGCCATCGCTGTCTAATGAACATGACTTAGCTCCATCGCTGTCTAATGAACATGACTTAGCTCCATCACTGTCTAATGAACATGACTTAGCTCCATCGCTGTCTAATGAACATGACTTAGCTCCATCGCTGTCTACTGAACATGACTTAGCTCCATCGCTGTCTAATGAACATGACTTAGCTCCATCGCTGTCTAATAAACATGACTTAGCTCCATCGCTGTCTAATGAACATGACCATCGCTGTCTAATGAACATGACTTAGCTCCATCACTGTCTAATGAACATGACTTAGCTCCATCACTGTCTAATGAACATGACTTAGCTCCATCGCTGTCTAGTGGGACATGACTTAGCTCCATCGCTGTCTAATGAACAGTCCCAACCTTGATAGGCACACACACACACGCACAAACACACACACACAAACACACACACACACACACACACACACAAACACACACACTACAGCTGAGTCCCTCTCAGCGTCTCCAGATTAATATTTAGCCCCCCCCCCACCACCACCAAAACCAGCTATCAATCATTCAGCATGGCATTTATGTGTGTCTGTGTGTGTGTGTATGTTTCAGTGCACAGTGTATGATTGGGACTCCAATGGGAAGCACGACTTCATTGGAGAGTTTCAGACCACCTATAAGGAGATACGGACAGACCTGGAGGGGAGACAGGTACACCCTAACCCAACCCTAAATCTAACAGAACCCTAACCCAACCCTAACCCTAAATCTAACAGAACCCTAACCCAACCCTAACCCAACCCTAACCCGAAATCTAACAGAACCCTAACCCTAACCCAACCCTAACCCTAAATCTAACAGAACCCTATCCCTAACCCAACCCTAACTCTAAATCTAACAGAACCATAACCCTAACCCAACCCTAACCCTAAATCTAACAGAACCCTAACCCAACCCTAACCCTAATTCTAACAGAACCCTAACCCAACCCTAACCCTAAATCTAACAGAACCCTAACCCAACCCTAAATCTAACAGAACCCTTACCCAACCCTAACCCTAAATCTAACAGAACCCTAACCCAACCCTAACCCTAAATCTAACAGAACTCTAACTAACCCTAAATCTAACAGAACCCTAACCCTAAATCTAACAGAACCCTAACCCAACCCTAACTCTAAATCTAACAGAACCCTAACCCTAACCCTAAATCTAACAGAACCCTAACCCAACCCTAAATCTAACAGAACCCTAACTAACCCTAAATCTAACAGGACCCTAACCCTAAATCTAACAGAACCCTAACCCTAACCCAACCCTAACCCTGAATCTAACAGAACCCTAACTACCCCTAAATCTAACAGAACCCTAACCCTAACCCTAAATCTAACAGAACCCTAACTAACCCAACCCTAACCCTAAATCTATCAGACCCCTAACTAACCCAACCCTAAATCTAACAGACCCCTAACTAACCCAACCCTGACCTTAAATCTAACAGAACCTTAACTAACCCAACCCTAACCCTACATCTAACAGACCCCTAACTAACCCAACCCTAACCCTAAATCTATCAGAACCTTAACTAACCCAACCCTAACCCTAAATCTAACAGAACCCTAACTAACCCAACCCTAAATCTAATGCTGACCCTAACCTAACTCTAACCCAACCCTAAATCTAATGCTAACCCAAACCTAAGCTTAACCTGACCCCCAACGAACTAAAATGATTATTTTGGCTACTAATTGTTCACTTGCATGTTAATGTGTGTGTAGCTCAATGGGACTGTATAAACCTGTGTGTGTGTGTGTGTGTGTGTGTGTGTGTGTGTGTGTGTGTGTGTGTGTGTGTGTGTGTGTGTGTGTGTGTGTGTGTGTGTGTGTGTGTGTGTGTGTGTGTGTGTATGTGTGTGTGTGTGTGTGTGTGTGTAGATCAATGGGACTTTATAAATAAACCTGTGTGTGTGTGTGTGTGTGTGTGTGTGTGTGTGTGTGTGTGTGTGTGTGTGTGTGTGTGTGTGTGTGTGTGTGTGTGTGTGTGTGTGTGTGTGTGTGTGTGTGTGTGTGTAGATCAATGGGACTGTATAAACCGTGTGTGTGTGTGTGTGTGTGTGTGTGTGTGTGTGTGTGTGTGTGTGTGTGTGTGTGTGTGTGTGTGTGTGTGTGTGTGTGTGTGTGTGTGTGTGTGTCGATCAATGGGACAGTACAAACGTGTGTGTGTGTGTGTGTGTGTGTGTGTGTGTGTGTGTGTGTGTGTGTGTGTGTGTGTGTGTGTGTGTGTGTGTGTGTGTGTGTGTGTGTGTGTGTGTGTGTGTGGATCAATGGGACAGTACAAACCTGTGTGTGTGTGTGTTGATCAATGGGACTGTATAAACCTGTGTGTGTGTGTGTGTGTGTGTGTGTGTGTGTGTGTGTGTGTGTGTGTGTGTGTGTGTGTGTGTGTGTGTGTGTGTTGATCAATGGGACTGTAT
>NC_068439.1:12729388-12731888 GCF_023373465.1 Oncorhynchus keta | reverse complement strand
ATCCACCTGTGTGTAATTAAGTCTCCGTATAAATGCACCTGCACTGTGATAGTCTCAGAGGTCCGTTAAAAGCGCAGAGAGCATCATGAAGAACAAGGAACACACCAGGCAGGTCCGAGATACTGTTGTGAAGAAGTTTAAAGCCGGATGTGGATACAAAAAGATTTCCCAAGCTTTAAACATCCCAAGGAGCACTGTGCAAGTGATACTATTGAAATGGAAGGAGTATCAGAACACTGCAAATCTACCAAGACCTGGCCGTCCCTCTAAACTTTCAGCTCATACAAGGAGAAGACTGATCAGAGATGGAGCCAAGAGGCCCATGATCACTCTGGATGAACTGCAGAGATCTACAGCTGAGGTGGGAGACTCTGTCCATAGGACAACAATCAGTCGTATATTGCACAAATCTGGCCTTTATGGAAGAGTGGCAAGAAGAAAGCCATTTCTTAAAGATATCCATAAAAAGTGTTGTTTAAAGTTTGCCACAAGCCACCTGGGAGACACACCAAACATGTGGAAGAAGGTGATCTGGTCAGATGAAACCAAAATTGAACTTTTTGGCAACAATGCAAAACGTTATGTTTGGCGTAAAAGCAACACAGCTCATCACCCTGAACACACCATCCCCACTGTCAAACATGGTGGTGGCAGCATCATGGTTTGGGCCTGCTTTTCTTCAGCAGGGACAGGGAACATGGTTAAAATTGATGGGAAGATGGATGGAGCCAGATACAGGACCATTCTGGAAGAAAACCTGATGGAGTCTGCAAAAGACCTGAGACTGGGACGGAGATTTGTCTTCCAACAAGACAATGATCCAAAACATAAAGCAAAATCTACAATGGAATGGTTCAAAAATAAACATATCCAGGTGTTAGAATGGCCAAGTCAAAGTCCAGACCTGAATCCAATCGAGAATCTGTGGAAAGAACTGAAAACTGCTGTTCACAAATGCTCTCCATCCAACCTCACTGAGCTCGAGCTGTTTTGCAAGGAGGAATGGGGAAAAACTTCAGTCTCTCAATGTGCAAAACTGATAGAGACATACCCCAAGCGACTTACAGCTGTAATCGCAGCAAAGGGTGGCGCTACAAAGTATTAACTTAAGGGGGCTGAATAATTTTGCCCGCCCAATTTTTCAGTTTTTGATTTGTTAAAAAAGTTTGAAATATCCAATAAATGTCGTTCCACTTCATGTTTGTGTCCCACTTGTTGTTGATTCTTCACAAAAAATACAGTTTTTAATCTTTATGTTTGAAGCCTGAAATGTGGCAAAAGGTCGCAAAGTTCAAGGGGGCCGAATACTTTCGCAAGGCACTGTATGTCCCTCTCTCTCTCTCTATCTCCCTCTTTATGTCCCTCTCTCTCTTTATCTCTGTCCCCCTCTCTCTCTTTATCTCTGTCCCCCTCTTTCTCTTTATCTCTATCCCCTGTTTATGTCCCTCTCTCTGTCTCTGTCCCCCGCTTTATGTCCCCCTCTTTATGTCCCTCTCTCTATCTCTGTCCCCCTCTTTCTGTCCCTCTCTCTATCTCTGTCCCCCTCTTTATGTCCCTCTCTCTATCTCTGTCCCTCTCTTTCTGTCCCTCTCTCTATCTCTGTCCCCCTCTTTATGTCCCTCTCTCTATCTCTGTCCCTCTCTTTCGGTCACGACTCAGAATATGACCCAGATGCAGACACAGGAGACCGATAGTACAGTTCTCAGATGATTTATTGTAAACACGGGGCAGGCAAAGGGCAGGTCGAGGACAGGCAGAGGTTCTTAAACAGGTCAGAGTCAGGCAGGTGCAGGCAGGCAGGCAGGCAAAGGGGTCAGGGCATGCAGAGGTTCGTAAACAGGTCAGAGTCAGGCAGGAACAGGACGGCAGGCAGGCAAAGGGGTCAGGGCAGGCAGAATGGTCAGAACCGGGAAAAACTAGGAAACAGAACTTGATAAACAGGAAGATGGGAAAACACGCTGGTAAAGCTTGACAAGACCAGATGAAATGGCAACAGACAAACAGAGAACGCAGGTGTAAATACACAGGGGATAATGAGGAAGATGGGTGACACCTGGAGAGGGATGGAGACAAGCACAAAGACAGGTGAAACAGATCAGGGTATGACACTATCTCTACCCCACTCTTTCTGTCACTCTCTCTTCATGCCTACTCTCTCTCTTCATCCCAACTCTCTCTCTCTTCATCCCTACTCTCTCTCTTCATCCCAACTCTCTCTCTCTTTATCCTTACTCTCTCTCTCTTTATCCCTACTCTCTCTCTCTCTCTCTTTATCCCTACTCTCTCTCTCCCTCTTTATCCCTACTCTCTCTCTCTTTTTCCCTACTCTCTCTCTCTTCATCCCAACTCTCTCTCTCTTTATCCCTACTCTCTCTCTCTTTATCCCTACTCTCTCTCTCTCTCTCTTTATACCTACTCTCTCTCTCTCTTCATCCCTACTCTCTCTTCATCCCTACTCTCTCTCTCTTTATCCCTACTCTCTCTCTCTCTCTCTCTCTCT
>NC_068439.1:12721888-12724388 GCF_023373465.1 Oncorhynchus keta | reverse complement strand
TATTAATGGCTCAATTCTACCCTCTGATGTAGTGCTTTCTGTTAGGACCAAGACAACCTGGTGAGGGGAGTTCTGTTAAGACCTAGATAACCTGGTGAGGGGAGGTCTGGTAAGACCTAGACAACCTGGTGAGGGGGATTCTGTTAAGACCTAGACAGCCTGGTGAGGGGAGTTCTGTTAAGACCTAGACAACCTGGTGAAGGGAGTTCTGTTAAGACCTAGACAACCTGGTGAGGGGAGTTCTGTTAGGACCTAGATAATCTGGTGAGGGGAGTTCAGTGAAGACCTAGACAACCTGGTGAGGGGAGTTCTGTTTAGACCTAGACAACCTGGTGAGGGGAGTTCTGTTAAGACTTAGACAACCTGGTGAGGGGAGTTCCGTTAAGACCTAGACAACTTGGTGAGGGGAGTTCTGTTAAGACCTAGACAACCTGGTAAGTGGAGTTCTGTTAAGACATCCTGGTGAGGGGAGTTCTGTTAAGACCTAGACAACCTGGTGAGGGGAGTTCAGTGAAGACCTAGACAACCTGGTGAGGGGAGTTCTGTTTAGACCTAGACAACCTGGTGATGGGGAGTTCTGTTAAGACCTAGACAACTTGGTGAGGGGAGTTCTGTTAAGACCTAGACAACCTGGTAAGTGGAGTTCTGTTAAGACAACCTGGTGAGGGGAGTTCTGTTAAGACCTAGACAACCTGGTGAGGGGAGTTCAGTGAAGACCTAGACAACCTGGTGAGGGGAGTTCTGTTTAGACCTAGACAACCTGGTGAGGGGAGTTCTGTTAAGACCTAGACAACCTGGTAAGTGGAGTTCTGTTAAGACAACCTGGTGAGGGGAGTTCTGTTAAGACCTAGACAACCTGGTAAGTGGAGTTCTGTTAAGACAACCTGGTGAGGGGAGTTCTGTTAAGACCTAGATAATCTGGTGAGGGGAGTTCAGTGAAGACCTAGACAACCTGGTAAGTGGAGTTCTGTTAAGACCTAGATAATCTGGTGAGGGGAGTTCAGTGAAGACCTAGACAACCTGGTGAGGGGAGTTCTGTTTAGACCTAGACAACCTGGTGAGGGGAGTTCTGTTTAGACCTAGACAACCTGGTAAGTGGAGTTCTGTTAAGACCTAGACAACCTGGTGAGGGGAGTTCTGTTAAGACAACCTGGTGAGGGGAGTTCTGTTTAGACCTAGACAACCTGGTGAGGGGAGTTCAGTGAAGACCTAGACAACCTGGTGAGGGGAGTTCTGTTTAGACCTAGACAACCTGGTGATGGGGAGTTCTGTTAAGACCTAGACAACTTGGTGAGGGGAGTTCTGTTAAGACCTAGACAACCTGGTAAGTGGAGTTCTGTTAAGACAACCTGGTGAGGGGAGTTCTGTTAAGACCTAGACAACCTGGTGAGGGGAGTTCAGTGAAGACCTAGACAACCTGGTGAGGGGAGTTCTGTTTAGACCTAGACAACCTGGTGAGGGGAGTTCTGTTAAGACCTAGACAACCTGGTAAGTGGAGTTCTGTTAAGACAACCTGGTGAGGGGAGTTCTGTTAAGACCTAGATAATCTGGTGAGGGGAGTTCAGTGAAGACCTAGACAACCTGGTAAGTGGAGTTCTGTTAAGACCTAGATAATCTGGTGAGGGGAGTTCAGTGAAGACCTAGACAACCTGGTGAGGGGAGTTCTGTTTAGACCTAGACAACCTGGTGAGGGGAGTTCTGTTTAGACCTAGACAACCTGGTAAGTGGAGTTCTGTTAAGACCTAGACAACCTGGTGAGGGGAGTTCTGTTAAGACAACCTGGTGAGGGGAGTTCTGTTTAGACCTAGACAACCTGGTGAGGGGAGTTCTGTTTAGACCTAGACAACCTGGTAAGTGGAGTTCTGTTAAGACAACCTGGTGAGGGGAGTTCTGTTAAGACCTAGACAGCCTGGTGAAGGGAGTTCTGTTAAGACCAAGACAACCTGGTGAGGGGAGTTCTGTTAAGACCTATACAACCTGGTTAGGGGAGTTCAGTTAAGACCTAGACAACCTGGTGAGGGGGGTTCAGTTAAGACCTAGATAACCTGGTGAGGGGAGGTCTGGTTAGACCTAGACAACCTGGTGAGGGGGATTCTGTTAAGACATAGACAACCTGGTGAGGGGGATTCTGTTAAGACATAGACAACCTGGTGAGGGGAGTTATGTTAAGACAACCTCGTGAGGGGGGTTCAGTTAAGACCTAGACAACCTGGTGAGGGGAGTTATGTTAAGACAACCTGGTGAGGGGAGTTCTGTTAAGACCAAGACAACCTGGTGAGGGGAGTTCAATTAAGACCTAGACAACCTGGTGAGGGGAGTTCTGTTAAGACCTAGACAACCTGGTGAGGGGGGTTCAGTTAAGACCTAGACAACCTGGTGAGAGGAGTTCAGTTAAGACCTAGACAACCTGGTGAGGGGAGTTCAATTAAGACCTAGACAACCTGGTGAGGGGAGTTCTGTTAAGACCTAGACAACCTGGTGAGGGGGGTTCAGTTAAGAC
>NC_068439.1:12684388-12711888 GCF_023373465.1 Oncorhynchus keta | reverse complement strand
ATTACTTAAAAACCTCAAACCCAACTATAAATTGTAGAAATTAATATACAAATATTGAAAGAATGTAAAGAGAACTAAAATATGTGCAACATGAAAATATTGTACCATTTATATTGTGTACTTTTTTGACGGTCCCTAACTAGCCCCAGAGATAGGCTATCAAAATGTAAACCAACTTCTCCATGGGTCGCACACCAGCCGACAGAAGCTGATTGGTGAAAGGCCTAGCCCAGGATACTTCCAGACACAACCTGAGCCCTATATTACGAATCAGGTTTGAGGAGTTAGAGAGGTAACTTTGGTCAACTCTGGAAAACCGATCCTATGAAAGTGGCTCACCTTTTAGTCAGGGAAATTTCTATAGCAATAATTCCTTCAGAATTAACCTGATCTGGGGCGGGCTAACTCACGGCTAACTCACGGCTAACTCCACTTACCCTGAATGAAATGACTGATAAGCGAGTCGAGGACCAATGAAATTAGGTTTACCTTCCTCTCGCAAAGATTAAGTCATCATCCCCTTCAGGGGGACGTCTGATTCATTATTTTATGAATCAAATGTTTTGGGTTCAAATGTGTCATATTAAAAGACCTATCGTGTTACACATTTAGAGATGACAGGATGAAGTTCACGCAACTTAGAGATGACAGGATGAAGTTCACGCAATTTAGAGATGACAGGATGAAGTTCACGCAATTTAGAGATGACAGGATGAAGTTCACACAACTTAGAGATGACAGGATGAAGTTCACGCAACTTAGAGATGACAGGATGAAGTTCACGCAACTTAGAGATGACAGGATGAAGTTCACGCAACTTAGAGATGACAGGATGAAGTTCACGCAACTTAGAGATGACAGGATGAAGTTCACGCAACTTAGAGATGCCAGGATGAAGTTCACGCAACTTAGAGATGACAGGATGAAGTTCACGCAACTTAGAGATGACAGGATGAAGTTCACGCAACGGTAAAACCTTTGCATGACTGTATGTGATACAATTCCTTTATTGATATGGGTGGGACAAAAGGTGATTGTGTATTGATAAGCACATCCAAAGCATATCACAAGAAACACACACACACACACACACACAAGAGACACCCGCATCAATGACCTCCTCCAAGACCCAAATCTCGTTCTCAGTCTCATTTCCTAATGAGGAGGGTTGAAACCCAAAACTAAATCGGTCAGTTCAGCCTCAATTTGAAATCATGTTGCTCTCGTGCCTCGTTCCTTCAGCACTACTTATACATTTCATATAGAATCCAGAACTATTTGCATGTGGAAATGTCATGGGATGCATTTTATCTGTTGTTTATGATTTTGTTGGTGGCCCACTCTTTGATGGTATGCACATTTTACAGAGGGTGGATTTTAAGGAGTTAGGATTATATACTGTAACGTGTTATATACGTCTTTTCTACAGGTTTGTTGAGAGTTTGCTAAATAAATAAATAAATAAAACTGTATTCATGTAAAAAAAAAAATGTTTTTATTAACTTGTAAAGCATTTGAGTGAATATAGTTCTCTCTGTGTGTGTGTGTGTGTGTGTGTGTGTGTGTGTGTGTGTGTGTGTGTGTGTGTGTGTGTGTGTGTGTGTGTGTGTGTGTGTGTGTGTGTGTGTGTGTGTGTGTGTGTGTGTGTGTGTGTGTGTGTTACTGTTTCACATTACAGACCACATCACAGTACAGATGCCCTTGTCTCTGTGTGACTCTGTCAGTTCTGTCTGTCTCTCTATCTTTCTGTCCATCTGTGCAGTACTGCTTGCACTGCTGACTATAGCCTGATATACAAACTATACACACATACAGTCAGGTCCAACATGATTGTCCCCCTTGATAAAGATGAGCAATAATATGGGAAATAATCAAATAAATAACTCAAACTGAGCTACTTTGTACTGTCAGAAAAGTATATTATTTAATAGTAATATAATTGCTCAGAGAAATATATTTTTTAACAAGATTTTACATTTTTTGAAAGATAGGTGTCCAAATTATTACCTAAAGATTCTCATCAATAAAATGAAACAACATTCAATCTCCATTAACATTCTACCTATTACATTTTTTACATTTAAATCTCAGTTTAATTAAGGAACTGTATTGTGGCCTTCCATGGCTTCCTGTTTCAAAGGGGTATAAAATGAGGTAACATTTAAAATCCATGTTTCATCCATCCCCCACAGGAAAAGGCAGAGGGTTCACAAACAAAAAGAGACAAATGTTTGTTGACCTTCAAAAATCTGGCAAACCGGTACAACAAAAAAAAGAATCATAAAATATACTACTTACCACTATTAGGACAATGAAGACGTTTAAAACCACTGGAGCAGTGGTCAGCTTGCCTGGTATTGGACGTAAGAGTATCTTGACCCCACACACAGGAAGATGGTTCAGGAGGCAAAGAAAAATAAAAGGGCCAAAATTAGAGAATTACACAACTTGGATCCCCAAGTCTCCACATCTACAATTAGCTGCCACCTCCAAGCAAATGGGTAATTTGGAAGGGTTGCTGTGAAAAAAGCCTTTATTGACAGAAACCAACACATGTAAACACCTGGAGTCTGATAAAGGGCACTTGGATTGGAACTGTGTGCTATGAAAATAGAGCTCTTTGGCGTCGAAAGAAGGATGCATATGCAAAAAAGAACCTCATATCTACTGTAAAATATGTTGGTGGATCTTTGATGTTTTGCGGATTATAAGGCTTCCACTGGTCCTGAGGCCCTTGTCAAGGCCAACAGCATCATGTACTCTACCAAGAACCAGGACATTTTAGCCAAAAACCTATTTGCCTCTGCCAGGAAGCTGAAAATTGGAGGCCAAGACAATATCCCAAAGCACACGTTAAAATCCACAAATAAATGTTTAATTGACCAGAAAATCTAAATTGTGCAATGACCATCTCAGTCGCTGGACTTTTTGAATTGAAGTACGTAGTCCATAAGCACAGACAGAAGGAGATCAAGGATCCTTGAGTCCCATGGGGATTTATCAGACACGTATCTCCATAGAAACTACAAGGACAAGCACACGGCATCAGAACACTGGGAATAATCCCCATTCCGACTGGCATCATCAGTATTCCGAACACAGATCCAAATCCACTTCTCTAATTCAGCTCTCTCAGGAACTTGAGATCTCTGGGAGGGAGGGAGGGAGGGAGGGAGGGAGGGAGGGAGGGAGGGAGGGAGGGAGGGAGGGAGGGAGGGAGGGAGGGAGGGGGAGGGAGGGAGGGAGGGAGAGATTCTCAGCCATATGCTTTGAGCCCCTGGGAGGAAGGAGGCAGGAAGAGGAGAGGGAGAGAGGAGGAAGAGAAGGTACTATACATTTTGGGCACCGTTACAAACTCATCACTGATTGAACTTGCTTCCTCCATCATCAACTATCTCTGTCAACCATCATTTCATTTAAATACACATCCCTCAGCAAGACCACCCTTTTCAAATCAGAGTTATGTTGATAGACGTCGGCCTATCACTGGACACGTGTAGTAATTATGATATTTTTTTTTTTGGCACAAAATGGCACAAAATTGTTTAACACACATACATTTATTCATTGCTCACGAAATAAATACATGCAATTAAAAAAATTAAAAAAATATATATGGAAAATCGATATGTTGCTTTTTTTTCATTTAAAACTTATGGCTAGGGGTTCTGCTCGCGGCACCCCTCGACAACATTCCGCTGAAAAGGCAGTGCGCGAAATTCAAAAATATATTTTTTAAATATGTAACTTTCATACATTAACAAGTGCAATACACCAAGTGAAAGATACACTTCTTGTTAATCGACCCATCATGTCCGATTTCAAAAAGGCTTTACAGCGAAAGCACAACATATGATTATGTTAGGTCAGAGCCTAGTAAAAAAAAACACACACAGCCCTTTTTCCAGCCAAAGAGAGGAGTCACAAAAAGCAGAAATATAGATTAAATTAATCACTAACCTTTGATGATCTTCATCAGATGACACTCATAGGACATCATGTTACACAATACATGTATGTTTTGTTCGATAAAGTGCATATTTATATCCATTTTTTTTACATTGGTGCGTTACGTGCAGTAATGTTTTGCTTCCAAAACATCCCGGATCCGGGAGAATTGTCATCAACTGACACTAAGTAGCATAATGCAACGGACAAAAATTCTTACTAGAAAATATTCATATTCATGAAATCACAAGTGAAATATATTCAAACACAGCTTAGCCTTTTGTTAATCACCCTGTCATCTCAGATTTTGAAAATATGCTTTACAGCCAATGCAAGACAAGCATTTGTGTAAGTTTATTGATAGCCTAGCATAGCATTATGCCTAGCTAGCAGCAGGCAATCTGGTCACGAAAATCAGAAAAGCAATCAAATGAAATAGTTTACCTTTGATGAGCTTCGGATGTTTTCCACTCACGAGACTCCCAGTTAGATAGCAAATGTTCCTTTTTTCCAGAAAAAGTATTTTTGTAGCCAAAAATAGCTCCGTTAGTTCTTCACATTTGGCTGAGAAAACGACCAAAATTGCGGTCACGACAACGCCGAAAGATATTCCAAATTAGATCCATAATATCGACCGAAACATGGCAAACGTTTTTTATAATCAATCCTCTGTTTTTCAAATATCTATTTGATAATATATCAACCAGGACAGAGCTTTTTTCAGTAAGACTGGGTGGAAAAATGGCTACCTCTGTCTTTTGCGCGAGAAATACAATAAAAGGCATCAGTTGGACACTGACGCAATGTTGTTGTACACGCTCATTTTTAAAAATAAATGCCTGAAACAATGTTTTGTGATACTAGACACATTAAGGAAGCCATAGAAAAAGGAATATCGTTGATATCCCATTCACGGCTCAATAGGGAAGCATAGGAAGGGACTCTTATTTAGAAACCGCTGCATTCCTGATTGGATTTTTCTCATTCTTTTGCCTGCAATATCAGTTATTTTATACTCATAGACAATATCTTTACAGTTTTGGAAACTTTAGAGTGTTTTCTATCCGAAGCTGTCAATTATATGCATATTCTATTTTCTGGTCTTGAAAAATAGCCTGTTTACTTTGGGAACGTTATTTTTCCAAAAATAAAAAAAATGACCCCTATATTCAACAAGTTAAATTAATACCATTCCAGCCAGGTTGGGGAAGACTGGAAGTGTTTTTTTTTAAGTAAGCAGAAAGGGTCGTTAAACTATGGTTGAACCGACTCAACTTAGCACTGGGATGTTTAGATAAGGCAGTGTGTGTTTTCTCAGTTTTTCCATTAGCTGGAACTGTCTGCTGAATGGTGATGGATGAAGAAAGGGGTGGGAATAAACTATTGAACTGTTGGGAGAAATAATATTTTATAACATAAGATGTCATATTTTGTATATAAACTGTTGTTCGTGGTTACATGTCAGCGCACGCCGAGAATAAATACTATCTATTTTTGATAAGACTGGTCTGTCTATTTTAGGCAAATAAGAATCTTACAAATTCTCATAAAATAGACTAAGTGAATTCAATTAATGAAAACATATTGGAATAATGAAATTACACAAACAGAAGTCCAGACAATTGCTTGCGGATTGCCCATTGGGCCAGGTGTGTTCTGGTAGTAGAAACCTAACCAGTTTTAAAACAATGAGAAGCCCAGCCACAGTTGATGGCCCATCAGCAGGCAATTAAGTATGATGGCATCCTGTGGAAGACTTGTCCTGAAGCCACTCCTGCGTTTTCTTGGCTGTGTGCTTAGGGTCGTTGTCCTGTTGAAAGGTGACCCTTCACCCCAGTCTGAGGTCCTGAGGGCTCTGGAACAGGTTTTCATCAAGGATCTCTCTGTACTTTGCTTTGTTCATCTTTCCCTCGATCCTGACTAGTCTTCCAGTCACTGTTGCGAAAAAAACATCCCCACAGCATGATGCTGTCACCACTATGCTTCACCGTAGGGATGGTGCTAGGTTTCATCTGCGCATGACGCTTGGCATTCAGTCCAAAGAGTTCAATCCTGCTTTTCACCAGACCAGAAAACCTTGTTTCTCATGGTCTGAGAGTCTTTAGGTGTCTTTTGGTAAACTCCAAGTGGGCTGTCATGTGCCTTTTACTGAGGATGTGGATTCCGTCTGGCCACTCCACCATAAAGGCCTGATTGGTGGAGTCCTGCAGAGATGGTTGTCCTTCTGGCAGGTTCCATCTCCACAGAGGAACTCTGGAGCTCTGTCAGAATGATCATTGTGTTCTTGCTCACTTCCCCGACAAAGGCCCTTCTCCCCCGATTGCTCAGTTTGGCTGGGCGGCCAGCTCTTGGTGGTTCCAAACTTCTTCCATTTAAGAATGATGGAGGCCACTGTGTTCTTGGGGACCTTCAATGCTGCAGAATTATTGTGGTACCCTTCCCCAGGTCTGTGCCTCGACAAAATCCTGTCTCGGAGCTCTACAGACAATTCCTTCGACCTCATGGCTTGGTTTTTGCCCTGACATGCACTGTCAACTGTGGGACCTTATATAGACAGGTGTGTGCCTTTCCAAATCATGTCCAATCACTTGAATTTACCACTGGTGGACTCCAATCAAGTTGTAAAAACATATTTTAAGGATGATCAATGGAAACAGGATGCACCTGAACTCAATTTCAAGTCTCATAGCAAAGTGTCTGAATAATCATGTAAATAAAGTATTTCTGTTTTTATTTTTAATACATTTGCAAAAATGTCTAAAAACCTGTTTTCGCTTTTTCATTATGGGATATTGTGTGTAGATTGATGAAGAAAACATTTTGCT
The DNA here is from genome assembly GCF_023373465.1 of Oncorhynchus keta. Classification (NCBI taxonomy): domain Eukaryota; kingdom Metazoa; phylum Chordata; class Actinopteri; order Salmoniformes; family Salmonidae; genus Oncorhynchus; species Oncorhynchus keta. The sequence goes on along the minus strand of NC_068439.1, from coordinate 12,705,115 downwards.
TTAATCGATTTTAGAATAATGCTGTAACGTAACAAAATGTGGGAAAAGTCAAGGGCTCTGAACACTTTCTGAACGGACACATTCTACAGACCCTACTGAGTATTCCCTACAATACTTTCACTACGGCACCCAGAATAGTTCTAACTCTATCAATCAACATGTATATAAAGTAACTGGCATTGTGGGCATTTATTTGACCTTGGAACATGTAATGCAAAGCTCACTTAAATTTGAACAAATATGAATCATTGTTCATGTTTAGACAATTATTTTTCATATATCATGAATAAGTACATGTTATTGGCACTTTTCTACTATCACGTGGGGGACTTTTATTTCGCAAATTTCAGAAATCCCGAAATCTTGAAGAACTTTTTTTTAGTGTTACTGACGAGATACTGATACAGGCATGAAGGCATTGGATCGCTGATAAATATTAACCTTTTTCCACTTTGGAGTTCGTTTATGTTTTATCGGTAATGCTACCTTCGTTTATGTTTTATCGGTAATGCTACCTTCGTTTATGTTTTATCTGTAATGCTACCCTCGTTTATGTTTTATCGGTAATGCTACCCTCGTTTATGTTTTATCGGTAATGCTACCCTCGTTTATGTTTTATCGGTAATGCTACCTTCGTTTATGTTTTATCGGTAATGCTACCTTCGTTTATGTTTTATCGGTAATGCTAGCCTCGTGAGTAGAAGAACAACAGAATGTGTGCGTGGACCTGCCGAGTTCTGCTCTGCAGAGGAACACATGTGGTTGCAGGATGAACCGGAGCAGTAGCAGCAGTCTAAAGGTAATGTTAAGAGTAGCTAGCTAACGTTAGCTAAAGGCTCTAGCTACTTTAGCTAACAACACATGCATACTGACGCCACACACACACACACACACACACTTTCCCACTCACCACAGACGCTGCTGATACAGCTCAGTCTATTATCTATACTGTTGCCTAGTCACTTCACCCCTGCCTATATGTACATAGCTACCTCAATTACGTCATACCCCTGGACATCGACTGGTACTGGTACTCCCTGTACATGTTATTTTTACTTGTTATTCCTTATCCACCGTGTCTTTTATTGCTCATGACACTATTTTGATTTTTACTTTATATTTCTTATCTTTGACTCTATTGTCGGAAGAGGATCCCATAAATAAGCATTTCTTAATCTTTTGGTGTTTTGTTATAATAATATTTTTTGTATTATACTCCCTTTTTCGTGATATCCAATTACGATCTTGTCTCATCGCTTCAACTCCCCAACGGTCTTGGGAGAAGCGAAGGTTGAGTCATGCATCCTCCGAAAAACATGACCCGCCAAACCGTGCTCATTAACACCCGCCCGCTTAACCTGGAAGCCAGCTGCACCAATGTGTCGGAGGAAAACACCATTCAACTGACGACCATTGTCAGTCTGCAGGCGCCCAGCCCGCCACAAGGAGTCGCTAGAGCGCGGTGAGCCAAGTAAGCCCCCCGCCACCCACCCACTCCCCCCCAGCCAAACCCTCCATTAACCCAGATGACGCTGGGCAAATTGTGCGCCGCCCTATTGTGCTCCAGCTGTGACACAGCAATGGGATTGAACCCGGGTCTGTAGTGATGCCTTAGACCGCTACGCCACTCCGGGAGCCCTATAAGTCAGCATTTCACTGTTAGTGAACACCTGTTGTTTACGGAGCATGTGACAAATAAGATGTGATTTGCCGTATATACACACACACACACACACACACACACACACACACACACACACACACACACACACACACACACACACACACACACACACACACACACACACACACACACACACACACACACACACCATCAAACGAGGTACAGGAGGCTGGTGAGGGGAGAATGGTTCATAATGAATGGAATGGAGTGAATGGAATGGTATCAAACACATGGAAATCATGTTTGATGTGTTTGATGCCATTCTTTTGATTCCGTCTCAGCCATTACTATGAGCCCGTCCTCCTCAATTAGCATACCACCGCCTGTGGTACCCAAACATACACACACTCACACTATGTACGAGGGATGGGCGTTTTAAATTATTTTACTACTCTCTTAAACAATGAAAATAACGCAAATTGATAAGGCTGAGGTAAACAGACTGCAGCGGTAGTTTTGTCTAACAGCAACAGTGAAAGAGAAGTCAGATTTTTTTTGCCATGATAGAACTGGTTCTGATACAAAATGGTTTTCAGGTGAGTATTTCGCATCGATTTGTGCCAGGTCTTGTGGAAACAGTGTGTGCCTGTAATTGCTCTTTGATGTGGGGAAAATAGCATACCGATGTCAGGGCAGACTGGAGGGATTCATGTGCAGCAGTAGCTAAACGTACTGTTATAAAAGCTGTACTGAGCAAAAATATAAACGCAACATATAAAGTGTTGGTCCCATGTTTCAGGAGCTGAAATAAAATATCTCCGAAATTTTACACACACATTTAGCTTATTTCTCTCAAATGTTGTGCACAAATTTATGTACATCCCTGTTAGTGAGCATTTATACATTGCCAAGATAATCCATCCACCTGACAGGTGTGGCATATCAAGAAGCTGATTAAACAGATTGCTCATTACACACGTGCACCTTGTGCTGGGGACAATAAAAGGCCACTCTAAAATGTGCAGTTTTTGCCTCCCAAGTGGCACAGCTGTCTAAGGCACTGCATCGCAGTTCTTCAGGCGTCACTACAGACCTAGGTTCGATCCAGGGCTGCGTTGCAGCCGGTCATGACAGGGAGACACATAAGGTGGCACACAATTGGCCCAGCATTGTCCGGGGTTAGTGGAGGGTTTGTCCGGCTGGGATGTCCTTGTCCCATCAAGCTCTAGCCGCTCCTGTGGCAGGTCGGGCGCATGCATGCTGACTTCGGTTGCCAGGTGTATGGTGTTTCCTCCGACTCATTGGTGCGGCTGGCTTCCAGGTTAAGCGAGCAGTGTGATGAGAAGCAGTTACGGCTTGGCAGCATCTTGTTTTGGACGATGCATGGCTCTCGACCTACGCCTCTCTCAAGTCCTTAGGGGAGTTGCAGCGATGGGATAAGACTGTATCTACCAATTGGATATCATGAAAATTGGGGAGGAGAAAAAAAGTGTAGTTTTGTCACACAACACAATACTACAGATGTCTCAAGTTTTGAGGGAGCATGCTGACTGCAGCTATGTCCACCAGAGCTGTTGCCAGATAATTTCAAGTTAATTTCTCTACCATAAGCCACCTCCAATGTTGTTTTAGAGAATTTGTCAGTACGTCCACCGGCCTCACAACCGTGTAGCCACATCTGCAGAATAGTCTGAGACCAGCCACCCAGGCAGGCTGATGAAACTGTAGGTTTGCACAACCAAAAAATGTCTGCACAAACTGTCAGAAACCGTCTCAGGGAAGCTCATATGCATGCTCAGCATACTCACTAGGGTCTTGATCTGACTGCATCTCGGCATCGTAACCCGACTTCAGTGGGCAAATACTCACCTTCGATGGCCACTGGCACACTGGAGAAGTGTGCTCTTCACGGATGAATCCCGGTTTGAACTGTACTGGGCAGATGGCAGACAGCGTGTATGGTGTCATGTGGTCGAGCGGTTTGCTGATGTGAACAGAGTGCCCCATGGAGGCAGGGGGGTTATGGTAGGGGCAGGCATATGCTACGGACAACAAACACAATTGCATTTTATCGATGGCAATTGAAGAGTAGTGGGACAACATTCCACAGGCCACAATCAACAGCCTGATCAAGTCTATAAGAAGGAGATGTGTCACGCTGCAGGAGGCAAATGTTGGTCGCCCCGTACAGTGACTGGTTTTCAGGTCCACGGCCCTACCTTGTTTTAATGTTTCTGTGACCAACAGATGCATATCTGTATTCCCAGACATGTGAAATCCATAGATTAGGGCCTAATGAATTTATTTCAAATGACTGATTTCCTTATATGAACCATAACTCAGTCAAATCTTTTAAATTGTTGCATGTTGCATTTATATTTTTGTTCATTTTACATTCAAGAGTTTGTTGTTAAATGAAGAATTTAAAATGTCATGGTTTATACACTTTTCGGTAGCAATGTGACAAGGTTAATTTATATAGCGACTGCCTTTAGAAAGCAACAAATCCCTTTGAAATCAGCCTATATGGTGTCGATATGAGTCAAAACAGTCATTCTAGTGTCAAAATGTATTACAGTGTAAATAGGATGATTTTCGTCAAAATTTGTCTCGTCTAAAGCTTAGTTTGGTAAATGAAGGTTGGGTTTTGATTTGATGATGTACATTTTTCCACTAACGTTGGGTGAATAGCTGCAGTGATTGCTCTCTACCCAATAGCACAGAGCTGCCCATCAGCCCAGCTTTGTTTACATAAGCAATGTGTGATAAAACTGCATCAAACACCTTAGTTAGATGTAAAATTGCAAAATGAAAACATATTTTGCAAAAACGTCAAAATTCATTACAGATTACTTGACTTATCTTGGATTCAATGTGTGGATAATGGGGAAGTGATTTAGGCTTCCTATAGTGTCTCATGAGGGACAAACATCATTAACCCAACACAGAATCAGTTAGAAAACACAACTCCAAAACTGAAATCTCGTTTTTTGAATGAGCAACAGAAAAACACGTGCCAATCTCAGTGTTCAGTGGTTCTTTAAATGAAATTTAGATGAAGTCCTGAACTCAACCCTATAAAAGACTACATCATCCAAGCTGCTTTGTAACTAACCCAGCCCTATAAAAGACTACAACATCCAATCTGCTTTGTAACTGTTACGTTCCCCAGTTTATGTGTTGTAGTTTGTGTATTTGCATGTGTTTATTTCAGGAAATGGCTTCCTGAAATCCCTCAAGCAGCTGATTTGTCGACTCCATGGCTAATTGGAGAGCTGACCCCGCCCCCTCGTCAAGACGCAGCTGTCTCCAGTTACACATTCATTCTGAAGCTATCTAAAAGCCAGTGTTCTGTTCAGGAGGTTGATTGCTGGGGATCATTGCTGGGAGGTCATTGCAGAGAGATTGAATGTGATAGAAAATCATTGCTGAGAGAGGAGGCTGATGGCTGTAGATAATTTACTATGTTAGTTGTTGGTAGCAGTTGGTATGTTCAGTGAGTTTGTTGCTCAGAGCTTATTTGATGTCCTTTGTTTCTTAGTTTGTTTGAGAAATTATTTGTTCTTCTGTTTTATTTGTTCCCAGGGGGGAAGGGGAAGGCACCTAGGGAGTGCTTAGGCAAGAGGCCCGCGGGCATACATATACCCGTAGCATCTTCACTGTCTAGGCACACTAGGTAAGACCTGGGCGGACCACCCCTGTATTTTGGTTAGGGCACCAGGTGGTGCTAAATTAGGTAAGTATTGGTTAGGCAGGTAAGATAGGAGTGGGGGCTTTGAGATTTACTTTCTCTGCTTTGGTTCCGTCCAGCCCCTTTTCCCCATATTACCGTGTAAAGGAATAAAGTCCTTGTAAATGGTACCACATTCTGCCTGTTGTCATCCTTGCTTTCGTCTACAGTCCATACCTTTTTCACTTCACAGAGAGTGTAGTTGTAGCAGGGTGTTGCATTCCCTCTTCATAGAGGCGTGCGTAACAGTAACTTACCCAGCCCTATAAAGGACTACATAATCCGAGCTGCTTTGTAACTAACCCAGCCCTATAAAAGACTACATAATCCAAGCTGCTTTGTAACTAACCCAGCCCTATAAAAGACTACATCGTCCAAGCTGCTTTGTAACTAACCCAGCCCTATAAAAGCCTACATCGTCCAAGCTGCTTTGTAATTTACCCAGCCCTATAAAAGACTACAACATCCAATCTGCTTTGTAATTTACCCAGCCCTATAAAAGACTACATCGTCCAAGCTGCTTTGTAACTAACCCAGCCCTATAAAAGACTACATCGTCCAAGCTGCTTTGTAACTAACCCAGCCCTATAAAAGACTACATCATCCAAGCTGCTTTGTAACTAACCCAGCCCTATAAAAGACTACATCATCCAATCTGCTTTGTAACTAACCCAGCCCTATAAAAGACTACAACATACAAGCTGCCCAGTACCTAATCCATTGTTAAAATAGGCCCCACTTTTTTCACTCAAGTAATAAAATACTGGGGCCTCCTGAGTGGCGGAGTGGTCTAAGGCACTGCATCGTTATGCTAGCTGTGCCACTAGAGATTCTGGGTGCGGGTCCAGGCTCTGTCACAGCCAGCTGCGACCGGGAGACCCATGGGACCATGCACAATTGGCCCAGCGTCGTCCAGGTTAGGAGAGGGTTTGGCCGGCAGGGATGTTTCTGATAGGCTAATTGACATGATTTCAGTTAATTGGATGTACTTAAAGGCCTTCCTTCAAACACAGTTTGAAAAAAAAAATCAGCCAAGACCTAAATTGTAGACCTCCACAAGTCTGGTTCATCCTTGGGAGCAATTTCCAAACGCCTGAAGATGCCATGTTCATCTGTACAAACAATAGTACGCAAGTATAAACACCATGGGACCATGCAGCTGTCATACTGCTCAGGAAGGAGACGTGTTCTGTCTCCTAGAGATGAACGTACTTTGGTGCAAAAAGGGTACATCAATCCCAGAACAACAGCAAAGGACCTTGTGAAGATGCTGGAGGAAACAGGTACAAAAGTATCTATATCCACAGTAAAACGAGTCCTATATCGACATAACCTGAAAGGCCGCTCAGCCTGGAAGAAGCCACTGCTCCAAAACCGCCATAAAAAAGCCAGACTACGGTTTGCAACTGTACATGGGGACAAAGATTGTACTTTTTGGAGAAAGGTCCTCTACTCTGATGAAAGAAAAATAGAACTGTTTGGCCATAATGAACATCGTTATGTTTGGAGGAAAAAGGGGGAGGCTTGAAAGCATCGTGAAGCACGGGGGTGGCAGCATCATGTTGTGAGGGTGCTTTGCTGCAGGAGGGCCTGGTGCACTTCACAAAATAGATGGCTTCATGAGGAAGGAAAATGATGTGGATATATTGAAGCAACATCTCAAGACATCAGTCAGCAAGTTAAAGCTTGGTCGCAAATGGGTCTTCCAAATTGACAATGACCCCAAGAATATTTCCAAAGTTGTGACAAAATGTCTTAAAGAGGCCTACAAACCTGACTCAGTTACACCAGCTCTGTCAGGAGGAATGGGCCAAAATTCACCCAACTTATTGTGGGAAGCTTGTGAAATGCTACTCGAAATGTTTGACCCAAGTTAAACAATTTAAAGGCACAGCTACCAAATACTAATTGACTGTATGCAAACTTCTGACCCACTGTGATGAAATAAATCAAAGCTGAAGTAAATCATTCTCTCTACTATTATTCTGGCATTTCACATTCTTAAAATAAAGTGGTGGTCCTAACTGACCTAGGACAGGGAATATTTTCTAGGATTAAATGTCAGGAATTGTGAAAAACTGTGTTTAAGTGTATTTGGCTAAGGTGTATGTAAACTTCCGACAACAACTGTAAATATTTTTTTACGAAATCGAATGCTAATGTCTGTTCCTATTGTCGGTTAACTGTGCCCGTCCCCACTATATAAACACACACATTATATACACACACTCCCATTATAAACACACACACATTATAAACACACACAGACTACGAACACACACATTATATACACACACTCCCACTATAAACACACACACATTATAAACACAGACAGACTACGAACACACACATTATAAACACATACTCCCATTAAAAACACACACACACACACACACATACACACACACGATAAACACACACTCCCATTATAAACACACACACACACTCCTGTTACAAACACACACACCCACCCATTATAAACAAACACACACACACACATTATAAACAAACACACACACACACACATTATAAACACACACAGCCACCATCAAACTAGCTACAGATTCCGGCTAAACTGTACAATGTCTATCTCTCTCTCCGTGTGTATCTCCACTACAGACATTCCTCTCTGTGCAGGACACTACAGACATTCCCCTCTCTGTGCAGGACACTACAGACATTCCTCTCTGTGCAGGACACTACAGACATTCCTCTCTGTGCAGGACACTACAGACATTCCTCTCTGTGCAGGACACTACAGACATTCCTCTCTGTGCAGGACACTACAGACATTCCTCTCTGTGCAGGACACTACAGACATTCCTCTCTGTGCAGGACACTACAGACATTCCTCTCTGTGCAGGATACTATAGACATTCCTCTCTGTGCAGGATACTATAGACATTCTCTGTGCAGGACACTACAGACATTCCTCTCTGTGCAGGATACTATAGACATTCCTCTCTGTGCAGGATACTATAGACATTCCTCTCTGTGCTCTCTGTGCAGGATACTACAGACATTCCTCTCTGTGCAGGATACTATAGACATTCCTCTCTGTGCAGGATACTATAGACATTCCTCTCTGTGCTCTCTGTGCAGGACACTACAGACATTCCTCTCTGTGCAGGACACTACAGACATTCCTCTCTGTGCAGGACACTACAGACATTCCTCTCTGTGCTCTCTGTGCAGGACACTACAGACATTCCTCGCTGTGCAGGACACTACAGACATTCCTCTCTGTGCAGGACACTACAGACATTCCTCTCTGTGCAGGACACTACAGACATTCCTCTCTGTGCTCTCTGTGCAGGACACTACAGACATTCCTCTCTGTGCAGGACACTGCAGACATTCCTCTCTGTGCAGGACACTACAGACATTCCTCTCTGTACAGGACACTACAGACATTCCTCTCTGTGCTCTCTGTGCAGGACACTACAGACATTCCTCTCTGTGCTCTCTGTGCAGGATACTATAGACATTCCTCTCTGTGCAGGACACTACAGACATTCCTCTCTGTGCAGGACACTACAGACATTCCTCTCTGTGCAGGACACTATAGACATTCCTCTCTGTGCAGGATACTACAGACATTCCTCTCTGTGCTCTCTGTGCAGGACACTATAGACATTCCTCTCTGTGCAGGATACTATAGACATTCCTCTCTGTGCAGGACACTACAGACATTCCCCTCTGTGCAGGACACTACAGACATTCCTCTCTGTGCAGGACACTACAGACATTCCCCTCTGTGCAGGACACTATAGACATTCCTCTCTGTGCAGGACACTACAGACATTCCCCTCTGTGCAGGACACTACAGACATTCCTCTCTGTGCAGGACACTACAGACATTCCCCTCTGTGCAGGACACTACAGACATTCCTCTCTGTGCAGGACACTACAGACATTCCCCTCTGTGCAGGATACTATAGACATTCCTCTCTGTGCAGGATACTATAGACATTCCTCTCTGTGCAGGATACTATAGACATTCCTCTCTGTGCAGGATACTACAGACATTCCTCTCTGTGCAGGACACTACAGACATTCCCCTCTGTGCAGGATACTATAGACATTCCTCTCTGTGCAGGATACTATAGACATTCCTCTCTGTGCAGGATACTATAGACATTCCTCTCTGTGCCACCCCCGGAGAATTGTTCTATTTCTAGAAGGATCATATGCGTGTGTGTGTGTGTGTGTGTGTGTGTGTGTGTGTGTGTGTGTGTGTGTGTGTGTGTGTGTGTGTGTGTGTGTGTGTGTGTGTGTGTGTGTGTGTGTGTGTGTGTGTGTGTGTGTGTGTGTGTTTGCACGTGTGTGTGTTTGCGCGTGTGTGTGTTTGCGTGTGTGTGTGTTTGCGCGTGTGTGTGTTTGCGTGTGTGTGTTATTGGTAAGGCTTTTCGGGGGTAATGAATCGGGATGGGTTTGAAGGACAGCCAGACCAAAACACACCTCAGACCTGGAGGGGTAAGACCCACACCGTCGCACATCGTTGACTGTTGAAGTGTTTGGGAAAAAATACATCGGAAAAAATCTGTAACATCTCAATCACACACACACACTTAAACACTTCATGCACACACACCTTCGGACACTATGTGGTCTCTTCAGGATCAAGATTCAAAGGGAAGAAGATGCCGGGCATTATGGGAAATTTGTTTGACATTGCCCACGGCCTAAAGGTACACACACACACACACACACACACACACACACACACACACACACACACACACACACACACACACACACACACACACACACACACACACACACACACACACACACACACACACACACACACACACACACACACACACACACACACACACACACACACACACACACACACACACACACAGTACATGTCCATTTAAGCACCTTCATGGATAATCGGAGTAGTGTGAAAAATGAGTGCTTGTACTCTCTCTGGTAGGCCTGAGTACCAAAAGAGATATATTGCTCTATTCTCTCTCTCTCTCCGTCTCTCTCTCCGTCTCTCTCTCTCCGTCGCTCTCTCTCTCTCTCTCTGTCTCTCTGTCTCTCTCTCTGTCTCTCTCTCCGTCTCTCTCTCTCCGTCTCTCTCTCTCTGTCTCTCTCTCTCTGTCTCGCTCTCTCTCTGTCTCGCTCTGTCTCTCTCTCTGTCTCGCTCTCTCTCTCTCTCGCTCTCTCTCTCGCTCTCTCTCTCGCTCTCTCTCGCTCTCTCGCTCTCTCTCACTCTCTCTCGCTCTCTCTCTGTCTCGCTCTCTCTCTCTCTCTGTCTCTCTCTCTCTCTCTCTGTCTCACTCTCTCTCTCCGTCTCGCTCTCTCTGTGTCTCTCTCTCTGTGTCTCTCTCTCTCTGTGTCTCTCTCTCTCTGTGTCTCTCTCTCCGTGTCTCTCTCTCTGTCTGTCTCTGTGTCTCTCTCTCTCTGTCTCTCTCGCTCTCTGTCTCTCTCTCTCTCTGTCTCTCTCTCTCTCTCTGTCTCTCTCTCTCTCTGTCTCTCTCTCTCTCTGTCTCTCTCTCTCTCTGTCTCGCTCTCTCTCTCTGCCTCGCTATATATATATATACGGTGTTGTAACAATGTACAAATGGTTAAAGTATACAAGTTTGTTTTCAAATTCTTTGTGGATCTGTGGGATTTTGTGGGCAGTGTTCACATAGTCACGGACGTCGTCGTGGAAATGACCGGACCAAGGTGCAGCGTGGTGAGCGAACACTTTCCTTTATTTATGTAAATGCCGCCAACAAAACAAGAAACAAAGAAACGGCCGTGAAGCTTACTAGGGCTATAGTGCCACCAACAAAGTCAACTACCCATAAAATACAAAAGGAAAAAAGGCTGCCTAAGTATGATTCCCGATAGACAGCTGTCCCTGACTGAGTACCATACCCGGCCAAAACATAGAAACAGAAAACATAGGAATAAAGAAACTAGAATGCCCACCCTAGTCACACCCTGGCCTACCCAAAATAGCCTTTCTTCTCTTGAGAGCCATGTCTGCCTAGACATAGTCAAAGATTTCCTTAACTTTCCTTAGGTTTGGGTCAGGTCAGGTATTCTGCCACTGTGTCCTCTCTGTTTAGGGCCAAGTAGCATTCTAGTTTGCTCTGTTTTTTGTTAATTCTTTCCGATGTGTCAAGTAATTATCTTTTTGTTTTCTCATGATTTGTTTGGGTCTAATTGTGCTGCTGTCCTGGGGCTCTGTAGGGTGGGTTTGTGTTTGTGAACAGAGCCCCAGGACCAGCTTGCTTAGGGGACTCTTCTCCAGGTTCATCTCTCTGTAGGTGATGGCTTTGTTATGGAGGGTTTGGGAATCGCTTCCTTTTAGGTGGTTGTAGAATTTAACGGGTCTTTTCTGGATTTTGATAATTAGTGGATATCGGCCTAATTCTGCTCTGCGTGCATTATTTGGTGTTCTACGTTGTACACAGAGGATATGTCCCTGGGCCTCAATGTTTGATTTCCCCCTCCAGCATGGAGAAGCTGTCTTCATTAAAGTATGGGGATTCTAGTGGGGGGATATAGGTAGCACACAGGAGGACATTTTTCTCTGTTAAGATCATTTCCTTTTGAATTTCTAGCCAAATGTAAAATGTTCCTGTTTTGATTAATTTAATGGAGTGGATTAGGTCTGCTCTATAGCAAAATTTGCATACCCCCTGAGTCCCTTCCCTGTTTCACACCTGGTAGTTTGGTGGATGGGACTACCAGCTCTCTGTAACCTTGAGGGCAACCAGTAGGTCAGTCTCCTCTATACCAGGTTTCTTGCAGGATGACAATGTCTGTATTACCGATTTCTTTGGTGAATTCCGGGTTCCTGCTTTTTAGGCCAAAGGCAGATGACCTCAGACCTTGGATATTCCAGGATGATATAGTGAAGGCTTTGTGTTCCATAAAGTGTCCAATGTTGTTTGTTGTATGGTTTGGCCCCAGGCCAGTAAGTGTGAGCAGAGCCTGCTGAGCATCTGGTACATGCCATTGGCTAGTGTAAGAGTGGGGGTTGGGCCTGTTTGCCCACTCACTGCCTGGGCATATATGTGTGACTTCCATGTTGAGGCCCTCTTTTCCAGGGATGGGGTTCATGGTGTGGGCAGGAGGGGCATAGGTCTGATCTGAGGGGGCCTAGATGGGGTGTGGGCATTGTTGACGTGGGGGGGGGGGGGGTTGATTGGTTGAGGTGGGGGTGAGGATGTGGCTGGTGGTGGTGTGGTCTGGATGTATGTCCTCTTGGCGTGTGTCCTCTATGTGTAGGTCCAGGGGGGGTCCCGCGGGTCTGTGAGAGTGTCTCGCTGGTCTGTGCGGGGTGTCTATTGATCTGTTGCTCCTGTGTGAAGTGTTGGGGATACGTTTGAGAGCGGTCCTTTAGAGTCCGGGCAAAGGTGGGCACTGCTGCCTTGTAGAGGTGGACCTGGTCATAGAGGCTGTTCAAGTCCAGGGTGGAGTGGTGGGCCAGGAAAACATTTGGTTTTGAGGCACAGTCACGGGAAATACTTGCGTTTACTCGCTGTATTGTAGCAGGGTGGAAGTATTTTCGTGGTACCAGGGTGGAGATAATCACTTGTGTGTTGGGGAAAGTAGAATGCTTTTTCAACCACTCTCTTCAGTGCTGTGGCCACCCTTTCCTGCTGTGCTCTCAGGTCGTTTGTGCCTGTGTGTATTATTATGTGGCTAGGTGAACATAGTTGGTCCTCAGACAGAAGGTCTAGGGTGCGCTGGGTGTATTATTATGTGGCTAGGTGAACCTAGTTGGTCCTCAGACAGAAGGTCTAGGGTGCGCTGGGTGTATTATTATGTGGCTGGGTGATCCTAGTTGGTCCTCCTACAGAAGGTCTAGGGTGCGCTGGGTGTATTATTATGTGGCTGGGTGAGCCTAGTTGGTCCTCAGACAGAAGGTCTAGGGTGCGCTGGGTGTATTATTATGTGGCTGGGTGAGCCTAGTTGGTCCTCCTACAGAAGGTCTAGGGTGCGCTGGGTGAATTATTATGTGGCTGGGTGAGCCTAGTTGGTCCTCCTACAGAAGGTCTAGGGTGCGCTGGGTGTATTATTATGTGGCTGGGTGAACCTAGTTGGTCCTCAGACAGAAGGTCTAGGGTGCGCTGGGTGTATTATTATGTGGCTGGGTGAACCTAGTTGGACCTCAGACAGAAGGTCTAGGGTGCGCTGGGTGTATTATTATGTGGCTGGGTGAGCCTAGTTGGTCCTCAGACAGAAGGTCTAGGGTGCGCTGGGTGTATTATTATGTGGCTGGGTGAACCTAGTTGGTCCTCAGACAGAAGGTCTAGGGTGCGCTGGGTGTATTATTATGTGGCTGGGTGAACCTAGTTGGACCTCAGACAGAAGGTCTAGGGTGCGCTGGGTGTATTATTATGTGGCTGGGTGAACCTAGTTGGTCCTCAGACAGAAGGTCTAGGGTGCGCTGGGTGTATTATTATGTGGCTGGGTGAGCCTAGTCTGACCCACTCGAGGTGGCTCGTCTGTGGGGTTATATAATGAAGAGGTCTGGTCTGACCCACTCGAGGTGGCTCGTCTGTGGGGTTATATAATGAAGAGGTCTGGTCTGACCCACTCGAGGTGGCTCGTCTGTGGGGTTATATAATGAAGAGGTCTGGTCTGACCCACTCGAGGTGGCTCGTCTGTGGGGTTATATAATGAAGAGGTCTGGTCTGACCCACTCGAGGTGGCTCGTCTGTGGGGTTATATAATGAAGAGGTCTGGTCTGACCCACTCGAGGTGGCTCGTCTGTGGGGTTATATAATGAAGAGGTCTGGTCTGACCCACTCGGGGTGGCTCGTCTGTGGGGTTATATAATGAAGAGGTCTGGTCTGACCCGCTCAGTGTGGGGGCATCTTTCTCAATGGAGAGCTTCTCCTGCTGAGCTAATTCTTTGATTAGTTGAAAATCCAGATTAAACTGTTTGGGGATACCCCGTACCATTACTGTTCCAGACTTATAGAGGTTTAGCTGACTCAGAGTTCTCCTTGTCTAGTATCCTGAGTTTCCACCCCTTGTTAACACCCCCTCTCTTAACGGAGGGGTAGTGTGCTAATATAGCACTGTGCAATGCCAGAGGGTAGTTTGTGTGGAAGATGAGGTTGCTGATGTTTCCATTTTTATAATAGTCAGCAAAAAGTGTCTCTTGAGTTTTCCATAAGGAGCTTCATTTTGTGATCTTTTCTTGCCTTATCATTCTTTCATACACAGGGTACTGTATTTTAATTACCTCTGAACAGCGGGAGGCAGCTTCTAAGGCCTCTCTATTTGGTTGGAGTAGACTGTGCGACTCTTCTGACATTGTTGGGCTAAAGAGCTTGGCAGACTTAATTTAGCATTCAGTCCTCATAAAGTCATGTCATGTCATGTATTTTTCTTCTTGGCTTTTGGCAATAAAATAAAGACTTCAGACTACACATTATTCACTCAGTTCCAGGTTGGATGGTGTTTTCAGGTTTCTGTTGTTTTCCAGGGCATTTGCTGTATAGTGTTGGAATAATAATGGTTGGTAGTTGAGCTGTAAGCCTTTCAGGTAATTCTGTAATTACATCCAAAATCATGTTCTAGGTTTTGATTTGGAGTGAAGGTTATGTTGTAGAGGGTAGCATCCTGTACATGTCCCTGACAAAGAAAAATCTAGTTTATCTAATTCTAAATCTATCTTTTTTTAAGAGCATGCTGCAAAATTCAGGCGCTCATCTGATCAATACCTTTCTCTCTCTCTCTCTCTCTCTCTCTCTCTCTCTCTCTCTATATATATATATATATATATATATATATATATATATATATATATCTATATATATATTTATATATATATATATATTTATCTATATATATATATATATTTATCTCTATCTCTATCTCTCTCTTGCTCTTTCACTCTTATGATCAGAGTTCATTCATCCCTGTTTCCTAAAACCATGGTAACCAGAGGAGTGATGTAAGGGTCCCCCAGAGGGACAAACTGAACAGACAAGAGCCAGGAGAGAGGAGAAGGGATGAATGGAGTTGGAGGGAGGGTGGGGGTGCTGACAGATGGAGATGGGCATAATGAATAGAGGGAGGGCTGCAGAATCACAAAGGATGGCATTTGTGTGAGAGGTTGCAGGGATAAACGAGAGGAAGATGACCGGCAGAGAGGAAGAAAGGCAGGGATAAGGAGAGGAAGAGAGGAAGGGAGCAAGAAAGGAAGAAAGGCAGCACGAGAGGAAGGGAGCAGGAGAGGCATGAGATGCACAGAGCAGAATAGGCAGGGAGAAGGAGAGGCAGGAGAGCAGGAGAGGAAGAGAGGCAGGGAGAGGCAGGAAGAGGCAGGGAGCATTTTCTCCTGTGATCTTGTGAAACACAAAGCCTCTGAACTGGGAATGAGTCCAGTATAAAGGTTGGTTCTAATAATCCTACATAACAGGCCCCCTCTTCATCTCACTACTTCCCGTCTCCCTCTAGTTCTCAACCTCCGCTTGCCTTCTGTTGATTGCTGAGCATGAATAGGACAGACATTCCCTTTTAGTGTGTGTGTGTGTGTGTGTGTGTGTGTGTGTGTGTGTGTGTGTGTGTGCGTGCGTGCGTGCGTGCGTGCGTGCGTGTGTGTGTGTGTGTGTGTGCGTGCGTGTGTGTGTTGTGTACACATGTACACTGCAGATGGAGAGAAGCTGCACTGCACCATGACTGCAGAGGATCCTTACTACAGAAACTATAGATGATGTAAACTGAACAAAGAATGTAAACGAAACATGCAACAATTTCAACGATTTTACTGAGTTCAGTTCATATAAGGAAATCAGTCAATTGATAAAAATGTATTAGGCTCTGATCTATGGATTTCACATGACCAGGCAGGGGTGCAGCCATGGGTGGGACTAGGAGGGCATAGCCACACCCACTGGGAAGCCAGTTCTAGCCAATCAGAATGCATTTTTGACCAGATTCCTTCGCTGTCTGGGTGGCAGGTCTCAGACAATACCACAGGTGAAGAAGCCGGATGTGGAGGTCCTGGGTTGGCGTGGTAACACGTGGTCTGCAGATGTGAGGTTGGTTGGACGTACTGCCAAATTCTCTAAAACAACGTTGGAGGCGGCTTATGGTAGAGAAATTAACATTCAATTCTCTGGCAAAAGCTCTGGTGGACATTCCTATAGTCAGCATACCAATTGCACGCTCCCTCTAAACTTGAAACATCTGTGGCATTGTGTTGTGTGACAAAACTACACATGTTAGAGTGGCTTTTAATTGTCCCCAGCACAAGGTGCACCTGTGTAATTATCATGCTGTTTAATCATCTTCTTGATAAGCCACACCTGTCAGACAGATGGATTATCTTGGCAAAGGAGAAATGCTCACTAACAGGGATGTATGCACGTTTCTGCAACAATTTGAGAGAAATAAGCTTTTTGTGCTTATGGAAAATTTCTGGGATCTTTTATTTCAGCTCATGAAACTTGGGACCAACACTTTACATGTTGCGTTTATATGTTTGTTCAGTATACAGTGCATTCGGAGAGTTACAGCCTTATTCTAAAACGGTTTTTTATTTTATTTACACAATTATTCAGACCCTTTGTTGCTTTGTTGAATGAAGCACCTTTGGCAGCGATTACAGCATTGAGTCTTCTTGGGTATCACGCTACAAGCTTGGAACACCTGTATTTGGGGAGTTTCTCCCATTCTTCTCTGGAGATCTTATCAAGTTCTGTCAGGTTGGATGGGGAGCGTTGCTGCGCAGCTACTTGTCCTGAAGCCACTCCTGCGTTGTCTTGGCTGTGTGCTTAGGGACGTTGGAAGGTGAACGCTCTGAGCTCTCTGGAGCAGATTTTCAACAAGGATCTCTCTGTACTTTGCTACATTCATCTTTCCCTGGATTTTGCCTAGTCCCTGCTGCTGAAAAACATCCCCACAGCATGATGCTAACACCAATCTTCACCGTGCCAGTTTTCCTCCAGACGTGGCGCTTGGCATTCAGGCCAAAGAGTTCAATCTTGGTTTCATCAGACCAGAGGATCTTGTTTCTCATGGTCTGAGAGTCCTTCAGGTGCCTTTAGGCAAATCCAAGCACCCTGTCATGTGCCTTCAGGGCAGGCAGGTAGCCTATTGGTTAGAGCATTGGGCCAGTAACCGAAAGGTTTCTGGATCAAATCCCCGAGCTGCCCCTGAACAAAGCAGTTAACCCACTGTTCCCTGGGTGCTGAAGACATGGATGTGGATTCAGGAACCTCCCTGATTCAGAGTTAAATGCAGAAGATGTGTTTTGGTTGAACAACTGATTTTCTCTTTTACTGAGGAGTAGCTTCCATCTGGCCACCCTACCATAAGCCTGATTGGTGGAGTGCTGCATAGATGGTTGTCCTTCTGGAAGGTTCTCCCATCTCCACAGAGAACTCTGGAGCTCTGTCAGAGTGATCATTGGGTTCTTGGTCACCTCCAAGAATCTTGGTGGTTCCAAACGTATTCCATTTAAGAATAATGGAGGCCACTGTGTTCTTGGGGACCTTCAATGCTGCAGAATTATTTTGGTACCCTTCCCCAGATCGGTTCCTCGACACAATCCTGTCTCAGAGCTCTAAGGCCAATTCCTTCAACCTCATGGCTTGGTTTTTGCTCTGACATGCACTGTCAACTGTGGGACCTTATATAGACAGGTGTGCCTTTCCAAATCATGTCCAATCAATTGAATTTACCACAGGTGGACTCCAATCAAGTTGTAGAAACATCTCAAGGATGATCATTGGAAACAGCATTCACCTGAGCTCAATTTCGAGTCTCATAGCAAAGTGTCTGAATACTTATGTAAATTAGGTATTTCTGTTTTATTTTTTATTTGCAAACAATTTAAAAAAAAAAACTTTTATCTTTGTCATGATGGGGTATTGTGTGTAGATTGATGAGGAAAACATTTTATTTAATCCATTTTAGAATAAAGCTGTAACGTAACGATGTGTCAAAAGGAAAGGGGTCTGAATACTTTCCTAATGCTCTGTATGTGACACGATAATATCTGGATATATAGGATATTCCATGACCCTGTTAACACCTGCTGCTAACCTGCGGCCCATGGTCAGATCGTGGACACATTCATTTATGATGTGTTGTTGAAGTGTGTGTGTGACCGTCTGACTTCTGCTCTTGATGTACTCTCATTCTGCTGCCTCCACATTATGGATATTGTATTTCGATTACTGAAACACTTGCACTCTACACACTAATGCTGACTTGGTCGGCAGTTCGTAGATGAACTGTTTCTGATTGGCTGACGCTGTTCGGCCAACACAGCACTTCCCGAGTTTACTTCCATCTCCCTAGACACGTGCATGTTAACTTCAGCTGTGACCGAGTGTGTCACAAGCAGAGTTCTAGAATCCCACGGCAAACTCAACCAGAGGCATGCCAAAGTACAATCAAGGTCTCTTTATTATAAATTCTGTTTATAATAAATGACAATACACAGTATCACTATGGCCTGATTGGAAACACAGTGGCGCCACTTTCACTGGGGACAGGGGGGGACATGCCCCCCCGCCCCCAGTATTATCATTGGAATGTGATCCAAAACGAGGCAACAGTGTGCTTTAGGACCATGCAGATGACTCCGAGTGGTCGGGGTAGGCTGTTGGGAGTGCTTCCTTCGACCTCATGGCTTGTTTTTTTGCTCTGACATACACTGTCAACTGTGGGCTCTTATATAGACAGGTGTGTGCCTTCGTCTCCCCTCGTGTCTGCTGATGTAAAAAGTGCTTTATAAATACATTTTAATGGTTGATTGTTTTTCCATCTGGATACAAAAATATAAAACAATTATGTCCCCCCCATGTCTAAAACCCTAAAGTTGTGCCCCTGTAGAAACATATAAAAGGAATTTAGGGATATAGACCAACTATGAGCACTGGGGCAAACTCACAAAGCAGCTGATTCACTCACTGAGCGGTGGCCGATGTTCGTTCATCCGGCTCTTTCCTGCAGGGTTCGTTCATCCGGCTCTTTCCTGCAGGGTTCGTTCATCCGGCTCTTTCCTGCAGGGTTCGTTCATCCGGCTCTTTCCTGCAGGGTTCGTTCATCCGGCTCTTTCCTGCAGGGTTCGTTCATCCGGCTCTTTCCTGCAGGGTTCGTTCATCCGGCTCTTTCCTGCAGGGTTCGTTCATCCGGCTCTTTCCTGCAGGGTTCGTTCATCCGGCTCTTTCCTGCAGGGTTCGTTCATCCGGCTCTTTCCTGCAGGGTTCGTTCATCCGGCTCTTTCCTGCAGGGTTCGTTCATCTGGCTCTTTCCTGCAGGGTTCGTTCATCCGGCTCTTTCCTGCAGGGTTCGTTCATCCGGCTCTTTCCTGCAGGGTTCGTTCATCCGGCTCTTTCCTGCAGGGTTCGTTCATCCGGCTCTTTCCTGCAGGGTTCGTTCATCCGGCTCTTTCCTGCAGGGTTCGTTCATCCGGCTCTTTCCTGCAGGGTTCGTTCATCCGGCTCTTTCCTGCAGGGTTTGTTCATCCGGCTCTTTCCTGCAGGGTTTGTTCATCCGGCTCTTTCCTGCAGGGTTCGTTCATCCGGCTCTTTCCTGCAGGGTTCGTTCATCTGGCTCTTTCCTGCAGGGTTCGTTCATCCGGCTCTTTCCTGCAGGGTTCGTTCATCTGGCTCTTTCCTGCAGGGTTCGTTCATCTGGCTCTTTCCTGCAGGGTTCGTTCATCCGGCTCTTTCCTGCAGGGTTCGTTCATCCGGCTCTTTCCTGCAGGGTTTGTTCATCCGGCTCTTTCCTGCAGGGTTCGTTCATCTGGCTCTTTCCTGCAGGGTTCGTTCATTCGTCTCTTTCCTGCAGGGTTCGTTCATCTGGCTCTTTCCTGCAGGGTTTGTTCATCCGGCTCTTTCCTGCAGGGTTCGTTCATCCGGCTCTTTCCTGCAGGGTTCGTTCATCCGGCTCTTTCCTGCAGGGTTCGTTCATCCGGCTCTACCCAAGCAGGATAGTTAGTCAATGGCTGGTTCGGTTGTTGGTGGCTGCTTGCTGGGTTCTCAAGTTCTACGCCGGGCCTGCTGGGTTGTAGCGTTGGGTGTAGCCTCTCGCAGCTACGTGGCTGTGTCCCCTCGTGTATACAGTCGCAGCGGACACAAAACATACAATTATGTACTGACCAACAACTGGAGTCACACGCTGGAAATAAGCACTTTCATACTTCTTTCGTGGAGCAGAGTTGTTGTCAAGGAAGTGAGTTTGTGTTTATACAGGACATACTGCCCTCCACATACCGTGAACCAGTCATGTCAATACGGAGCGATATGGAGACTTCCTCATTGTTACAACATTTTCGGAGGCACACAGCGATGCATTACGGAGCTTGATTTAACCTCAGGATGCTTCGCAATTGCGTCACGCGCTCTGTACGGAGCCTCTGGACCGCATAAGGATCAAGCATAAG
>NC_068439.1:12576888-12681888 GCF_023373465.1 Oncorhynchus keta | reverse complement strand
ACACCCAGGTGAACTGTAAATATTGCAGCATACGTTTAGTCATTATTATTCAGAGCTACAAAGCATTGCAGTACTGCTCTCAGTCCCATCTACATTTCTACTGTGTGTTTATGTATGTGACTGTTTGTGCATTTCCTTTACACAGGAGGCATGTCAATTTCGTCTGTTGAATGATAGGATATATTTTGTTCAGGGATTCTAACAGTGTTTCTACAGTATGAGTCTCTTCAGTCACAACCATGGAACACACCTGACCTCTCGTGGCCATGAGGAGAAATACACTAATTTATCAAACAACACCATAACAAAATGCTTTTAAAACCTGAATCTTGTTGTAATAAGACATTGGTGATCCTAATAACATGTTAATAACGCTTTATAAACAATGAATAAGACATTAATAAACCTGAATAAGTGCCTCAGTAGCACCTGACTGATTGCTCTGACATTGCCACCAGTATGTCCCAGACGTGGTGTCCTGGTTTTGGTCAGGGTGTTGTTGAGATGTGGTGTCCTGGTTTTCGTCAGGGTGCAACCCCTAATACTAGCCTGTTCAACCCTCTTTCCTATCGTCTGAGATCCCCAAAGATTGGAAAGCTGCCGGGTTCAGTTCTCGGGCCGACTCTCTTCTCTGTATACTTCAGTGATGTCCCTCTTGCTGCTGCTGATTCTCTGATCCACCTCTACACAGATGACACCATTCTGTATACTTCTGGCCCTTCTTTGGACACTGTTAACAAAGCTCCAGAAGAGCTTCAATGCCATACAACTCTACTTCTGTGTCCTCCAACTGCTCTTAAATGCAATTAAAACTAAATGCATACTCTTCAACCGATCGCTGCCTGCACCTGCCCGCCCGTCCAGCATCACTACTCTGGACGGTTCTGACTTAGAATATGTGGACAACTACAAACACCTAGGTGTGTGGTTAGACTGTAAACTCTCCTTCCAGGCTCACATTAAGCATCTCCAATCCAAAATTAAATCTAGAATTGGCTTCCTATTTTTGCAACAAAGCCTCCTTCACTCACGCCGCCTAACATACCCTCGTAAAACTGACTATCCTACCGATCCTTGACTTCGACGATGTCATTTACAAAATAGCCTCCAACACTCTACTCAGCAAATTGGATTCAGTCTGTCACAGTGCCATCCTTTTTGTCACCAAAGCCCCATATACTACCCACCACTGTGAAGGGTAAAGATCTGAAATGGCATCCTATTCCCTACATAGTGCATAGCTCTAGCCAAAAGCGGTGCACTATAAACGGTATATGGTTTTATTTTGGACGCAAACTTAAGGCGGACAAAGGGACAGCAGTAAACGGTCAGAGTTCAAAGGTCAGGGCATTGTGGGAGAGGAGAGTTTGTCCAGCCAGAGACAGTTTGGTTCAGGGTTGCTACAGTGATGCAGCAGGAAGAGGCAGCATCGCACCCGTGTGGTCAGTAGTGGTGCAACATGTTGTTCTGTAGTGGGTGTAGCAGTAGGTTTTATTTGGCGGTTTTCTATATTTTTTTTAATCTTCATTGTTAGACATGAGACTGTAAAAACACCAGGAAATCAGCTCCCCGGGGTTTTAATTCAAGCTTTACCACGCTTAATAGAGACACACGATCAATAGAGACACACGATCATATACGCAAGGTTTGAAATTAATTATGTTTTAGTCAAACATGTCTATTTGGGCTTCTTGCTGTCAATTTGCAGTCTAAAAATGATTTGTAATTATGTTCTGGTCCCCCAACCATCCGCTCAAAAAAAAATATAGAGTGAAGTGAAGTGTAGAGTGAAGTGTAGTATATTATAGTATCCTATATTATGGTAAAGTGTACAGTAGTGTAGTATATTAGAGTATAGTGTATTATAGTGAAGTATAGTATATTATAGTGTATTATAGTGTAGTATATTATAGTAAAATGTGGTATATTATTGTGTAGTATATTGTATTATGTAGTATATTATTGTATAGTATATTGAATTATGTTGTATATTATTGTATAGTATGTTTATTATTGTATAGTATATTGTATTATGATGTATATTATTGTATAGTATATTGTATTATGATGTATATTATTGTATAGTATATTGTATTATGATGTATATTATTGTATAGTATATTGAATTATTATGTATATTATTGTATAGTATATTGTATTATGATCTATATTATTGTATAGTATATTGTATTATGTAGTATATTATTGTATAGTATATTGTATTATGTAGTATATTATTGTATAGTATATTGTATTATGTAGTATATTATTGTATAGTATATTGTATTATGTAGTATATTATTGTATAGTATATTGAATTATGTTGTATATTATTGTATAGTATGTTGTTTATTATTGTATAGTATTGTCACGCCTTGGTCATAGTGTTTTGTGTTTTCGTTATATATTTGGTCAGGCCAGGGTGTGACATGGGTTTATATGTTGTGTTTCGTATTGGGGTTTTGTAGGCATTGGGATTGCGGCTGAGTAGGGGTGTTGCATAGGCTTGGCTGCCTGAGGCGGTTCTCAATCAGAGTCAGGTGATTCTCGTTGTCTCTGATTGGGAACCA
The DNA here is from genome assembly GCF_023373465.1 of Oncorhynchus keta. Taxonomy (NCBI): domain Eukaryota; kingdom Metazoa; phylum Chordata; class Actinopteri; order Salmoniformes; family Salmonidae; genus Oncorhynchus; species Oncorhynchus keta. The sequence continues at coordinate 12,679,318 of NC_068439.1, read as the reverse complement.
TATTTAGGTAGCCTGGGTTTCACTGTGTATTTCGTGGGTGATTGTTCCTGTCTCTGTGTTAGTGTTCACCAGACAGGCTGTATAGGTTTTCACGTTTCGTTTTGTTGTTTTGTATATTTATTAAGTTATTTCATATATCGCTCTTCTACACTAAAGACATGAGTAACCACCACGCTGCATTTCGGTCCGACTCTCTTTCGACAAACGAACGCCGTTACAAGTATATTGTATTATGATGTTTATTATTGTGGCTCAGTTGGTAGAGCATGGCGCTTGTAACGCCAGGGTAGTGGGTTCGATTCCCGGGACCACCCATACGTAGAATGTATGCACACATGACTGTAAGTCGCTTTGGATAAAAGCGTCAGCTAAATGGCATATATTATATTATTATATTATTATATATTAGTATATTATTGTATAGTATATTGAATTATGGTGTATATTATTGAATAGTATGTTGTTTATTATTGTATTGTATATTGTATTATGATGTTTATTATTGTATAGTATATTGTATTATGTAGTATATTATTGTATAGTATATTGTATTATGTAGTATATTATTGTATAGTATATTGTATTATGTAGTATATTATTGTATAGTATATTGTATTATGTTATATATTATTGTATAGTATATTGTATTATGTATTATATTATTGTATAGTATATTGTATTATGTAGTATATTATCGTATAGTATATTGTATTATGTAGTATATTATTGTATACTATATTGTATTATGTAGTATATTATTGTATAGTATATTGTGTTATGTAGTATATTATTGTATAGTATATTGTGTTATGTTGCCCCTTATGTGCATGGTGGTATTACAATAATCATCATAATAATTTAGAATAGGTTGTTGGAAGGGGAAGAGTTTGCCTCCTCTCTATTTACCTCCTCGTTTGCGTTAGGGGTGTGGTCAGAGGACTGGGCGGGGCAGTTGTTCATATGTTTCGGGGGAATGAGAGTTGGCGATGTTCAGATACTCCTCCCCTTGAGTGAACAGAGACTTCACGGGGTCCTCCATTTTCTGACAGTCATCCTGTGGAACCACACACACGCACGCATACACACATACAGTTGAAGTCGGAAGATTACATACACTTAGGTGGAGTCATTCAAACTCGTTTTTCAACCACTCCACAAATGTCTTGTTAACAAACTATAGTTTTGGCAAGTCGGTTAGGACATCTACTTTATTATTTCACTTATAATTCACTGTATCACAATTCCAGTGGGTCAGAAGTTTACATACACTAAGTTGACTGTGCCTTTAAACAGCTTGGAAAATTCCAGAAAATCATGTCATAGCTTTAGAAGCTTCTGATAGGCTAATTGACATCATTTGAGTCAATTGGAGGTGTACCTGTGGATGTATTTCAAGGCCTACCTTCCAACTCGGTGCCTCTTTGCTTGACATCATGGGAAAATCAAAATAAATCAGCCAAGACCTCAGAAAATAAATTGTAGACCTCAACAAGTCTGGTTCAACCTTGGGAGCAATTTCCAAACACCTGAAGGTACCACGTTCATCTGTACAAACAATAGTACGCAAGTATAAACACCATGGGACCACGCAGCCGTCATACTGCTCAGGAAGGAGACGCGTTCTGTCTCCTAGAGATGAACGTTCTTTGGTGCGAAAAGTGCAAATCAATCCCAGAACAACAGCAAAGGACCTTGTGAAGATGCTGGAGGAAACAGGTACAAAAGTATCTATATCCACAGTAAAACGAGTCCTATATCGACGTAACCTGAAAGGCCGCTTAGCAAGGAAGAAGCCACTGATCCAAATCTGCCATAAAAAAGCCAGACTACGGTTTGCAACTGCACATGGGGACAAAGATCGTACTTTTTGGAGAAATGTCCTCTGCTCTGATGAAACAAAAATAGACCTGTTTGGCCATAATGACCATCATTATGTTTGGTGGAAAAAGGGAGATGCTTGCAAGCTGAAGAACACCATCCCAACCGTGAAGCACGGGGATGGCAGCATCATGTTGTGGGGTACTTTGCTGCAGGAGGGACTGGTGCACTTCACAAAATAGATGGCTTCATGAGGGAGAAATATTATGTGGGTATATTGAAGCAACATCTCTTGCATCAGTACTTTGTAGAAGAACCTTTGACAGCGATTACAGCCTTGAGTCTTCTTGGGTATGACGTTAAAAGCTTGGCACACCTGCACAGATATTTTCAGGTCTCTCATCGATCGGGTTCAAGTCCGGGCTCTGGCAACTCAAGGACATTCAGAGACTTGTCCCGAAGCCACTCCTGTGTTGTCTTGGTTGTGTGCTTAGGGTCGTTGTCCTGTTGGAAGGTGAACCTTCGCCCCAGTCTGAGGTCCTAACAACAGGGGCAGGCAAACGACAGGTCAAGGCATGCAGGGGACGATAATCCAGAGTAGTGGGACCAAGATACAGGACAGCAGGCAAGCCCAGGGTCAGGTCAGGCAGAGGTCGGTAATCCAGAGTAGGGGCAAAGGTACAGGATGGCAGGCAGGCTCAGGGTCAGGCAGGCGGACTCAGAATCAGGACAGGCAAGGGTCAACACCAGGAAGACGAGAAAAAGAGTGACTGAGGAAAAACAGGAGCTTAGAAAACGCTGGTTGACTTTAACAAACAAGACGAACTGGCACAGACAGACAGAAAACACAGGTATAAATACCCAGGGGATAATGGGGAAGATGGGTGACACCTGGAGGGGGGTGGAGACATGCACAAGGACAGGTGAAACAGATCAGGGCATGACATAGTCTGAGAGCACAGGAGGTTGGTGGCACCTTAATTAGGGAGAATGGGCTTGTGGTAATGACTGGCGCGGAATGAGTGGAATGGTATCAAACACATCAAGTACATGGTTTGATGCCATTCCATTCGCACCGTTCCAGCCATTATTATGAACCGTCCTCCCCTCAGCAGCCTACACTGTCTGAGAGTTATTTAGGTGCCTTTTGGCAAACTCCAAGCAGGCTGCCATGTGCCTTTTACTGAGGAGTAGGATGAACTCTGGAGTTCTGTCAGAGTGATCATCGGGTTCTTGGTCACCTCCCTGACCAAGGCCCTTCTCCCCCGATTGAGCAGTTTGGCCTGGCAGCCAACTCTAGGAAGAGTCTTGGTGGTTCCAAACTTCTTCTATTAAAGAATGATGGAGTCCACTGTGTTCTTGGGAACCTTCAATTCTGCAGACATTTTTTGGTACCTTTCCCCAGATCTGTGCATCCACACCATCCTGTCTCGGAGCTCAACTGACAATTCCTTCGAACTCATGGCTTGGTTTTTGCTCTAACATGCACTGACAACAGTGGGACCTTATAGAAACAGATGTGTGCCTTTCCAAATCATGTCCAATCAATTGAATTTACCACAGGTGGACTCCGATCAAGTTGTAGAAACATCTCAAAGATGATCAATGGAAACAGGATGCATCTGAGCTTAATTTCGAGTCTCATAGCAAAGGGTCTGAAAACGTATGTAAATCGTGCATTTCTGTTTTTTATTTGTAATACATTTGCAAAAATGTCTAAAAACCTATTTTTTGCTTTGTCATCATGGGCTATTATGTATAGATTGCTGATGGGTTTTTTTAAATATCCATTTTAGAATAAGGCTGTAATGTAACGAAATGTGGAAAAAGTCTATGGGTCTGAATACATTCAGAAGGCTCTGTACACATGCTACTGACCATTTGATTGAGACCCAACAATAACCTCCATCATAGGTGTTTCATTTCCCAGCAGAGAATTACTCAGCTTGCATTTTGACTATTGTCATTATACCGGGGCAGGTAGCCTAGTGGTTAGAGCGCTGAATTACTCAGCTTGCATTTTGACTATTGTCATTATACCGGGGCCGGGGCAGGTAGCCTAGTGGTTAGAGCGCTGAATTACTCAGCTTGCATTTTGACTATTGTCATTATACCGGGGCAGGTAGCCTAGTGGTTAGAGCGTTGAATTACTCAGCTTGCATTTTGACTATTGTCATTATACCGGGGCAGGTAGCCTAGTGGTTAGAGCGTTGAATTACTCAGCTTGCATTTTGACTATTGTCATTATACCGGGGCAGGTAGCCTAGTGGTTAGAGCGTTGAATTACTCAGCTTGCATTTTGACTATTGTTATTATACCGGGGCAGGTAGCCTAGTGGTTAGAGCGCTGAATTACTCAGCTTGCATTTTGACTATTGTTATTATACCGGGGCAGGTAGCCTAGTGGTTAGAGCGCTGAATTACTCAGCTTGCATTTTGACTATTGTCATTATACCGGGGCAGGTAGCCTAGTGGTTAGAGCGCTGAATTACTCAGCTTGCATTTTGACTATTGTCATTATACCGGGGCAGGTAGCCTAGTGGTTAGAGCGCTGAATTACTCAGCTTGCATTTTGACTATTGTCATTATACCGGGGCAGGTAGCCTAGTGGTTAGAGCGTTGAATTACTCAGCTTGCATTTTGACTATTGTCATTATACCGGGGCAGGTAGCCTAGTGGTTAGAGCGCTGAATTACTCAGCTTGCATTTTGACTATTGTCATTATACCGGGGCAGGTAGCCTAGTGGTTAGAGCGTTGAATTACTCAGCTTGCATTTTGACTATTGTCATTATACCGGGGCAGGTAGCCTAGTGGTTAGAGCGCTGAATTACTCAGCTTGCATTTTGACTATTGTCATTATACCGGGGCAGGTAGCCTAGTGGTTAGAGCGCTGAATTACTCAGCTTGCATTTTGACTATTGTCATTATACCGGGGCAGGTAGCCTAGTGGTTAGAGCACTGAATTACTCAGCTTGCATTTTGACTATTGTCATTATACCGGGGCAGGTAGCCTAGTGGTTAGAGCGCTGAATTACTCAGCTTGCATTTTGACTATTGTCATTATACCGGGGCAGGTAGCCTAGTGGTTAGAGCGCTGAATTACTCAGCTTGCATTTTGACTATTGTCATTATACCGGGGCAGGTAGCCTAGTGGTTAGAGCGTTGAATTACTCAGCTTGCATTTTGACTATTGTCATTATACCGGGGCAGGTAGCCTAGTGGTTAGAGCGCTGAATTACTCAGCTTGCATTTTGACTATTGTCATTATACCGGGGCCGGTAGCCTAGTGGTTAGAGCGTTGAATTACTCAGCTTGCATTTTGACTATTGTCATTATACCGGGGCCGGTAGCCTAGTGGTTAGAGCGCTGAATTACTCAGCTTGCATTTTGACTATTGTCATTATACCGGGGCCGGGGCAGGTAGCCTAGTGGTTAGAGCGTTGAATTACTCAGCTTGCATTTTGACTATTGTCATTATACCGGGGCAGGTAGCCTAGTGGTTAGAGCGTTGAATTACTCAGCTTGCATTTTGACTATTGTCATTATACCGGGGCAGGTAGCCTAGTGGTTAGAGCGCTGAATTACTCAGCTTGCATTTTGACTATTGTCATTATACCGGGGCCGGTAGCCTAGTGGTTAGAGCGCTGAATTACTCAGCTTGCATTTTGACTATTGTCATTATACCGGGGCAGGTAGCCTAGTGGTTAGAGCGCTGAATTACTCAGCTTGCATTTTGACTATTGTTAATATGCCGGTGGCCGGGGCAGGTAGCCTAGTGGTTAGAGCGCTGAATTACTCAGCTTGCATTTTGACTATTGTTAATATGCCGGTGGCCGGGGCAGGTAGCCTAGTGGTTAGAGCGCTGAATTACTCAGCTTGCATTTTGACTATTGTCATTATGCTGGGGCCGGGGCAGGTAGCCTAGTGGTTAGAGCGCTGAATTAATCAGCTTGCATTTTGACTATTGTCATTATGCTGGGGCCGGGGCAGGTAGCCTAGTGGTTAGAGCGTTGGACTAATAACTGAAGGGTTGCTAGGTCGAATCCCTAAATAAAGGTTCAACATAAGATGATGTGCATACTGTTACTATTTACATTTCCTTTGATGCTAATTAATATGCAGCGTGTTACCTAATGCAAACCGAACCAGTCGAGAGAGGTCGCCTGGTCGCTGAGCCAGTCGTATGAGAGGTCACCTGGTCGCTGAGCCAGTCGCATGAGAGGTCGCCTGGTCGCTGAGCCAGTCGTATGAGAGGTCGCCTGGTCGCTGAGCCAGTCGTATGAGAGGTCACCTGGTCACTGAGCCAGTCGTATGAGAGGTCACCGAGCCTTTGTGATTAGGTCTACTGTCAGTCTATCCTTTTAGCTATAGGCCTATGCCTATTTGACCTATACTATTTGTAGTAGTTCTAGTCTCATAGTCTATTCATTTAGCTATAGGCCTATGCCTTACTATTTGTATTAGGCCTATACGAGTAGCATGTTAAATACTAGAGTCATGGATTTACATACACGATATGTATGTACTGTAAAATCAGGTGTTAAATGGGTTGTTGTGTTCGATCCAGTTACATTAGGCTACAGTAGGCTACAGTAGGTTACAGTAGGTTACAGTAGGCTACAGTAGGTTACGGTAGGCTACAGTAGGTTACAGTAGGCTACAGTAGGCTACAGTAGGCTACAGTAGGTTACAGTAGGCTACAGTAGGTTACAGTAGGCTACAGTAGGTTACAGTAGGCTACAGTAGGCTACAGTAGGTTACAGTAGGTTACAGTAGGCTACAGTAGGTTACAGTAGGCTACAGTAGGTTACAGTAGGCTACAGTAGGTTACAGTAGGTTACAGTAGGCTACAGTAGGTTACAGTAGGTTACAGTAGGCTACAGTAGGCTACAGTAGGTTACAGTAGGTTACAGTAGGCTACAGTAGGTTAAAGTAGGTTACATTAGGCTACAGTAGGTTACATTAGGCTACAGTAGGTTGTATTAGGCTACAGTAGTTTGCAGTAGGCTACAGGGTATAATTTTATGGTCTGTTCATGATAATTTGAGTGCCTAAATGTTATGTTGGCCCAGCCTTGAATCAATTTCTGTTTATGCCACTGGGACCCGTAATGGCTGCCCTGACCCTAGTAACCACAGAGGAGATGAGGAAGCACTGTGGTCCGTAATGGCTGCCCAGACCCTAGTAACCACAGAGGAGATGAGGAAGCACTGTGGCCCGTAATGGCTGCCCTGACCCTAGTAACCACAGAGGAGATGAGGAAGCACTGTGGCCCATAATGGCTGCCCTAACCCTAGTAACCACAGAGGAGATGAGGAGGCACTGTGGTCCGTAATGGCTGCCCTGACCCCAGTAACCACAGAGGAGATGAGGAAGCACTGTGGCCCATAATGGCTGCCCTAACCCTAGTAACCACAGAGGAGATGAGGAAGCACTGGGACCCGTAATGGCTGCCCTGACCCTAGTAACCACAGAGGAGATGAGGAAGCACTGGGACCCGTAATGGCTGCCCTGACCCTAGTAACCACAGAGGAGATGAGGAAGCACTGGGACCCGTAATGGCTGCCCAGACCCTAGTAACCACAGAGGAGATGAGGAAGCACTGGGACCCGTAATGGCTGCCCTGACCCTAGTAACCACAGAGGAGATAAGGAAGCACTGGGACCCGTAATGGCTGCCCAGACCCTAGTAACCACAGAGGAGATGAGGAAACACTGGGACCCGTAATGGCTGCCCATACCCTAGTAACCACAGAGGAGATGAGGAAGCACTGGGTCCAATAATGGCTGCCCAGACCCTAGTAACCACAGAGGAGATGAGGAAGCACTGGGACCCGTAATGGCTGCCCAGACCCTAGTAACCACAGAGAAGATGAGGAAGCACTGGGACCCGTAATGGCTGCCCTAACCCAAGTAAACCTCATAGATATCACCCTAACCTACTTGCCCTCCAAATACACCTCTGCTGTTTTCAACCAAGATCTCAGCGATCACTGCCTCATTCCCTGCATCCGTAATGGGTCTGCGGTCAAACGACCACCCCTCATCACTGTCAAACACCCCCTAAAATACTTCAGGCCTTTCTAATCGACCTGGCCCGGGTATCCTGGAAGGGTATTGACCTCATCACGTCAGTAGAGGATGCCTGGTTATTCTTTAAAAGTGCCTTCCTCACCATCTTAAATAAGCATGCCCCATTCAAACAAAAAAATGTAACCAGGGACAGATATAGTCCTTGGTTCTCTCCAGACATGACTGCCCTTGACCAGCACAAAAACATCCTGTGGCGTTCTGCATTAGCATCAAACAGCCCTCGTGATATGCAACTTTTCAGGGAAGTTAGGAACAAATATACACAGGCAGCTTTTTCAAACAGAAATTTGCATCCTGTAGCACAAACTCAACAAAGTTCTGGGACACTGTAAAGTCCATGGAGAATAAGAGCACCACCTCCCAGCTGCCCACTGCACTGAGGATAGGAAACACTGTCACCACCGATAAATCCATTATAAGTGAGAATTTCAAATAAGCATTATTCTACGGCTGGCCATGCTTTCCACCTGGCTACCCCTACCCTGGTCAACAGCACTGCACCCCCCACAGCAACTCGCCCAAGCCTTCCCCATTTCTCCTTCACCCAAATCCAGATACCTGATGTTCGGAAAGAGCTGCAAGATCTGGACCCCTACAAATCAGCCAGGCTCGACAATCTGGACCCTCTCTATTACTAGCCTATTAAAGATCTCTTTCAGGTTGTCTGAGATTCCCAAAGATTGGAAAGCAGCTGCGGTCATCCCCCTCTTTAAAGGGGAGACACTCCAGACCCAAACTGCTACAGACCTATATCTATTCTACCCTGCCTTTCTAAGGTCTTCGAAAGCCAAGTTAACAAACAGATTACCGACCATTTAGATTCCCACCGTACCTTCTCCGTTATGCAATCTGGTTTCAGAGCTGGTCATGGGTGCACCTCAGCCACGCTCGAGGTCCTAAAAGATATCATAACCGACATCGATAAGAGACATTACTGTGCAGCCGTATTCATCAACCTGGCTAAGGCTTTCGACTCTGTCAATCACAACATTCTTATTGGCAGACTCAACAGCCTTGGTTTCTCAAATGATTGCCTCGGCTGGTTCACCAACTACTTCTCAGACAGAGTTCAGTGTGTCAATTCGGAGGGCCTGTTGTCCGGACCTCTTGCAGTCTCTATGGGGGTGCCACAGGGTTCAATTCTCGGGCCGACTCTCTTCTCTGTATACTTCAGTGATGTCCCTCTTGCTGCTGGTGATTCTCTGATCCACCTCTACGCAGATGACACCATTCTGTATACCTATGGCCCTTCTTTGGACACTGTGTTAACTAACCTCCAGAAGAGCTTCAATGCCATACAACTCTCCTTCCGTGGCCTCCAACTGCTCTTAAATGCAAGTAAAACTAAATGCATGCTCTTCAACCGATCACTGCCTGCACCTGCCCGCCCGTCTAGCATCACTACTCTGGACGGTTCTGACTTAGAATATGTGGACAACTACAAATACCTAGGTGTCTGGTTCGACTGTAAACCCTCTTCCAAACTCACATTAAACATCTCCAATCCAAAATTAAATCTAGAATCGGCTTCCTATTTCACAACAAAGCATCCTTAACTCATGCTGCCAAACATACCCTCGTACAACTGACCATCCTACCGATCCTCGACTTTGGCGATGTCATTTACAAAATAGCCTCCAACACTATACTCAACAAATTGGATGTAGTCTATCACAGTGCCATCCGTTTTTTCACCAAGGCCCCATATACTACCCACCACTGCGACCTGTACGCTCTCGTTGGCTGGCCCTCGCTTCATACTCGTCGCCAAACCCACTGGCTCCAGGTCATCTACAAGTCTCTGCTAGGTAAAGCCCTGCCTTATCTCAGCATATTGGTCACCATAGCAGCACCCACCCGTAGCACACGCTCCAGCAGGTATATCTTACTGGTCACCCCCAAAGCCAATTCTTCCTTTGGCCGCCTCTCCTTCCAGTTCTCTGCTGCCAATGACTGGAACAAACTGAAAAAAATCACTGAAGCTGGAGACTCTTACCTCCGTCACTAGCTTTAAGCACCAGCTGTCAGAGCAGCTTACAGATCACTGCACCTGTACATAGCCCTTCTGTAAATAGCCCATCCAATCTACCTCATCCCCATACTGTATTTATTTATTTATCTTGCTCCTTTGCACCCCAGTATCTCTACTTGCACATTCATCTTCTGCACATTCTACCATTCCAGTGTTTAATTGCTATATTGTAATTACTTCTCCACCATGGCCTATTTATTGCCTTACCTCCCTTATCTTACCTCATTTGCACATGCTGTATATAGACTTTTCTACTGTATTATTGATTGTATGTTTGTTTATTCCATGTGTAACTCTGTGTGTTGGACTGCTTTGCTTTATCTTGGCCGGGTTGCAAATGTAAATGAGAACTTGTTCTCAACTAGCCTACCTGGTTAAATAAAGGTGAAATAAAAAAACAAAAAACACAGGAGAGGATGAAGCAGCACACTGAACCATAATGCGTTGCTGAACTGGAGCTTCTATCCTCCTGATTCCTGCTTACAAGCAAAAATTAAAGCAGGAAGCACCAGTGAATCGATCAATCAAAATGTGGTCAGATGTGCCCAAGAACACTAAGATGTGCCCAAAAAGTGCCCAAGAACACTAAGGTAACCTGCCTAAATGACCACTGACCCGTAGCACTCACGTCTGCAGCCATGAAGTGCTTTGAAAGGCTGGTCATGGCTCACATCAACACCATTATCCCAGAAATCCTAGAACAATCCAATGCAATCTATATTGCACTCCACACTGCCCTTTCCCACCTGGACAAAAGGAACACCTATGTGAGAATGCTATTCATTGACTACAGCTCAGCGCTCAACACCATCAATAAACTAAGGACCCTGGGACTAAACACCTCCCTCTGCAACTGGATCCTGGACTTCTTGACAGGCCGCCCCCAGGTGGTATGGGTAGGAAACAACACGCTGATTCTCAACACAGGGGCCCCTCAGGGGGTGCGTGCTCAGTCCCCTCTTGTATTCCCTGTTCACTCATGACTGCACAGCCAGGCACGACTTCAACACCATCATTAAGTTGCCGATGACAACAGTGGTAGGCCTGATCAACGACGAGACAGCATATAGGGAGGAAGTCAGAGACCTGGCCTTGTGGTGCCAGGACAACAACCTCTCCCGCTACGTGATCAAGACAAAGGAGATGATTGTGGACTACTGGAAAAAGAGGACCGAGCATTAGTCTCATTCGAAACGTCGTAAATTGTTGGTTATCTGCACGAATCCAGTCTTCACTATGAATCATCCATACATCAATTGTCTCACTCATTTATTTATCAACTAACTAAATAATCACATAAATGCACACACAAACAAACAAAGTAAATATGGTTACAAGGAAATGATAGGGGAATGTGCCCTAGTGGGCTAAACCGGCATGGCAGCTTGGTAGACAAAGGGACTGAGAAGGGCGCGAAAGACGAAAGATACCACACAGTTGATAATTATAACAATTGAAATGCTAATCCTTTACACATGAATGCTCACTCATTGGGGAATAATTGCAATCAATATATATATTTACTCTCAGTGTGTCGGGATCTCTGTTGGAATCGTCCTTCTTTCTGTTGGAAGTATCATCAGCCTGTCTTTCATGGTTAGAATGGGTACTTCAGAGTCCCATTCAGAAATGTTCTTATAGAATAGATGATCTGCCGGTTGTCGGTCCTCGCATTCACGGGTACATAATTTCTAGGTGCAGACTAGTAATTAGTATCGAAAAGTAGCTCTTATTCTGTCAGATCGATAGTCTCAGAGTTTAAACTCGTGGTATGGTTAAAAGATTCAGCAATCTACTCAAACCTTAGCCCTCTCGGAAATCGAGGTAAGCTGGTCTGAAGTGGGCTTCTCCAGGTGGGGGTTTTATTCAGAAATGTGGAGAAGCTGTCCCATGACGCCAGATCAATGTCTGTGCTCATGGGGGCGGGCCAATGACTTAGTGAAACTTGAAACAGAAACTCTCACATTAACAGTTTACAATCACATTACACAATTTCACAAATAGTTTCATCTTTACTCATTCATTTTATACAATAATTAGATGCAAGCCTCAGAATGGAGGCTCCTGTATAAACAGAGTTATGGTAATGTGGCTGTATTGTCTTTCCTGAGGTCACAATCATAAAACAAAATGGACCGGTTGTAGCTGGATTCTCCACCGACTGTTTTCACATTCCACAAAACATGGACATTGTTCAGTTCTCAAGTTATGTGATGTAGAAGAAGTTCCTTTGTTCTACTGTGAATCCTCTCTCTCTATAATGCATGAGAGAGAGAGTCTCCTCCAGGAATTTACGACCTGAGATAACAGAACCTGGGTGTAAGAGGGAGAGCGGGGGAAGGCACTCGCTATACCCAAAGAGGTTTATGTCATGACACAGTGAAGAGGGCACGACAACCTATGCCCCCTCAGGAGACTGAAAATATTTGGTAATGGATCTTCAGATCCTTAAGAGAGTAGAGTAGGATGCGAGATGCTACAGCCATCTTCTTCGCGCCATGGCTAATGGCGCCACATGGCTAATGGCGCCACATGACTAATGGCGCCACATGACTAACGGCGCCACAGGAGATGGCTGCCGTTTTACGATCATCTGCGGGGCTGTAGTGGAGCAGGTTGAGAGCTCCAAGTTCCTTGGTGTTTACATCACCAACAAACTATCATGGTCCAAACACACTAAGGCAGTCGTGAAGAAGGCACAACAAAGTCTATTCCCCCTCAGGACACTGAAAAGATGTGGCATGGGTCCTCAGATCCTCAAAAGTTATACAGCTGCACCATCGAGAGTCTCCTGGTTGCATCACTGCCTGTTATGGCAACTGCTCAGCCTCAGACTGCAAGGCACTACAGAGCGTAGTGCGTAGGGCCCAGTACATCACTGGGGCAAAGCTTCCTGCCATCCAGGAGCTCTATACCAGGTGGTGCTAGAGGAAGGCCCTAATAATTGTCAAAGACTCGAGCCACCCTAGTCATAGACTGTTCTCTCTGCTACCGCACGGCAAGCGGTACCGGAGCGCCAAGTCAAGGTCCAAATGTCACATTCGCTGGAATAAATATCAGACCGAGCTTCAGCGCGATATGGATTCCACATATTATTTATTAGAAACGCACAAAACATAAAAGAAAGAATGAACCGTAACAAAGAGGTGTAACATACACAAACTCAAAACAATATCCCATAAAAAACAGGTGGGAAAAATACTACTTAAATATGATTCCTAATTAGAGACCACGATAGCCAGCTGCCTCTAATTGTGAATCATACCAAACACCAACATAGAAAAACTAAACTAGAACCCCACATAGACAATAGAAACTAGAAAACCCCCCAGTCACGCCCTGACCGACTATACCATAGAAAAACAAAGGCTCTCTATGGTCAGGGTGTGACAGCAAGACGCTAGTAAACAGCTTCTACCCTCCCTCTTTTACACCACTGCTACTCTCTGTTGTGATCATCTACGCATAGTCACTTTAATAACTCTACCTACATGTACATATTACCTCAATTACCTCGACTAACAGGTGCTCCCACACATTGACTCTGTACCGGTACCCCCTGTATATAGTCTCACTATTGTTATTTGACTGCTGCTTTTTAATTACTTGTTACTTTTATTTCTTATTCGTTTTGTTTTTGCATTGTTGGTTAGGGGCTTGTAAGTAAGCATTTCACTGTAAGGTCTACACCAATTGTATTCAGCATTTCACTGTAAGGTCTACACCAATTGTATTCAGCATTTCACTGTAAGGTCAACACCTGTTTTAATTTGGCACATGTGACTAATAACATTTGATTTGATTTGAAGGAATATGTGGACAAGCAGCAGTAAGGGGGAAGGAAGATGTCATGGAAACCTGTCACCATGGTGACATGCTCCACTACATGGGGCTGGTAAAGGTATCAAGTCTAGTTGACAAGTGGAGCAAGTCCCCACTCTATCGGTTCCAGTTCCCCACCTCCATCACGAGTGAAAACCGATTCTTGGCCATCAACCACACACTTCACATGAGTGACCCACAAAAGGATCAGGAGAATGACCAGAAGAAGGGGACTGCAGGGTCTTGCAAAAGTCAAGCACCTTTATCATGACATGGTGGAGGCATATGCAAAATCTATCTATAGACGAGCGCACGGTTGCCTCAAATGATTGAATTGGCTTGAAGCAATATTTGAAAAATAAGCTGTCCAAATGGGACTACAAGCTCTTTTGTGCTGATTCACGTGGAAGTTTTGCATCTATGAAGGCAAGGCGATCACACCCACTGGGAAGGGCCTTAGATATGACTCTGTCATGTAGGTTTTTTTTTTTTTTTTACCCCTTTTTCTCCCCAATTTCGTGGTCTCCAATTGTTGTAGGTCATGTGTCCTCCGATACACAACCCAACCAGCCGTACTGCTTCTTAACACAGCTAAGTACTCCCAAGTACTTGTATGAAGTGACTACCTCCAGTTCCAAACCCTCAGAGGTTGTTGGACACTAAAAAAGCTGACAGCCTCTACCATTCCTGTTTCTGTGAAGGATGGGGGGTGTCAACCTATCTGACGCTCTGATAGGCTACTACCATTCCTGTTTCTGTGAAGGATGGGGGGTGTCAACCTATCTGACGCTCTGATAGGCTACTACCATTCCTGTTTCTGTGAAGGATGGGGGGTGTCAACCTATCTGACGCTCTGATAGGCTACTACCATTTCTGTTTCTGTGAAGGATGGGGGGTGTCAACCTATCTGACGCTCTGATAGGCTACTACCATTCCTGTTTCTGTGAAGGATGGGGGGTGTCAACCTATCTGACGCTCTGATAGGCTACGACCATTCCTGTTTCTGTGAAGGATGGGGGGTGTCAACCTATCTGACGCTCTGATAGGCTACTACCATTCCTGTTTCTGTGAAGGATGGGGGGTGTCAACCTATCTGACGCTCTGATAGGCTACGACCATTCCTGTTTCTGTGAAGGATGGGGGGTGTCAACCTATCTGACGCTCTGATAGGCTACTACCATTCCTGTTTCTGTGAAGGATGGGGGGTGTCAACCTATCTGACGCTCTGATAGGCTACGACCATTCCTGTTTCTGTGAAGGATGGGGGGTGTCAACCTATCTGACGCTCTGATAGGCTATTACCATTCCTGTTTCTGTGAAGGATGGGGGGTGTCAACCTATCTGACGCTCTGATAGGCTATTACCAGGTCCTCCACAAGACCAGGAAGTGGTATAAGACTTTTTCCAACCACTTTGTGGACATTGCTACAGTAAATGGGGTGGCAGGGTAGCCTAGTGGTTAGAGCGTTGGACTAGTAACCGGAAGTTGCAAGTTCAAACCCCCGAGCTGACAAGGTACAAATCTGTCATTCTGTTCCTAGGCTGTCATTGAAAATAAGAATTTGTTCTTAACTGACTTGCCTAGTTAAATAAAGGTAAAAATATATATATGCTTATACAAGCAGATGGACAAAGCAAAAGGTCAAAACCCTCCTCCCCCAGTTGGCCTTCCGAGAGCAGCTGGTTTTAGAAATGGCTGAATTGGCCGAAAGCAACCTCACAACCATCACAAGACCCCCCACAAAAGGTGAGCGCCACTATCCAACACACATGCCAAAGACAAAATGGGGGGCTCTCCTGTCTGAAATGCCAGTTCTCTTTCTGTTTCCTGTCACACAGTTGGCATGGGAACTGTCTGCCACCATGGAAACAGAGAAGCCATCCCTCTGCATCTCTCTTTGTGGACGGTATAGACTGGAGGGAGAGGGATTGGGAGGTGTGGGGGGAAAAGAGGATTGGGGAAGAGATGGATTTTCATTGATGTGACAAACGTGCCATTTATACTCTCAAAAATTAGGTCTCTCTCTCTCTAACATACACACACAAACACAACACAAACTGACCTGCGGAGTCGCCTGTTCTCAGTCCTGAAGCGGTGGAGTTGCTTAGCGAAGAAGGCAATGATGATAATAAGTAGGTTGAGTGTCAGAGGCCACACCCACTACCACACACAGCACCTGGAAGTCTGTCACCACCCAATCACAACGAGAGCCCTTATTCCACATATAGTCCTGAGCATTACACTGTCGTGTCTTTACTATCATTAACTGAAGACTTTTAGTTTTTATCAAATATTCTGTAATTAGCATTTCGTGATTAACTAATCAGGCAAATGTAATTAACTAGGAAGTCGGGGCACCAAGGAAAATATTCAGATTACAAAATTATAATTTTCCTAATATAACTTTTCAGATATTTTCAATAGTCTTCTGAATTAATAAATAATTTATTTTACCTCACATTAGTGTCATTCTAAATGTCATAAATTGTTGGTTATCTGCACGAACCCAGTCTCACTATGAGTCATCCATACATCAATTGTCTTAAATAATTTATTTATTAAATAACTAAACAATCACAGAAGTGCACACACAAACAAACAAAGTAAATATGGTTACAAGAAATGATAAGGGAATGTGCCCTAGTTGGCTAAACCGGCATGGTAGCTTGGTGTACAACAGGGAAGTGGGGGTCGACTGAGACAACACAGTTGATAATTATAACAATTGAAATACTAATCCTTTGCCCATGAACGCTCACTCATTCGGGAACAATTGCAATCAATATATATATTTACGCTCAGTGTGTCGTCGGGATCTCTGCTGAAAAGTTAGTTTCTGTTGAAGAGTTTTCGTCCTCTCTCTCTCTCTCTCTCTCTCTCTCTCTGTCGTAGTTAGAATGGATAGTTCAGAGTGACATTAGTTCATTTCGTTATAGATGTTTCGGCGGTTGTCGTTCTTCGAGTTCAATGATATCGAATTCCTAGCTACAGACTAGTAATTAATATCAAAGACTTGTTCTTATTCTGTCGGTATCCATAGTCTAAGAGTTTAACCACGTGGTATGGTTAAAATATTCAGCAATCGTCTCAAACCTTGGCCCTCTTGTTATCAAGGTAAGCTGGTCTGGGCTTATGGGTGGTAGAATGTAATACTATTATAATTATGTTATATTCTATTTAACCTTTTCCTATATAATAATAATGTCTGTGATCTGGAGCTCAAGGTACAAATTAACAGTCCACTCACCTGATATCTCAAACTGGCACCACAATAAGAACAAGAGCATTCAAGACAAGACAAGGGAGTAGCCTTTCAAACAGGTGACTGACCAGGGAGGACCAAACTGGACCCGTCTCAAACCTTTCTTCACGTTGATATACTTTTCAGGCCAGAGGGACAAAGCAATGAAACAAACAATAAAAGGGTTTGTTTTCAGGGTGTATTGCCCAACGACCATCTGTTTTTGTAAGTGGTGATTATTTACTGAAGCAGACAGTGAAGATAGCTATATGTGATGGGACAAGAGACAGACCCTGAGAAAGGGGTTTTGGTTGGATAAACTAGTATGAATTAGAGGTTTAGAAATGTTACGTTTTCTATTTAAGTAACAACAAATCACAAATTAAGTAAATTAGAAATGAATGGGTCAGATCCAATCAGGCTATTCTGTAATACCATACTGTCTGAATTCCATTGGTCAGGCTATTCTGTAATACCATACTGTCTGAATTCCATTGGTCAGGCTATTCTGTAATACCACACTGTCTGAATTCCATTGGTCAGGCTATTCTGTAATACCATACTGTCTGAATTCCATTGGTCAGGCTATTCTGTAATACCACACTGTCTGAATTCCATTGGTCAGGCTATTCTGTAATACCACACTGTCTGAATTCCATTGGTCAGGCTATTCTGTAATACCATACTGTCTGAATTCCATTGGTCAGGCTATTCTGTAATACCACACTGTCTGAATTCCATTGGTCAGGCTATTCTGTAATACCAGACTGTCTGAATTCCATTGGTCAGGCTATTCTGTAATACCACACTGTCTGAATTCCATTGGTCAGGCTATTCTGTAATACCACACTGTCTGAATTCCATTGGTCTGGCTATTCTGTAATACCACACTGTCTGAATACCATTGGTCAGGCTATTCTGTAACATCTTTTTAATATATTTTAACCTATTCAAATTCTGGTGCACATTGCTAAATAATGAGGGATTGATGCATTCATTTTGGGGGGCTTTTAAATGCCTCGTGAGCTTAGTTCGATTGGCTTACTGTCACAACTTCCGCCGAAGTCGGCTCCTCTCCTTGTTCCGGCGGCGTTCGGCGATCGACGTAACCGGCTTTCTCGTCATCACAGCTCCATTTTTCAATTATCCATTTGTCTTGTCTTGTTTCCATACACACCTGGTTTTCATTTCCCCAATCAATCTATTTGTATTTAACCCTCTGTTTCCCATCATGTTTTGTGTGTAATTGTTTCACGTTATTGTGGTGTTTTATTACGCGCTTTACTTTAGTTATGTTCCGTGTTTTGAGCGCGTTTGATTTACGTAGTGCTCTCGTTTTTGGAACTAAAATAAAGTGCGCCTGTTTACATCACTCTACTCTCCTGCACCTGACTTCGCCTCTTATACACTCGATGACACTTTATTACACATTTACAACCTAAAATATAAGCTTAATGTACTACATTTTGTGCAGATGATGTAATTGTAAACAAACACTGTATAGCTTCAAAACGTTGTGAAAACTATTATTTCCACCTCATTGATGGGCAATCCTTGCATCCATAGCTCCAACTTTGAATTTGAGAGTGGTCAGCGGGCTCCCGATCGACGCAGCGGTCTAAAGGCATTTCATCTCAGTGCTAGAGGTGTCACTACAGACCCTGGTTCAATTCCAGGCTGTATCACAACTGGCCTCAATCGGGAGTACCATAGGGCGGCGCACAATTAGCTCAGCGTCGTCCGGGTTCGGGTTTGGCTGGTGTAGGCCGCAATTGTAAATAAGGATTTGTTCTTAACTGACTTGCCTAGTTAAATGAAGGTTAAATTAAAAAATGTATCCAGCCCCACCTCTAAGCAACAAAACATTTATTGGTGTTGTCAATGTTTGAATATCAGATTGCCACTTTAATGTATGTATGAATTATTACAGATTTCTCCTTGAAGATAATTCAACTTGACATCTGTAAGACTGAACCAGTGTTTCATTCCACTTCAGCCAACTGTACATTTGAGAATTTTAAGTGTTTTTGACAATGTATGTTTGAGTGGGTTTTGTTTCTGTTTAACCATCATACTACCAACATATTTGACATTTTTGGATTACCAACTGCGGTCATTTTAACCCCAAGAAGAAACTATTTGCAAATCATAGCAAAATATCAACTTAATTTTTATTAAATGTAAATAATGTTATCTGAAATTTTAAAAATAACCAAAACAGACTATTTCATTTCCATTTCATTTGCATATTCTGTAAAACGAAAATGTGATTTTTTACTTAAATAATGTGCAGCTTTTTTCCAAAGTACTGATTTTCCAAAAGGCTGATTTAACATAATTTGATTGTAGTATCATGTCACTTTTAGAATTTTGAAGTGTGTGGTAGAAACGACTGCCATTTAAAGGGACAGTAACCAAGATTTGTAATATACTTCCTTTTCATTGATCTCATCCATTTATCCTGAGAGACATTGACCCAAAAAATACCTTTGTTTTCTTTATCTACTTACCCCAGAGCCAGCATTAGCATCAATGCTAGTGAAACAATGGGAGTAATAAGGCCTATGGCAGAATGCTTCAAAAAGCATGCCCAAATCATCAAAATCACTACAAACCAAATGGTATAGCAACCCAAATACAATATTGCAATTATATAATATTGGAGGATATTATAGGAATTCTGGTATTTAGATAACATTTCCCGTATAATTTCTCTCTCCAGAGAATACACACCAAAACAGCCCTGTTGTCACGGTTTTCTAATGGTGAAGGAGAGTCGGACCAAACTGCAGCGCGTATATTGTGATCCATGTTTATTTACACAACGTAACACGAATCCAAAACACAAACGTAGTGAAAACCGAAACAGCCTTAAATGGTGAACACTAACACAGACTAAGGACATCAAGACACTCAGGACAATCACCCACAATACAACCAAAGAATATGGCTGCCTAAATATGGCTCCCAATCAGAGACAACGATAAACACCTGCCTCTGATTGAGAACCACTTCAGACAGCCATAGACTCTCCTAGAACACCCCACTAAGCTACAATCCCACTAAGCTACACACCACATACAAAAACCCATGTCACACCCTGGCCTGACCAAATACATAAAGAAAAACACAAAATACTTCGACCAGGGCGTGACACCTGTGTACATTTAGAGAGTAGCTGGTTTCTGTATTACAGTTCTATCATGTATTCATACCATTGACAGACTTTTATGAGCTGTTTTGACTGCAACGAAGCATACAGTGGCTTACCAAAGTATTCACCCCCCTTGGCATTTTTCCTATTTTGTTGCCTTACAACCTGGAATTAAAATAGATTTTTGGGGGTTTGCATCATTTGATTTACACAAAATGCCTACCACTTTGAAGATTCAAAATATTTTTTATTGCGAAACAAACAAGAAATAAAACAAAAAAAAATGAAAACTTGAGCGTACATAACTATTCACCCCCCAAAGTCGATACTTTGTAGAGCCACCCTTTGCAGCAATTACAGCTGCAAGTCTCTTGGGGTATGTCTCTATAAGCTTGGCACATCTAGCCACTGGGATTGTTGCCCGTTCTTCAAGGAAAAACTGCTCCAGATGATCCTTCAAGTTGGATGGGTTCTGCTGTTGTACAGCAATCTTTAAGTCATACCACAGATTCTCAATTGGATTGAGGTCTGGGCTTTGACTAGGCCATTCCAAGACATTTAAATGTTTCCCCTTAAACCACTCAAACGCTGCTTTACTGGACAGGAAGCTAAACTCAGACACAAGCTCTCTCACACTGACACACCTTTGTCCTCAGGTTGTACATGACGCCCATGACACTGGACAGGAAACTAAACTCGCCTTTAGAAGCCAACTTCTTTTCATTCTTCGTCTTGGAACCTGAAGCTGAGTGTTTGTCTCCTGTTGCAGAAGCCATTCTGGCGCTGGCTCTAGCTTCTAGCTACATTAGTTGGCCAGTTAGGGGTCTATATTTTCTAAATAATAATATATAAGCAGACTAGCTGCAATAGCAGCTATAACTGCCTCTGCTGCTGCCAAAGTCCACTCCACAGTACAGCCTGTGTTTGTTTTGGTGTTAGTAGTTATGCTAATTTAGCTTGCTATAGAGTGCGTGCCGTTAAACGCGAGCAACACATGCATGTTCTGCTTGTACACACACCAATCTAGATGTTGCCTCACTGGATGTGAACCACTGGGCTATAATATTAGTTTAGTTTGCTGACAGAATAACTTATGTGTTAACTATCCGGCTAGCACTGCTCAGTTTCTCCTTTCTTCTGGGTTCCTGTTGTAGTAAAACCAGTTGCAGCGGCTGTCAAATATCACCCTCTAGCATCGGTTTACAGACCGCCTCTGCTCGTCTGTTTTCATTCTTGATAAGGAAAAGTTTACTTGCTGCTGATAGGCCTGCCGTTGTTGTTGTTTCAGAAACGCACGACTGAAAATGACGGCGCTGACGTGTCAAATGTCTGTGTTTACTGTTGAATGCTAAAACGTATCGCTATGCATGTCACAGTTCCAGTGCAGATGGGTGCACCTGTCCTATACCTATCCTACACCTGTCCCACACCTGTCCTACACCTGTCCTATCTATAGCCGCAGATAGAAAACCTTTCCGCACAACCAGTCCCATGACAGCTGACGTCACCGGGAATCTGGGCAGAGGTGGCTTGACCTGGATATAGAGAGAGAAAGAGAGAGAGAGAGAGAGATTGTGGAGAAAACGAATAAAGAGAGATTGATTGCGAGGATTAACTGTTGGGTCTCTCGGGATCATTTCAGCGAGAATGTCTGTGCTATTCTGTTGCTGTGTCTCTCCTTCCGAAGACAATGACAAGGTATTGTATTGGAACATGAATGAAACATGATGTATTGTCTGGGGTTAAAGTACACTTTATTTTTCACGGGGAAATATAATTTATGGAATCAGACACATAAACACGGACGGCAGGTAGCCAGCCGATTGGTTAAGAGGTTGATCCAATAACCCGAATCCCCGAGCTGACCAGGTGAAAAATCTGCTCTTGAGCAGGACACTTAATTAACCATAATTGCTCCTGTAAATTGCTCTGCATTAGAGCGTCTGCTAAATTACTCAAAATGTGAAAATAATCACACATGCCATTAGGCTGCTTTCAAATAATAAGCTTGATCAGATCTTATTTACAATAAACCAATGTCATAGTGCACAACACATGCCCTACATGTATCTGCATCAGGAAGGGTTATGGCACAATATTACCCACTTGAGTAAAACACACACTACTGAATATAATAGGTCTGTTGTTACAGTGTTTTAGACATTGATTGGATTTGTATAACCCGCCCCCATACCTCACTCACATAGTGGAACGTGTGTGTTACAGAGACAGCCTCTACTTCACACCAAGCCTTCAAAATCAGCTAAACCAGAGTCGGACAGACAGCCTCGACCAGCACACACAGGTTCAATCACACATATTACCACAATATTACAAGTGTGTGCGCTTGTGTGTGTGTGTGTGTGTGTGTGTGTGTGTGTGTGTGTGTGTGTGTGTGTGTGTGTGTGTGTGTGTGTGTGTGTGTGTGTGTGTGTGTGTGTGTGTGTGTGTGTGTGTGTGTGTGTGTGTGTGTGTGTCAGTGAGCCAGAGTGGTCGGTTGGTCCCAAAGCGTGTGGGTCTAATAGACGTGGACCAGCGGTTCTCTGATGTAGCCGTGACGTTCAACCAACAACAGGAGAACTATGATGCCATGAAGGAACACATCATCTCTCTGCGACGCACCTACGACTGTAACAATGACTGTAACAATGACAGCAACCTGACACTTACAGAGTGTGTGAGGAAGATTAAAGAGGAGCACAGTGAGACACACACACACACACATTTGTTTTAGTATCCTTGTGAGGACCAAACAATTGATTCCCATTCAAAATCCTATTTTCCCTAACCCCTTACCCTAACCCCTTACTCTTAACCTAACCCCTTAACCTAACCCCTTAACCTAACCCTTACCCTAACCCTTAATCTAACCCCTTAACCTAACCCTTACCCTAACCCTTAACCTAACCCCTTAACCTAACCCTTACCCTAACCCCTTACCCTTAACCTAACCCCTTAACCTAACCCCTTAACCTAACCCTTACCCTAACCCTTACCCTAACCCTTAATCTAACCCCTTAACCTAACCCCTTAACCTAACCCTTACCCTAAGCCTTAACCTAACCCTTACCCTTAACCTAACCCTAACCCTTAACCGACCAAGTTCCTAGGCGGACACATCTCCGTGGAGCTGAAACGGTCAACCCACTCGGATACCGGGGTGAAGAAAGCACGACAGCGACTCTTCAACCTCAGGACATTCTACTTCTCACTTCCTCCCCGTTGCTCCCCCTATGGACATTCCCTCTGGAACATTCCACACCCCCCTCCCCCTACCCTCATCCCCTATGGACATTCCCTCTGGAACATTCCACCCCCCCTCCCCCTCCCCCATCCCCCTATGGACATTCCCTCTGGAACATCCCCCCTCCCCCTCCCCTCATCCCCCAATGGACATTCCTCTGGAACACCCCCCCCTCCCCCTCCCCTCATCCCCCAATGGACATTCCCTCTGGAACATCCCCCAATGGACATTCCTCTGGAACATTCCACACCCCTCCCCCTACCCTCATCCCCTATGGACATTCCCTCTGGAACATTCCACCCCCTCCCCTCCCCCATCCCCTATGGACATTCCCTCTGGAACACCCCCCCCCCCCTCATCCCCCAATGGACATTCCCTCTGGAACATTCCACCCCCCTCCCCCATCTCCCTATCCCCCTATGGACATTCCTCTGGAACATTCCCCCCCCCTCCCCTCATCCCCCAATGGACATTCCCTCTGGAACATCCCCCCTCCCCTCATCCCCAATGGACATTCCCTCTGGAACATTCCATACCCCCAATGGACATTTGTCATTGTTACAGTTAAATATATCTATATTATTATTTGACATTTTGTTATTATTGTTTCATTAACTACTCTTTATGACCTTCACCATTGGAGCTCAAAGCTTAATAATTAACTGTACCCTGTGTATGTGAAATATAAACTCATCTAATCTAATCTTTTTACCCCGCTCACTTCCACTCCCTTCCATACGACAGGTAAAGGGTAAGTCTACAGATGAAGGCATTATAACGTCTCTCTCTCTCTCTCTCTCTCTCTCTCTAGAGGACAGTTGGTGTGTAACCATGGTGATGAAGGGCTATGACTTCTCTCTCTCAGTGGTTCCGCTGAGGTCTGAGGTCTGAGGTCGAGGTGGATGAATCTCCGCCTAGCCGCCTCCGATTAGCTCAGGAGGAGCTCTGGGGCATTTCCAAGGGCGCCAAAGTGATAAGCGCTGCTGGGACCAAGCTCCAGGAGCTGATAGGCTGGCTGCTGAGTGGAGGGGAGCGAATGGCGGAGCAGGTCAGGGAGGCAGCACCAACCCATCAGGACCACTGTAGGCTGGAGGAGAACCTGATTGAGACCATGCAGGAAGTGAGAAGGGCGAGGGAGCTTTCACTAGGTTACCGCCAGCAGGCTGGAGAGGTCCAAACTGAGGACTGAGCAGGACTGGCCTGACACACACCAAACCACCTGTGGCTCCCCCAAAACATAGCAGTTTCTGCAGCCTACTCAGATACTCTCCTGCCATGTTACATAGCCTGTTTATACACTTATGGTTGAGTTTTGAGTAGTTATACTGTTGTGGTCAATAGTTAGGCTACACTCTAGGCCTAATTGCCATTGAAACCTATAGGCCTAAAAGGTAATTTAGATATTCCATTTGGCACCGGCTGCCATATGTTACCGCATCGAGAATATTGAAATACTGCTAGTTTTTAATTCAACTGCCTTTTTCATCAGCACGTTAGGCTAGCTAATGCTAAAGCAAGCCATTGGATTCCACAACACTTCCGGAAGCTACTCACCCCAATGGTAGGTGTTGTATTTTAATGGAAAGCAATGGGCTGCTTTAGCATTAGCTAGCCTAGCATGAGGAGGAAAAAGGCAGTCTAATTGAAAACTAGCAGTATTGCTATATTCTCGATTGATCGTTTCTTGATATTGAGATAATTAGGAGTAAGCTACAACAACATCTTCCATCCCTGGATTGAGGTACATTTTTTACCCAGCGCTGTCGTTCCTCTATCTGGGGACCCAGTCCTGTTGTTCCTTACACCTTGTGCTGGTAACTCTATGGGTCCACCTCTTACTGGATAGTACTCTCTTTCACACACACTGAGAGGAGAGAGACCACTGGGGACACTGACCTCTGAGGACACTGACCTCTGAGGACACTGACCTCTGAGGACCCTGACCTCTGGGGACACTTTAAAATATTTTGGGAATCAACGTAGGCTATTTTTACTATCATGTAAAAAGCACACTATGGACCTACACTGTTAGAAAACACTCCTGCAGGGTTCGGCTGGTCTTGGAGTGCCACAGATTATGACTGGTTATAGATCGTGTTTAAGTATTGTATTGTGAGTATGTCTATAAACTCGTTAGAGAAATTAGCTGAGATATATCCTGATTTTTTTCTGGACAGAAATTCCTATTCTAAATCCTAATCTAATCAAAACAATGCTGATTAAACCGCTGGCGATATTAGAGATCATGTTAGGGTTTCTTCTGTGTTAATACTGTATGTTATTGTGTTTTATAACAAATTAAAACAGCACTCTGTTGTTAGTGTCTTAAGATTTGTATGAACATGTTTGAGTGACATAGTGGAGCATTAGAACATGGTACACTGCACATCTAAACCACTTAGCACACAGAGACTCCTTATTGGTACTGACAGGATCCCACAGCAGGACAGCAAGATGTAGGGAGGGAGGGACTGTCTGTGTGTGTGTGTGTGTGTGGGGGGGGGGGGGTTAAGGGTGGGAGAGAGGTGTGTGGGGGGTTAAGGGTGGGAGAGAGAGTTGTGTGTGGGGGGTTAAGGGTGGGAGAGAGCAGTGTGTGGGGGGTGTAAGGGTGGGAGAGAGTGTGTGTGTGGGGGGTGTAAGGATGGGAGAGAGATGTGTGTGTGGGGGGGTAAGGGTGGGAGAGAGATGTGTGTGTGTGTGGGGGGGTAAGGGGGAGAGAGATGTGTGGGGGGGGAGGGGGGTGTAAGGGTGGGAGAGAGATGTGTGTGGGGGGGGGAGGGGGGTGTAAGGGTGGGAGAGAGATGTGTGTGGGGGGGGGTGTAAGGGTGGGAGAGAGCTGTGTGTGGGGGGGTAAGGGTGGGAGAGGGATGTGTGTGTGATTGAGAGAGAAAAGGGAGATGAGAAGTTAGAGGAAAAGCTTTGCTACTGACATGTTGCACTGTAGTGTGCACTAGGACAAGCCAGTCCATGCGTCTGGTCAATCATTTACATCATGTATTAGTTCAAATATTACTGCAATTATCTGAAGGTTTTTTTGTTGTTGTTGCATCGATAACCATTGCAGGACCATTAGCTATGCACATCTTACACTGCACCTCATAAACTACTGGCAGATGGAGGCTTGTCTATGAATGTACCAAATTATCATAATATACTTCAAGGGTTACTTTTTACATCAACCTGGTATAATTATTATTAAATCCATTATATTTTTCTGGTTAATAACAATTATATCATGTAAGTCAATAGGCCTTGCAGTGATAACCATGTTGATACATTTTATAATACAGCATATTATAAATACATACCCTTTAAAGAGTTGAGAACATTGTATATTTTCCCTTTTAAAATCACATATAAAGATGAATTTCAATGTTAAAAATATAAGATATTATATAAAACACAATGGTTCATACATGACCAGTGTCTCTTCCTCTTCCCGTGGTCTGCCCTGACTGTCAGAGATGACAGCCACAATCCCCCGTATTTGCGGAAATTATAATGTCCCGCCCCTATACCCAATTGCATTGGTCGCTATTTCTGGAGGCGTGGGGGTTACATTTTATACTGTTTGACCATTTGCTCACATGCCTGTCATTCCGAATTAATCCTCGGATTCAAGCTAGTAGGAAATGCGGTCGTAAATGAAGATGGAGGTGTATGTTGATAAATGATTTAGATAGTGGATTTATGAAGTAATTGATAGCTACCCATATGCTTGGACGGAACAATAGTGGACTTGGAGACAAAAGGAAATCTCGAGATAGCATGATAGTAAGTCATTAATACATTTTTCCAGCGAGCTCGTCTTTCTTGGAGAGGCCATTCTGACTGTATGCACATTTTCAGTTTGAAATCTGACTTGATTTGGCGAATGATTCTGCTCTGAGGAAACAAATCTAGCTAGCTAAAGTAGTTAATGCTGCCAGCGACCTCACACAAAGTAGCTTGTAATAACTGTTAGGTAAAATAGCTATCTACAATAGGAAGCAGCTAGCAGATTGCTGTAGAGCCCACTGGAGAAGCTTTGAAAACTAGGAATATTGCCAAGTACTGTTAGCATCTACTGTAGCTAACTAACATTGAGTCAATTGTGTCAGGCGTGAGTTAAAAATCATTAATTAGTAGCTGGTTTCGTGACTTAGGTTGGCAAGATAACTACGATCGCTGGTTAGATGGTAAACGAGTTGCTAGTTAGCTAACTGGACTGTCATTGGCATGACAAGCCCAGGTGGCTTCCGTAATCAGACCGCTGTCAAAAAAAGTTTTCCCTCAGCTAGCAAGTCATTTATACCCTTGTCTTATTTCCAGCAGTACCCGTTTCAGTCTGGTTTAGTCTCCATACGATGTAGCTAATCAATTGATTATGATTTGTATTGTAGTGACGGTCAACTAGCTACTGCTTAGTGTTCATGCCGGTAGATATTGTGGCTATACACTGATCAATAGTCTTGTAACATCGATCTGCGGTGGATACAGACTCACCAGGGTGGGAATAATTAGTGGAACTTTCCAACAGGAATCTGTTCCAAAAACTTCGTAAATAACAAGGACGCCAACAAACAACTCATACAAAGTAGCACGATCAATTCACCCTGTAAACTAGCTGCCGAATAGGCATCAACTCAACACGTAGATTATTCTTAATGTTTGTCCATAGGCAACCAGAATGAGGACAGACATTTTTCGGAATAAACGTGGTGAGTGAAAATTTAATGAAGTAGATCACTCCATATCCGGTATCTTATTCTGCCGAACAGATTCTTGTTGGAAAGTTCCACAAATTCTACCCACCCGACTCACGACTGTAGAGACAGACGCACACAGAGAGTCCCTCTGCTATAGAGCAGTTCCACAGTGATGGATTTACACTTTGATTCAGATTCTTCTCTTTCAAATGTATGCCAAACAAAAAACATTTGATTTCAAAGTTTAACAAACCATGCACAAGGAGTACTTTGAATAATTTACACAGACATTTTGGAAGAATTGTGCTGAAACACATTTTTGTAAATCTCCCTCCTGTCAGGGCCCATATCTGTGCAGAAATCTCCCTCAGTTTTTATGCGATTTATGTGACTCTGCACCAAATTAAGATTCAAAGATGTCTGCAGAAAGAACATGGTCTCGGCTATGACATGACACTTGAGTTTTGAGGGTAAAAAATATGGTTATGGAATTACATTAAGTGAAGTGGATTTACATCTGGTAAAGGAATAGGATCATGTGACCCTTATCTGTACTACACAGAAATGTATAATTATGGATGTGAATTATGGATATGAATTTCACTGTGATGTATCTTCAATAGGTACACAGGTAGAAATATCCAATATCTGTCTTTTGCATATTTGGGTATTCTAAACACTGGCTATTATTATAATGAGCTCCTCCCCCAAATAACACTGCGGCAAAGACAGTTCACAAATGTTTTTGCCACAGATCACAAATGTAGGCGATGCCATGGCGATGTTGGCTAGCTAAACTCGTGTGTAGAATCACGTCATCGGCCCTAACGGTCGTCTTGCGCTGGACTGCGCATGTGCAGGCCATCAAATCAAAGGCACTCCTTTAAATATAAAGTTGTTTTTGACAACAAACAAAAAATCGGTTTGTCACTCACGAGGTATGAGTAATAATAAGTTCAGCTACTTGAGACATTGGCTGGAATCTAGGCTGTGGCTTTAAGGAACAGTGTTTCACTTCTCATTGACTTCTCCCAGTCCAAACCTCGGCCCGGTCTGCTTCACAAGTTTTCCTGGAAGTCTCGCAATGTTGCGCCTCTGGGTTTAGAAACTGTGTGACCGCGGTCTGTACCAGACCAAATTTGAACCAATCACAGTACAGTACATACAGTGAAGTTGATATGTCCAGTACAATACACTACATTATACTCTACTGCACCAGGGGTCTCATTAACCCAGAATTCTGTGTTTTTAATGCAGAAATATGTATTTTTTAAAAAGTGTGTAAGAAATGTGTTTTCTATGAAGGAAAGCTATAGTTGCACATCCCTGATCAGTCTATTGATGAAACACAGACTTTCAATATGAAACACGGATGACGAGTTCTAAACGCAAATTTGTTGATGGTCTGCGACCTGTACTGACCTCTACTGTACTGACCTCTACTGTACTGACCTCTACTGTACTGAACTCTACTGTACTGACCTCTACTGTACTGAACTCTACTGTACTGACCTCTACTGTACTGAACTCTACTGTACTGAACTCTACTGTACTGAACTCTACTGTAAAGTATAGTCCTGTGCTCTACTGTAATTACTGCGCTGTCTGAACTTGTGAAACAGACTTCTATCATTGGTTCAGGTTTAGTCTGGCCAGAGCAGACTGACCAAATTTCAACTACTTTTAAACGTTCCTGGACGTCCGGTTTTGTCGGTGCTCAGTGGCTGAAGATGCCTGTTACAGTAAGTGGGGAGAGTTGTGGGCTGAACATAACAGTATGCCAGTGGAAGGGAGGACAGTAGCAGGTGATACAACTGGTTTGTAACTACTACGGTTTCCCTATAGTAGCCAATTAAATTGCAGTAAGATAATTAATAGTTTTAATCCCTTAATAATAAAAAATACAACTAATTGGTACCTTCACTTGTTACTTCTGTGATCTTTCATTATCCTCCCTCCACATGAGGGAGAGACGTTAGAAAATATATTCAAGGTATGTGGTTTTTTTGGTAACGGAATTACAAGGCAATGTTTCTTAAACTTAGAGAAAGCAGAACCATTTGATCAAAAATGTAATATGTGTTGATAGTAGTTGGCAGGGGACTTTGGGCTCTCTAGTGGCGCAGCCAGTGTTGGAGGTGTCACTGGAGGTGTCACTGCAGACCCTGGTTCGATTCTGGGCTGTATCACAACCGGCCCGTGATTGGGTGTCCCATATTTTATTTATTCATTTAATTTGCTCCTTCATTATTTTTATTTCTACTTTGCACATTATTCCACTGCAAATCTACCATTCCAGTGTTTTACTTGTTATATTGTATTTACTTTGCCACCATGGCCTTTTTTTGTTGCCATTACCTCCCTTATCTCACCTCATTTACTCACATTGTATATAGACTTGTTTATACTGTATCATTGACTGTATGTTTGTTTTACTCCATGTGTAACTCTGTGTTGTTATATGTGTCGAACTGCTTTGCTTTATCTTGGCCAGGTCGCAATTGTAAATGAGAACTTGTTCTCAACTTGCCTACCTGGTTAAATAAAGGGGAAATAAATCAAATAAATAGGGCGGAGCACAATTGGCCCAGCGTATTCAGGGTTTGGCAGGGGTACGTCATTGTAAATGAGAATTTGTTCTTAAGTGTCTTAACTGACTTGCCTAGTTAAATAAAAGGTTAAATAAATTTTAAAAAGCTACATTTAAAAAAATGTATTTCTAATACAGTAAGACTTGTTCTAGTAGATGTTGTCTAAGACCCCTTTTCTATCTCTTTGACCAGAAATCAAAGCCTTATTCCTAGGAAAATGTATATATGCCTTAATTCCTCTAAAATATAGACTCTTAGCTTTCATTTGACACCCGCTCATGGCTCCTGATAGGAGAGAGCTTGGCCTAACAGCAGTATGAGGAGAGAGCTCTCAGTAAATATGATCAGAGCTAAGCCTATACTGTGTATACTGCCTATTCTCAATTAAAAGTTGATTTTATTCTGTGGTGCACGATGGTATAGTGCGGTATTGACTTTATGCAGTGGTGCATTATGGTATAGTACAGTATTGACTTTATGCAGTGGTGCATTATGGTATAGTACAGTATATTACGTCACAGCAAGTGGGAGTTAGATCGCTGATTATTCTTTTGGGTTCGGTGTAAAGCGTTGGTACCCAGGCGCTATTGCGTCTCTCCTCACTGAATGAATGAGGTGAATTGATGAATAAGTGATGGAAACCAGATAGGAACTGATAAATGTGCACGACTTCACCATTTTGAAATTGAATGAACTGAATAATGATGAGGATGAAGAAGAAGAAGAGGGTGATTTTTTTAAAATTTAGAACAATAGTGTGAAAATAGCAGGAAACGGATGTCCGTGCCTGGTCAGCTGGCTTCTCTTCCCAGACACCACTAATCCAGCTGTAGGTGAAGCTTTATCTTTAGGAACCAGGAACCACACAGTTACCGGGTCAACAGTAGGCTGTTTACTTGCCTCCCAAGGGGAGTGTGGCCTCTTTGAAGCGATGGAGGGAAATCAACAAGATACCCAAGTATTCTTTCACAATAGCTGGCCTTATGGGATCTGCAGTTTTGCACTGGGAAATGTCCCAGTCTGTGGTGAATAGCATCCTCTTTACAAAGCACCCACTCTTTGTTTATGTAATTGGCTGTAAGGCACAAGTGTTCTATTTTTAGAAAATCGTCAGTCCACATGTCAAGTGTAATTACGCCAAGTTCTCTCAACTCCGGGACCACCCGCCAGCTGATTTATTTTTTTGGGACCGATGCAGGTCTCTATAGTGGTAGAGGAGATGGACTCTCTGACAGAAACATTCACACCTCCCCAATTATTTAGTATAATAGTTTGGCTAGGTGTGGGAATTCCACAATTTGTGCCACAGTGTAGGCGACTGACCGCAGCATCTATCAGTAATCTGAGCAAGTATAGGAGCGATGTTTTAACCTTCTGAATGAATGGGTTTTAACCTTCTGAATGGATGGTTATGGAATGCTACTGAATAGATAACAAGAATGTAAATAAACATCTGGTGGCATCAAATCAGATGTTATGTCACATGCACCGAATATATGTGGTGTAGATATTATCGTGCTTGCTTTACGACCCCTTCCTCCCAACAATCAACAGCTGTGCATTATGAGTCTGACAGCACAGTGGTTCGTCGAAGGATGTCGTACGGAGGAAAGCCGTATTGCGCATGGTGACCGCGCAAGGGGTAGACCGCGGCTGCCATTTCAATGGCATTCCAGAACATGTTTGAAACGTTTGAACACACTCCGGTATTCCATCTGTTTAAACTGTTTCAATGTTTTGCTCACGTCGGCCACAGAGTGAGAACACACAGACATCTGGAAAAACAGGGTCTTTCACGCAAGGCACAGTGTTTTTTTTTCCCCTCGACGTGTAAAACCGCATTTAGCTTGTTTGGGAGAACTGCTTCTCTGGGCAACTCATGGTCGCGTTTCCCTTCTGTAATCCGTTATAGTTTTCTGTGCCACACAGGACGATCATCGGAGCCGGGGGAATAGGATTCCACCTTCTATATTGCCCTTTTATTTGTATTGTTTGGTGTCTCGTCGAAGTTCGTAGCTTTCCTGTGTGTCCGTGTCCCATTCATTGAAAGCGGTAGCTCTGGCCTGTATCCCAGCGCGGGTATTGCCTGTACTTCATGGTTTTTGGTTTGGGTACGTTCTTAATTAATCACTGTGGGGACAACATCGTCGATGCACTTATTGAACTCAAGGCTATCGGATGAATCGCGGGAACGTCAAATGTTATGTTCCTTTTGATGGCATAGAAGGAAGGCCCTTCTTGCCTTGTCTCTCAGGTCGTTTACAGCTTTGTGGAAGTTACCTGTGACGCTGATGTTTAGGCCGAGGAATGTGTAGTTGTTTTGTGTACTTAAGGACAACGGCGTCTAGGTGGAATTTGTATTTGTTGTCATGGCAACTGGGCCTTCTTTGGAACACCATTATTTGTGTCTCACTGAGGTTCCCTGTCAGGGCCCAGATCTGTGCAGATTCTGGTGCAGCAGCAAACAGTAGACATTTGACTTCAGATCCTAGTAGGGTGAGGTCGGGTGCTGCAGACTGTTCTGGTTGCCAATTCTCTCTCGCTCTTTCTCTCGCTCTCACGCTCTTTCTCTCTCTCTCTCTCTCTGTCTCTCTCTGTCTCTTTTCTGTTTCTACAGGAAAAAACATCTGGGGCAGCACTTTCTTCTCACCCCCAAGCTCTCTAAAACAGGGTGTACTGATTGGTCCATTCACTTCCTGGCTTTTGCTCCTGTCTGATAACATGCCAGAGCAGCGTTTGCTTGTCCGGTCCATTTTCACAGCACTTGTTCACTTCCCTTCATGGTTTTATAAGGAACAAGACTGGTGTAGGCAAGCCCATGCTTACACCAATCCAGTTTTAAGTGGGTGGGGTGGGGAGGAGTGTGTTATTTGGGAGAAATGGAGTGTGTTTGTGAGAGACTGGGAATGGAGTGTGTTTTTGTGTGTGAGAGACTGTGAATGGAGTGTGTTTGTGTGTGAGACTGGGAATGGAGTGTGAGACTGGGAATGGTGTGTGAGACTGGGAATGATGTGTGAGACTGGGAATGGAGTGTGTTTGTGTCTGAGACTGGGAATGGAGTGTGTTTGTGTGTGAGACTGGGAATGGAGTGTGAGACTGGGAATGGAGTGTGAGACTGGGAATGGAGTGTGGGTGTGTGAGACTGGGAATGGTGTGTGTGAGACTGGGAATGGAGTGTGGGTGTATGAGACTGGGAATGGAGTGTGTTTGTGTGTGAGACTGGGAATGGAGTGTGAGACTGGGAATGGTGTGTGTGAGACTGGGAATGGAGTGTGTTTGTGTGTGAGACTGGGAATGGAGTGTGAGACTGGGAATGGAGTGTGAGACTGGGAATGGAGTGTGAGACTGGGAATAGAGTGTGTTTGTGTGAGACTGGGAATGGAGTGTGAGACTGGGAATGGAGTGTGAGACTGGGAATGGAGTGTGTTTGTGTGAGACTGGGAATGGAGTGTGAGACTGGGAATGGTGTGTGAGACTGGGAATGGAGTGTGTTTGTGTGTGAGACTGGGAATGGAGTGTGAGACTGGGAATGGAGTGTGTTTGTGTGTGAGACTAGGAATGGAGTGTGAGACTGGGAATGGAGTGTGGGTGTGTGAGACTGGGAATGGAGTGTGGGTGTGTGAGACTGGGAATGGTGTGTGTGAGACTGGGAATGGAGTGTGTTTGTGTGTGAGACTGGGAATGGAGTGTGAGACTGGGAATAGAGTGTGTTTGTGTATGAGACTGGGAATGGAGTGTGAGACTGGGAATGGAGTGTGGGTGTGTGAGACTGGGAATGGTGTGTGAGACTGGGAATGGAGTGTGTTTGTGTGTGTGACTGGGAATGGAGTGTGGGTGTGGGGGGTTGCAGATAGAATGATTGGCTCTCTGCAGGTTTCCATTGACCCAGGTTTTTTTAATAAAAGCAATGTGTTATGAAAACTGCAGATATAGGAGACATGTTTATCCATTTGACTGGGTCAAACTTTATTTATTGCCACAAATTATGATGAAAACAGTAAATTCCGTAACCGTAAGCTCCACCCCACATTTAATTTGAAATGTTTACTACTTGCAAAATATAAAAAATTACTCTAAAAATCACATTTCTTTGCAGGACAAGGATTGTCCTGACTTTCAAGAAAGCATTTGCCTTGCAGTTCTGATTGGCTGGCATGTTTAACCATCCAATTATTTCAGATGTACAGGAATGCAAGTTTTGCCATGGCGACCACGGACAGTGGCGATTCATTGGCACATAATAATGATTAGATAATGGCAAATATTAGTCAATTATTGCATTCTATCCAAGCTGGCTTTTCGCGGGATTCAATCTTGCAACCTTACAGTTAACTAGTCCAACGCTCTAACCACCTGATTACATTGCACTCCACGAGGAGCCTGCCTGTTACGCGAATGCAGTAAGAAGCCAAGGTAAGTTGCTAGCGAGCATTAAACTTACCTTATAAAAAACAATCAATCAATCATAATCAGTAGTTAACTACACATGGTTGATGATATTACTAGTTTATCTAACGTGTCCTGAGTTGCATATAATCGATGCAATGCTGGGGGATGATTAAACAACTGGACGACTGTACCTAACCATATACACCAATACCTTTCTTAAAATCAATACACAGAAGTATATATTTTTAAACCTGCATATTTCGCTAAAATACATCCAGGTTGGCAGGCAATATTAACCAGGTGAAATTGTGTCACTTCTCTTGCGTTCATTGCACACAGTCAGCATATATGCAACCTTTTGGGCCGCCTGGCTCTTTGCGAACCAATTTGCCAGAATTTTACGTAATTATGACATAACATTGAAGGTTGTACAATTGTAACAGGAATATTTAGACTCCTGGATGCCACCTGTTAGATAAAATACGGAACGGTTCCGTATTTCACTGAAATAATAAACGTTTTGTTTTCGAAATGATAGTTTACGGATTCGACCATATTAATGACCAAAGGCTCGTATTTATTTGTGTTATTATGTTATAATTAAGTCTATGATTTGATATTTGATAGAGCAGTCTGACTGAGAGGTGGTAGGCAGCAGCAGGCTCGTAAGCATTCATTCAAACAGCACTTTTGTGCGTTTGCCAGCAGCTCTTCGCTGTGCTTCAAGCATTGAGCTGTTTATAACGTCAAGCCTATCAACTCCCGAGCTAGTCAGCGGTGTGCGCGCTAATTGTGTTTCAAACGTCACTCGCTCTGAGACTTGGAGTAGTTGTTCCCCTTGCTCTGCAAGGGCCGCAGCTTTTGTGGAGCGATGGGTAACGATGCTTCGAGGGTGGCTGTTGTCGATGTGTTCCTGGTTCGAGCCCAGGTAGGGGCGAGGAGAGGGACGGAAGCTATACTGTTACACTGGCAATACTAAAGTGCCTATAAGAACATCCAATAGTCAAAGGTATATGAAATAGAAATGGTATAGAGAGATAGTCATGTAAATATTATATTAACTAATCTCTTACCTTGAAATATTGAAGTCTCATGTTAAAAGGAACCACCAGCTTTCATATGGGGGTGGCAGGGTAGCCTAGTGGTTAGAGTGTTGGACTAGTAACCAGAAGGTTGCAAGTTCAAACCCCTGAGCTGACAGGGTACAAATTTGTCGTTCTGCCCCTGAACAGGCAGTTCCTAGGCCATCATTGAAAATAAACATTTGTTCTTAACTGACTTGCCTAGTTAAATAAAGGTAAAATAACTATGTTCTCATGTTCTGAGCAAGGAACTTAAACATGAGCTTTTTTACATGGCACATATTGCACTTTTACTTTCTTCTTCAACACTTTGTTTTTGCATTATTTAAACCAAATTGAACATGTTTCATTAAGTTTTAAATTCAGGCTGTGACACAACAAAATGTGGAGAAAGTCAAGGGGTGTGAATCATTTCTGAAGGCGCTGTAGGTGGGAGGGCATGCAGGCAGTCAGCAATTTATTAATGCACAATTTGCCTAAATGGGTAGTGGAAACACTTCAACCACTATGTTTTTATTCGCCACTGTAGTTTTTAGTGGTTTCTTTATTTTACATTTTAGGTGTGACGCATTACGTCGAGCTGTTTTTCTTGACACAAGATAGTTAAATGTAAACACACCTTTAGCAGGCAATTGTCAACAAAAAAATGTTTTGAAAATGTTCCAAAGGTCGACAACATATCACTGGACAAGTTAATAAAAACATAGGGGGGAATATTAGAAGCAACACTCTGAAGTTCCTGTTTGGTGTTGGGCATACCTGACCGGCTGCCTCGCAACACTCCAAAGTGTCTCTACCCAGTTGAAATGACTGAATCCCAGTGATCCCCTGTTGCCATGGTCAAAGTTTGGTCGTTATGTGTTCTCCAGTCTGGTAGGTGGGGTCCATGGAAACATACTGTAGCTGGATGATATTTACATGATTCATCTAGCTCTGTTTATACCATACAAGGAGATGTCTGTGTCCGTGTGTGGTCTCGTGGAACCAGACAAAATGTGTGTGTGTGTGTGTGTGTGTGTGTGTGTGTGTGTGTGTGTGTGTGTGTGTGTGTGTGTGTGTGTGTGTGTGTGTGTGTGTGTGTGTGTGTGTGTGTGTGTGTGTGTGTGTGTGTGTGTGTGTGTGTGTGTGTGTGACTGATATGAATATAAAGAATCTTAAGAAGTGGAATTTCTTCAACTAAGTTGAGCACATGTTCCTGCATGAGAGTTCTCTCCCTCTCTCAAATCATTTCAATTTAAGGGCTTTATTGATATGGGAAACATATGTTAACATTGCCAATTGCAAGTGAACTAGATAGTAAACAAAAGTAAAATGAACAGTAAACATTACACTCACAAAAGTTCCAAGGGAATAAAGATATTTCAAATGTCATATTATGGCTATAGACAGAGTTGTAACTATGTTCAAATAGTTAAAGTACGAAAGGGAAAATACATAAATATGGGTTGTATTTATAATGGTGTTTGTTCTTCACTGGTTGCGCTCTCTTTCTCCCTCTTTCTTTCTCACTCATTCTCTCTCTCACTCACACACTTATGTTACTTGCGGAGAGCCTGAAGTAACATAATAAAGAGAGGAAGTGAAAGAGAGTGAGGGAGAGTGCTGTTGATAATGAGAGAGCTGAGAATGTCTGAAGTTGCAATCAAGGGAGAAACGAGAAGGAAGGAAGGCTTTTTGGATTGTGTGTCTTTTTGTATTAAAGGTCAACTTTAGGCACAAACTACTTTCTCAATTTTCAAAAACAAATTAGGTGTGTCTTTTAGTGGTTCGTTGATGTCATTCTGGACATGTTTTCCGTGACTGATGTAGCTAGCTATTTCAGTAGCTGAGCTCGCCAGATGTAGCTAGCTAGTTCATGAGCTGAGCTCGCCAGATGTAGCTAGCTAGTTTGACTCCCCGAGCTGACAAGGTACAAATCTGTCGTTCTGCCCCTGAACATGCAGTTAACCCACTGTTCCTAGGCCGTCATTGAAAATAAGAATTTGTTCTTAACTGACTTGCCTAGTAAAATAAAGGTAAAATATATTTTTTAAATAGTTCAGTAGCTGAGCTAACCAGATGTAGTTAGCTAGTTCAGTAGCTGAGCTAACCAGGTGTAGCTAGCTAGTTCAGTAGCTGAGCTAACCAGGTGTAGCTAGCTAGTTCAGTAGCTGAGCTAGCCAGGTGTAGCTAGCTAGGTCAGTAGCTGAGCTAGCCAGGTGTAGCTAGCTAGGTCAGTAGCTGAGCTAGCCAGGTGTAGCTAGCTCGTTCAGTAGCTGAGCTAGCCAGGTGTAGCTAGCTCGTTCAGTAGCTGAGCTAGCCAGGTGTAGCTAGCTCGTTCAGTAGCTGAGCTAGCCAGGTGTAGCTAGCTCGTTCAGTAGCTGAGCTAGCCAGGTGTAGCTAGCTAGGTCAGTAGCTGAGCTAGCCAGGTGTAGCTAGCTAGTTCAGTAGCTGAGCTAGCCAGGTGTAGCTAGCTCGTTCAGTAGCTGAGCTAACCAGGTGTTGCTCGCCACTTACTCCTCCAGTATGTGTTGACGTCATTTCACAGGATTTGTTTTTGGGCGAAAGCTGTAGAGATCGGTAAGAAAAGGCACTTCTGTAGCATAATTATTAATACAATAATTATTATCTTATTAATACATGTTTTTGTTTTTAAGCTTTAAATGACCTAGTATGATGGTGCATTGATCAGTTATACAGTTTAAAGTCGTTATTTGAGCTTTTTTGCCCAAAGTTAACTTTTAACAACCGCTTATTTGCTTGCTTCCCAGGTAGAGGTGTGTCCACAGCAGATGACGGAAGATGTTGGCTATGAACCAAGGAGTGGTGGAGGAATGGCTGTCAGAGTTTAAGGTGAGGTGAGGGGTGTGTGTGTGTGTGTGTGTGTGTGTGTGTGTGTGTGTGTGTGTGTGTGTGTGTGTGTGTGAGTTAGAAGAGAACCAGTGTCAATGTGTCACCATCAGTATTCACTGCACCACTGTCACACTGTCACACTGTCTCACTCTCAATTCAAAGGGGCTTTATTGGCATGGGAAACATGTGTTTACCAAAGCAAGTGAAATAAACAAATTCAACATCAACAAAAAGCTATTAGAACCTTAAACATTGCTTTTAAAAAGGTTAAAAAAATTATAAAGATATTTCAAATGTTATATTATCATCTATGTATACCGTTTTAGGGGTAAGATAAATAAACAGAAGTATTGGTTGTATTTATAATGGTGTTTTGTGTTCCACTGGTTGCCCTGTTCTCATGGCAACGGCCCACCAATCTTGCTGCTGTAATTGGTATTTCACCTAACAGATATGAGAGAGTAATTTTTAAAATTACTTTTACCCTTCTTTTTTTTCGTAATATCCAATTGGTAGTTAGTCTTGTCCCGTTGCTGCATGTGTCCTCTGAAACACAACCCCTCCAAGCCTCACTGCTTCTTGACACAATGCCCGCTTAATCCGGAAGCCAACCTTAGACTGTGGGAAATAGTTAAAGTGCAAAAGGGAAAATAAATAAACATAAATATGGGTTGTATTTACAATGGTGTTTGTTCTTCACTGGTTGCCCAGGTCACAAATCTTGCTGCTGTGATGACACACTGTGGTATTTCACACAATAGATATGGGAGTTCATCAAAATTGTGTTTGTTTTTTAAATTTTGCGGGTCAGTGTAATCTGAGTCAAATATGTCTCTAATATGGTCATACATTTGTCAGGATGTTAGGAATTGCAGCTCAGTTTCCACCTCATTTTGTGGGCAGTGTGCACATAGCCTGTCTTCCCTTGAGAGCCAGGTCTGCCTACGATGACCTCTCAATAGCAAGGCTATTCTCACTGAGTCTGTACATGGTCAAAGATTGTCTTAATTTTGGGTCAGTCACTGTGGTCAGGTATTCTACCACTTTGTACTGTTTAGGGACAGACAGCATTCCAATTAGCTGCTTTTTGTTTGATTCTTTCCAGTGTGTCAAGTAATTATCTTTTTGCTTTCTCATAATTTGGTTTGATCTAGTTGTGTTGCTGTCCTCGGTGGTCTGTTTTGTGTGTGTGAACAGAGCCACAGAACCAGATGGCTGAGGGAACTCTTATCTAGTTTAATCTGTGGGCATAGCTTCCTTTTAGGAGGCTGTAGAGTTTAACAGTTATTTTCTGGATTTTAATAATTAGTCCTTATTCTGCTCTGCATGCATTGTTTGAGGTTTTGTGTTGAAGGTGAAGGATACTTTTGTAATCAAATCAAATGTTATTTGTCACATACACATGGTTAGCAGATGTTTAGTGCGAGTGTAGCGAAATGCTTGTGCTTCTAGTTCCGACAATGCAGTAATATCCAACGAGTAATCTAACCTAACAATTTCACAACAACTACCTTATACACACAAGTGTAAAGGAATGAATAAGAATATGTACATAAAAAAAATATATATGAATGAGTGATGGTATAGAACGGCATTGTTTAAAGTGGCTAGTAATACATTTATTACATCAATTTTTCCATTATTAAAGTGGCTGGAGTTGTCAGGGGTGGCTGTTTAACAGTCTGATGGCCTTGAGATATAAGCTTGCATAGGCAAGATGCTGTGGATGTTATAGAGTACAGTATATACATATGAGATGAGTAATGTAGGTTATGTAAACATTATATGAAGTGGCATTGTTTAAAGTGGCTACATTTATTACATCAATTTTTCCATTATTAAAGTGGCTAGAGTTGAGTCAGTATTTTGGCAGCAGCCACTCAATGTTAGTGGTGGCTGTTTAACAGTCTGATGGCCTTGAGATAGAAGCTGTTTTTCAGGCTCTCGGTCCCTGTTTTGATGCACCTGTACTGACCTCGGCTTCTGGATGATAGCGGGGTGAACAGGCAGTGGCTCGGGTGGTTGTTGTCCTTGATGATCTTTATGGCCTTCCTGTAACATTGGGTGGTGTAGGTGTCCTGGAGGGCAGGTTGTTTACCCCCGGTGATACGTTGTGCAGACCTCACTACCCCCTGGAGAGCCTTACGGTTGTGGGCGGAGCAGTTGCCGTACCAGGCGGTGATACAGCCCGACAGGATGCTCTCGATTGTGCATATGTAAAATTTGAGTGTTTTTGGTGATATGCCAAATTTCTTCAGCCTCCTGAAGTTGAAGAGGCGCTGCTGCGCCTTCTTCACAACGCTGTCTGTGTGATTGGACCATTTCAGTTTGTCTGTGATGTGTACGCCGAGGAACTTAACTTTCTACCCTCTCCACTACTGTCCCATCGATGTGGATAGGGGGGTGCTTCCTCTGCTGTTTCCTGAAGTCCACAATCATCTCTTTTGTTTTGTTGATGTTGGGTGTGAGGTTATTTTCCTGACACCACACTCCGAGGGCCCTCACCTCCTCCCTGTAGGCCGTCTCGTCCTCATGAGTAATCAAGCCTACCACTGTAGTGTCGTCTGCAAACTTGATGATTGAGTTGGAGGCATGCATGGCCACGCAGTCGTGGGTGAACAGGGAGTACAGGAGAGGGCTGAGAACGCACCCTTGTGGGGCCCCAGTGTTGACGATCAGCGCGGTGGAGATGTTGTTACTTACCCTCACCACCTGGGAGCGGCCCGTCAGGAAGTCCAGGACCCAGTTGCACAGAGTGGGGTGGAGACCTGGGATCTCGAGCTTGATGACAAGTTTGGAGGGTACTATGGTGTTAAATACTGAGCTGTAGTCGATGAACAGCATTCTCACATAGGTATTCCTCTTGTCCAGATGGGTTAGGGCAGTGTGAAGTGTGATTG
Organism: Oncorhynchus keta; assembly: GCF_023373465.1. NCBI lineage: Eukaryota > Metazoa > Chordata > Actinopteri > Salmoniformes > Salmonidae > Oncorhynchus > Oncorhynchus keta. The sequence continues at coordinate 12,637,432 of NC_068439.1, read as the reverse complement.
CAATTGCGTCGTCTATGGACCTATTGGGTCGGTAAGCAAATTGGAGTGGGTCTAGGGTGTCAGGTAGGGTGGAGGTGATAAGGTCCTTGACTAGTCTCTCAAAGCACTTCATTCCACCCTGCATACCACTGCTGGCTTGCTTCTGAAGCTAAGCAGGGTTGGTCCTGGTCAGTCCCTGGATGGGAGACCAGATGCTGCTGGAAGTGGTGTTGGACGGCCAGTAGGAGGCACTCTTTCCTCTGGTCTAAAAAAATATCCCAATCCCCCAGGGCAGTGAATGGGGACATTGGCCTGTGTAGGGTGCCGTCTTTCGGATGGGACGTTAAACGGGTGTCCTGACTCTCTGAGGTCATTAAAAAAATCCCATGTCACTTATCGTAAGAGTAGGGGTGTTAACCCCGGTGTCCTGGCTAAATTCCCAATCTGACCCTCAAACCATCACGGTCACCTAATAATCCCCAGTTTACAATTGGCTCATTCATCCCCCTCCTCTCCCCTGTAACTATTCCCCAGGTCTTTGCTGCAAATGAGAATGTGTTCTCAGTCAACTTACCTGGTAAAATAACAGAAAAATAAAATAAATAAATGATGACAGAAGTGAGTGCTACGGGGCGGTAGTCATTTAGCTCTGTTACCTTAGCTTTCTTGGGAACAGGAACAATGGTGGCCCTCTTGAAGCATGTGGGGACAGCAGACTGGGATAAGGATTGATTGAATATGTCTGTAAACACACCATCCAGCTGGTCTGCGCCTGCTCTGAGGATGCGGCTGGGGATTCCGTCTGGGCCTGCAGCCTTGTCAAGGTTGACATGTTTAAATGTTTTGCTCACGTCGCCTGCAGTGTAAATGGATTGTGTGTGTGTGTGTGTGTGTGTGTGTGTGTGTGTGTGTGTGTGTGTGTGTGTAGTGCCTTGCGAAAGTATTCGGCCCCCTTGAACTTTGCGACCTTTTGCCACATGTCAGACTTCAAACATAAAGATATAAAACTGTATTTTTAGTGAAGAATCAACAACAAGTGGGACACAATCTTGAAGTGGAACGACATTTATTGGATATTTCAAACCTTTTTAACAAATCAAAAACTGAAAAATTGGGCGTGCAAAATTATTCAGCCCCTTTACTTTCAGTGCAGCAAACTCTCTCCAGAAGTTCAGTGAGGATCTCTGAATGATCCAATGTTGATCTAAATGACTAATGATGATAAATTACAATCCACCTGTGTGTAATCAAGTCTCCGTATCAATGCACCTGCACTGTGATAGTCTCAGAGGTCCGTTAAAAGCGCAGAGAGCATCATGAAGAACAAGGAACACACCAGGCAGGTCCGAGATACTGTTGTGAAGAAGTTTAAAGCCAGATTTGGATACAAAAAGATTTCCCAAGCTTTAAACATCCCAAGGAGCACTGTGCAAGCGATAATATTGAAATGGAAGGAGTATCAGACCACTGCAAATCTACCAAGACCTGGCCGTCCCTCTAAACTTTCAGCTCATACAAGGAGAAGACTGATAAGAGATGCAGCCAAGAGGCCCATGATCTCTCTGGATGAACTGCAGAGATCTACAGCTGATGTGGGAGACTCTGTCCATAGGACAACAATCAGTCGTATATTGCACAAATCTGGCCTTTATGGAAGAGTGGCAAGAAGAAAGCCATTTCTTAAAGATATCCATAAAAAGTGTTGTTTAAAGTTTGCCACAAGCCACCTGGGAGACACACCAAACATGTGGAAGAAGGTGCTCTGGTCAGATGAAACCAAAATTGAACTTTTTGGCAACAATGCAAAACGTTATGTTTGGCGTAAAAGCAACACAGTGCATCACCCTGAACACACCCTATCCCCACTGTCAAACATGGTGGTGGCAGCATCATGGTTTGGGCCTGCTTTTCTTCAGCAGGGACAGGGAAGATGGTTAAAATTGATGGGAAGATGGATGGAGCCAAATACAGGACCATTCTGGAAGAAAACCTGATGGAGTCTGCAAAAGACCTGAGACTGAGACGGAGATTTGTCTTCCAACAAGACAATGATCCAAAACATAAAGCAAAATCTACAATGGAATGGTTCAAAAATAAACATATCCAGGTGTTAGAATGGCCAAGTCAAAGTCCAGACCTGAATCCAATCGAGAATCTGTGGAAAGAACTGAAAACTGCTGTTCACAAATGCTCTCCATCCAACCTCACTGAGCTCGAGCTGTTTTGCAAGGAGGAATGGGAAAAAAAATTCAGTCTCTCGATGTGCAAAACTGATAGAGACATACCCCAAGCGACTTACAGCTGTAATCGCAGCAAAAGGTGGCGCTACAAAGTATTAATTTAAGGGGGCTGAATAATTTTGCACGCCCAATTTTTCCGTTTTTGACTTGTTAAAAAAGTTTGAAATATCCAATAAATGTCGTTCCACTTCATGATTGTGTCCCACTTGTTGTTGATTCTTCACAAAAAATACAGTTTTATATCTTTATGTTTGAAGCCTGAAATGTGGCAAAAGGTCGCAAAGTTCAAGGGGGCCGAATACTTTTCGCAAGGCACTGTATGTATGTATGTATGTATGTATGTATGTATGTATGTATGTATGTATGTATGTATGTATGTATGTATGTATGTATGTATGTATGTATGTATGTATGTATGTATGTATGTATGTATGTATGTATGTATGTATGTATGTATGTATGTATGTATGTATGTATGTATGTATGTATGTATGTATGTATGTATGTATGTATGTATGTATGTATGTATGTATGTATGTATGTATGTATGTATGTATGTATGTATGTATGTATGTCATTATAGTTATTTTAAATCTATCATAGAATAAGGCTGTAACTTAACAAAATGTGGAAAAAGTTAAGGGGTCTGAATACTTTCCAAAGGCACTGTATATTTATTTGTCTGCTCTAAGGCAACTGTTTCTAGATAGAATTTGTAGTTGTTCTGGCAACTGGACTTTTTTTGGAACAACATTATTTTGTTCTTAGTGAGATTCACTGTTTGGACCCAATCTGTGCAGAAGATCTAGGTGCTGCTGTAGGCTCTCCTTGGTTGGTGACTGAAGCACCAGATCATCAGCAAACAGTAAAAATGTTGACTTCAGATTCTAGTATGGTGAGGACAGGTGCTGCAGACTGTTCTAGTGCCCTCGCCAATTCACTGATATATATGTAGAAGAGGGTGGGGCTTAAGCTGCATCCCTGCCTCACACCCCGGCCCTGAGGAATGAAATGTGTGTTTATTGCCAATTTATTTAAACCGCACACTTGTTGTTTGTGTACATGGATTTTATAATGTTGTATGTTTTTCCCCCAACACCACTTTCCATCAATGTGTATAGCAGACCCTCATGCCAAATTGAGTCGAAAGCTTTTTTGAAATCAACAAAGCATGAGAGGACTTTGTTATATTTGTTGCTCTCTCACTCACTCATTCTCACACACGCATACACACATCGTTACCTGTTATTTCAAGGTTACTCCGAGTACAGAGTGTTGCTCTGTGTGATTGTGTACAGACCCTTCCTGACAGTGCAGTGTCCAGCTACGCAGCGTCTCTGAAGGAGAAAGGCTCCCTGGTCCCAGCGCTCTACAAAGTCATCAGAGAGAACTACAGTGATGTACGTACTACACACCCACACACACACACACACACGGATACAATCCTTTTCCACTGGTATTGCTACATTCTGGAGAAATACTAGCCAAGAGCTTGTGTTCTTTGCTAAATAACCAGCTAACTTTCTAAAGGAGTCGCTCTGGATAAGAGCGTCTGCTAAATGACTTAAATGTAATGGTTTAGATGAAACAACAACCTAGGTATGTTGAAACTAAAGCTAAAACTTAAAATGAACTCTCCCTCAAACCTTCTCCATCTCTCTTCTAGCTGTTGGAACCCGTGTGTCACCAGCTGTTTGAGTTCTACCGTAGCGGGGAGCTTTGGCTACAGCGGTTTGTGCTCCAGTTCCTCCCTGAGCTGCTCTGGTCCCTCCTCCTGGCTCCGTCTGCAGCCAGGGACCCACACACCTCAGGCTGTATAGAGGCCCTGCTACTGGGGATATACAACCTGGTGAGAGACACACCAACACACCAACTCTCTCTCTCTCTCTCTCTCTCTCTCAGAATAACAGAGTAGGTCAGCTGTCAGTCGTCATCCTGTCTCAGCGATTACTCATCCTGACATTTAGCAGCTCTGACAGGCCTTTGAACACACATTCACAAACACACCACTCAGACATTGCTTTCTTGGCACGCTCTTTTAACAAATGTTATTTCCTTCAACCTGACATTCCGTCTTCTCTCCCCCCCACCCCCTTATGTAGGAGATCGTAGATAAGGATGGACAGAGTAAAGTCCTCTCTTTCACTGTCCCCTCCCTCTCCAAACCCTCAGTCTACCACGAGGTAAGTACAAGTCTGTCTTTCTCTATGAACAGTAGTGTATGGATGGAGATGGCCAACTGTTCAGTCTTCCCCAGATCAAAGTGTTTCTAATCCAGAGTACTGAAACGTTCTATGGATCAAGTTATTAATATGAATAAACCCCTCCCCCAGCCCTCCCACATTGGCTCCCTGGCATTGACTGAAGGGGCTTTAGCCAATCACGGGCTGAGTAGAGTGGTGTACAGCGGGCCTCACGTACAGAGAGAAACCTTCACTGCTCAGAACAGGTCAGAGACAGCGAGCTATGGTTGAGTTGGAACTCGACTGCTGTGTGCTACATTTCTTTCATGACTAATTGACTGTTGTGCAACAGTTCTTGGTTTGTGTTAATGTTGCATTTTGTGTGTGTGTGGTTTTACTATTGTTGTGGGGACCACAAGTCCTTACAAGGATAGTAAAATGAGGTAAATTTGGGCATTTCGCCGGTCCCCACAAGGGAAAACGCCTGTTTAGGGGTTAGAAATAAAGGTAGGGTGTAGAGTTATGGGTTAGTGGTTAGGAAAAATAGGACTTTTAATGGGAATAATTGTTTTGGTCCCTACAAGGATAGTAAAACAAACGTGTGTGTGTCTGTGTGTATGTGTGTGTGTAGGTTCGAGGTGCTGACCTTCCTGCTGCTGAGTTACAATGCGTCCCTCAGTTACATGTCCTCCTCCTCTCTGCAGTCCCTCTGCCAGCTCAGCTCCAGGTACCACATGACCCTGCGCTGTTCTGCCATCAGGGAAAGTCCGTTCCCAACGCACGCACACACACACACACACACACACACATTCCCACTCCCCATGCCAGCATCCGCTCAACTGATCCTCTTTAAGACTTGAGCGTGGAACTGAGCCAAGATACTACCACTTCCTAGAGAGGCTAGGACACACAGATCTCTCTCTGAGGACTACTTCATCTGCTGGCAGTGTGTTGAACACTGAGCTAAAGCCACTCAGAGGGGCGATCTGCTCACTACAGTTCTACTGGATAAGAACATGAATGCTGGCACCACTGTGGCCTTTAGGAACAGGGCTGCTTGAGGTCAATACATTTAGACACAAGTAATAGACTTCCTTGTCTCGTTCCAGAAACATAGTTTGCATAGCAGTATACCTAGACTGGTTGGTTGACTTTATTCTCTGTACTGTGATTGGTTGACTGTATTCTTTATACTGTGATTGGTTGACCGATGGTATTCTCTGCCCTGTGATTTGGTTAACAGGGTGTGTATCTGTGGTTTCCCACGACAACATTTGAGGAGGTATAAAGGTATCAGCTCTCGTCTGACCGTCACCTCTGAGTTCCTGGTTCAACTCGTCACTGGGATACACTACGCACTGTGAGAACACACACACCAGAGGAGGCTGGTGGGAGGAGCTGTAGGAGGACGGGCTCATTGTAATGGCTGGAATAGAATAAAAAAAACGGCATCAAACACATGAAAACCACATGTTTGACTCAGTTCCATTCCAACCATAACAATGAGCCCGTCCTCCTATAGCTCCCCCCCACCAGCCTCCTCTGATACACATTAGCCCTAATCTCTGACCCCTGATTTTAACCTTGACCCGGACTGTGTGTGTGTGTGTTCCAGGTGTAATGGGGAGATGGACCTGGGTTCCAAGGCGCTGGATGATGTTCTGTACCGAGCTCAGCTAGAATTGTTCCCTGAAGCTCTACTGGTGGGTGACATGTCACACACACACACACACCGGTGTGTGCCAGGACACTGACCTCTCCCATGGTGTGTGTGGGGTGCCAGTAATCCCAGTAGATTATTCAATGTTGAGATGTTAATCTGTAATCCTGAAGGCTGCTGCTGTGTCAAACAGCTTCACAGCAGGCAGCGGTTGTCCAACAGTCCCGTTGTCAATGCCTAACATTGTGTGTTTAGGTGGGTAATGCCATCAAGTCCTCTCAACAGTGTGCAGCGCTAAAGTCTGGCGCTAGTAAAGAAGGAACTCGCATCATTCAGGTGGAGATGACTCCTACTTCCTCTAGGTATGTGATGTATAAACTCTATCGACACAGTTTTCATCTATAGGTATAGTTTCGCAGATTCATCTTTTTTTGTTTGGACATTTTAATATATTGGATTTTGACATTTCATACCATAACGGTATCATGTGCCAAGCTAGATCAATATTTGTTTTTTGATGGATGATGATTTTAAATTACATTTACATTTTACATTTAAGTAATTTAGCAGACGCTCTTATCCAGAGCGACTTACAATGACGTTTCCTGTTTACCTGTTTTGAACTACTAATAATTGCCCCTCTGAATGTGCATTCCGTCCTGTAGGATCTCACGGAACGCAGTCACATCACTCTCTATCAGAGGACATCGCTGGAAACGACATGGTAAGACACACAGACACACAAACAGGACTAACAGCACTATCCTAGTCTCAGTAGGGTATCTGACCTATTCTCTGTAGCTTGTCTAGTGATTAAAGACATTAGTCTGTCTCTGTAGTGGCCTGTCTGTAGGACAATTACTGACTACTGATGAGAGGTTATCAGCTCCAGACCCTTCCCATCCACACAGCTCTACTGACTACTAATGAGAGGTTATCAGTTCTAGACCCTTCCCATCCGCACAGCTCTACTGACTACTAATGAGAGGTTATCAGCTCCAGACCCTTCCCATCCACACAGCTCTACTGACTACTAATGAGAGGTTATCAGCTCCAGACCCTTCCCAACTACATAACCTCTCATTAGTAGTCAGTAGAGCTGTGTGGTTGGGAAGGGTCTGGAGCTGATAGCTCTACTGACTACTAATGAGAGGTTATCAGCTCCAGACCTCCAGACCAACAGGTGTAGTAGACCTTACAGTGAAATGCTGAATACAACAGGTGTAGTAGACCTTACAGTGAAATGCTGAATACAACAGGTGTAGTAGACCTTACAGTGAAATGCTGAATACAACAGGTGTAGTAGACCTTACAGTGAAATGCTGAATACAACAGGTGTAGTAGACCTTACAGTGAAATGCTGAATACAACAGGTGTAGTAGACCTTACAGTGAAATGCTGAATACAACAGGTGTAGTAGACCTTACAGTGAAATGCTGAATACAACAGGTGTAGTAGACCTTACAGTGAAATGCTGAATACAACAGGTGTAGTAGACCTTACAGTGAAATGCTGAATACAACAGGTGTAGTAGACCTTACAGTGAAATGCTTACATATACAAGCCCTTAACCAACAATGCGGTTTCAAAAAAATACAGATAAGAATAAGCGATAAATAGTAACAAGTAGTTAACAGCAGTAAGATAACATATTACGGATGCATTATCACTACCTATACAGTTGAAGTCGGAAGTTTACATACATATCCTGACAGTCATCCTGTGGAACCACACACACACATGCATACACACATACAGTTGAAGTCGGAAGATTACATACACTTAGGTTGGAGTCATGATAACTCTTTTTTTCAACCACTCCACAAATGTCTTGTTAACAAACTCTAGTTTTGGCAAGTCGGTTAGGACATCTACTTTGTGCATGACACAAGTATTTTTCCTACAAATGTTTACAGACAGATTATCGCATTTATAATTCACTGTATCACAATTCCAGTGGGTCAGAAGTTTACAAAACACTAAGTTGACTGTGCCTTTAAACAGCTTGGAAAATTCCAGATAATGATGTCATGGCTTTAGAAGCTTCTGATAGGCTAATTGACAGAATTTGAGGCAGTTGGAGGTGTACCTGTGGATGTATTTCAAGGCCTACCGTCAAACTCACTGCCTCTTTGCTTGACATCACGGGAAAACCAAAAGAAATCAGCCGACCTCAGAAAACAAATTCTCGACCTCCACAAGTCTGGTTCATCCTTAGGAGCAATTTCCAAATTCCTGAAGGTACCACGTTCATCTGTGCAAACAATAATACGCAAGTATAAACACCATGGGACCATGCAGCCATCATACCGCTCAGGAAGGAGATGCGTTCTGTCTCCTGGAGATGAACGTACTTTGGTGTGAATCAATCCCAGAACAACAGCAAAGGACCTTGTGAAGAGACTGGAGGAAACAGGTACAAACGTATCTATATCCACAGTAAAACGAGTCCTATATCGACGTAACCTGAAAGGCCGTTAAGCAAGGAAGAAGCCACTGCTCCAAACCGCCATAAAAAAGCCAGACTACAGTTTGAAACTGCACATGGGGACAAAGACCGTACTTTTTGGAGAAATGTCTTCTGGTCTGATGAAACAAAAACAGAACTGTTTGGCCATAATGACCATCTCTATGTTTGGTGGAAAAAGGGGAGGCTTGCAAGCTGAAGAACACCATCCCAACCGTGAAGCACGGGGATGGCAGCATCATGTTGTGGGGGTGCTTTGCTGCAGGAGGGACTGGTGCACTTCACAAAATAGATGGCAACATGATGAGGGAAAATAATGTGAATTTATCGAAGCAACATCTCAAGACATCAGTCATGAAGTTAAAGCTTGGTCGAAAATGGGTCTTCCAAATGGACAATGACCCAAATCATACTTAGAAAATGGCTCAAAGTACAACAAAGTAAAGGTACTGGAGTGGCCATCACAAAGCCCTGACTTCAATCGTATAGAACATTTGTGGGCAGAACTGAAAAAGCATGTGGGAGCAAGGAGGCCTACGAACCTGACTCAGTTCCACCAGCTCTGTCAGGAGGCCTACGAACCTGACTCAGTTCCACCAGCTCTGTCAGGAGGCCTACGAACCTGACTCAGTTCCACCAGCTCTGTCAGGAGGCCTACGAACCTGACTCAGTTCCACCAGCTCTGTCAGGAGGCCTACGAACCTGACTCAGTTCCACCAGCTCTGTCAGGAGGCCTACGAACCTGACTCAGTTCCACCAGCTCTGTCAGGAGGCCTACGAACCTGACTCAGTTCCACCAGCTCTGTCAGGAGGAATGGGCCAAAATTCACCCAACTTATTGAGGGAAGCCTGTGAAAGGCTACCCAAAACGTTTGACCCAAGTTAAACCATTTAAAGGTGATGCTACCAAATACTAATTGAGTGTATGTGAACTTCTGACCCACTGGGAATGTGATGAAATAAATAATTATCTCTACTATTATTCTGACATTTCACATTCTTTAATGTAAAGTGGTGATCCTAAAACGGTGAATTTTTACTTGGATTAAATGTCAGGAATTGTGAAAAACTGAGTTTAAATGTAGTTGGCTGAGGTGTATATAAACTTCAGACTTCAACTGTACATATTACTGATTCATTCACTTTATTATTGTCATTCATGACCAACACACAATATTACATCTACATGATCACTGTCTATACATGAGCACTGTCTATACATGATCACTGTCTATACATGAGCACTGTCTATACATGATCACTGTCTATACATGAGCACTGTCTATACATGAGCACTGTCTATACATGATCACTGTCTATACATGAGCACTGTCTATACATGAGCACTGTCTATACATGAGCACTGTCTATACATGATCACTGTCTATACATGATCACTGTCTATACATGAGCACTGTCTATACATGAGCACTGTCTATACATGAGCACTGTCTATACATGAGCACTGTCTATACATGAGCACTGTCTATACATGAGCACTGTCTATACATGAGCACTGTCTATACATGAGCACTGTCTATACATGAGCACTGTCTATACATGATCACTGTCTATACATGAGCACTGTCTATACATGAGCACCGTCTATACATGATCACTGTCTATACATGAGCACTGTCTATACATGAGCACTGTCTATACATGAGCACTGTCTATACATGAGCACTGTCTATACATGAGCACTGTCATCTTTTTGCATAGTTGACTGTATTATTATACAGGCGTGTACATTATCACTGTCTGCATGTGCATTATCACTATACTCTGTATACTTTGATCATAATTATTTATTTTTTTGCCATCACATTTATTTTACTGTCTGTGTTTGTGTGTCTGTCTCATATCTGTGTCCCCATCTCCATGACCCCAGAGTCCCAGGAGGTCAGTGTAGACAGTGACCTGGCGGCCCCTGGAGGTCAAGGGTCATCCATCCCAGAGATCAGTGTGACGATGCCCAATGGAGACTCTCTGCGACCCCGTGACCCCCGACCATTAACCCAGCCCGAGCCGGAGCCGCTGGGGTCAGCCTCAGAGGTCAGCCCCACCCACGACCTCAGTCTTAGAGGTCAAGAGGTCAGGAGGCAGAAGTCTGTGAGGCGATTGGTGGACGAGGGTTCTGGGCCCGCCTCCGCAGGCAGGGCCCAGTACTAAGACCCTCCCCATCCCCGGGGTAACCTAGGTAACAGTGTGTGGAGGCATGGTCTTGTCTAAGCATGACGGCTGATTGGTTTGCTGACTAACTTTTGCCGTGCGGCGTTGCCTCTCCTGATATCTACAGTACCAGTCAAAAGTTTGTATTTTTACTATTTTCTACATTGTATAATAATGAAGACATCAAAACTATGAAAAACACATATGGAATCTTGTAGTAACCAAGAAAGTGTTAAACAAATCAAAATATGTTTTATATTTGAGATTCTTCAATGTAGCCACCCTTTGCTACTTGATGACAGCTTTGCACACTCTTGGCATTCTCTCAACCAGCTTCATGAGGTAGTCAGTCACCTGGAATGCATTTCAATTAATAGGTGTTCCTTGTTAAAAGTTCATTTGTGGAATTTATTTTCTTAATGCGTTTGAGCCAATCAGTTGTGTTGTGACATGGTAGTGGTGGTATACAGGAGGTAGCCCTATTTGGTAAAAGACCAAGTCCATATTATGGCAAGAACAGCTCAAATAAGCAAAGAGACACGACAGTCTATTACTTTAAGACATGAAGGTCAGTCAATCCGTAAAACTATGAAAGTTTCTTCAAGTGCAGTCGCAAAAACCAAGTGCAATGATGAAACTGTCTCTCATGAGGACCACCACAGGAAAGGAAGACCCAGAGTTACCTCTGCTGCAGAGGATAAGTTCATTAGAATTACCGGCCTCAGAAATTGCAGCCCAAATAAATGCTTCAGAGCTCATGTAACAGACACATCTCAACATCAACTGTTCAGAGGAGACTGCGTGAATCAGGCCTTCATGGTCGAATTGCTGCAAAGAAACCACTACTAAAGGACACCAATTAGAAGAAGAGACTTGCCAAGAAACACAAGCAATGGACATTAGACTGGTGGAAATCTGTCCTTTTGGTCGGAGTTAAAATTTTAAATATTTGGTTCCAATCGCCGTGACTTTGTGAGACACAGAGTTGGTGAACTGATGATCTCCGCATGTGTGGTTCCCACCGTGAAGCATGGAGGAGGAGGTGTGGGGGTGCTTTACTGGTGACACTGTCTGTGATTTATTTAGAATTCAAGGCACACTTAACCAGCATGGCTACCACAGCATTCTGCAGTGATACGCCATCCCATCTGGTTTGTGCTTAGTCACACTATCATTTGTTTTTCAACAGAACAATGACCCAACACACCTCCAGGCTGTGTAAGGGCTATTTGACCAGGAAGGAGAGGAATGGGAGTGATGCATCAGATGACCTGGCCTCCACAATCACCCAAACTCAACCCAATTGAGATGTTTTGGGATGAGTTGGACCGCAGAGTGAAGGAAAAGCAGCCAACAAGCATATGTGGGAGCTCCTTTAAAGACTGTTGGAAAGCATTCCTCATGAAGCTAGTTGAGACATGAAGGTCAAGAGAATGCTAAGAGTGTGCAAAGCTGTCATCAAGGCAAAGTTTTTATTTTTTGGTGTTACGACTTGATTCCAAATGTGTTATTTCATAGTTTTGATGTCTTCAGTGTTATTCTACAATGAGGACAATTAGTAAAAATAAAGAGAAACCCTAGGTGTTACTGTATGTCCTCCGGTCTCCTTCTTCCTCACTCTCTCCATCCATTCTCCCTCTGTTCTCCATTCACTGGTGAAGGAAGTTAGGTGTGTGTGTGTGTGTGTGTGTGTGTGTGTGTGCGTGCGAGGTATTTTGGTCTCTAAAACGCCTTGCTCCAACACATCACTGGGTTGCCGGGGGTGACAGACTGCTCTCTTCTGATTGGTTAGCTGTAGCAGCTGAGGAGGATAGGCAGCTCTGGATTGGCCATCAGGTCACTGTGCTCATCAAATCAGAAAGGGGTTCTATCTAGTCTGCCCATACTGGCAGTCTCTTGCCCAGATGTTATAAGGTTTTTATTTAGTATTCATTTCAGTTTTTATATCAGTTCAGTTTTATTGAAGGACCTGCCTATCTGTCCGTCTGCTAGTATTAGATAGTTGTGTGTGTGTGTGTGTGTGTGTGTGTGTGGGTGGTGGGTATGCGTTTTGCTTTCTACTACTCCTGCTGCCCAGACCTCTGCCTGTTGCTGGCCTCTGATAACTGGTTATACCTGATAAGTTAACTGATCACAGTACTAACTGCTATCACACAGTAGTACAGCTGAATGGCAACCAGTGCTTGAAGTAGAATGTAAAAAAGGTGCTCTCCCTCCTTCTTGTGGTCCTTCTGTGGCTCAGTTGGTAGAGCATGGCGCTTCTAACGCCAGAGTAGTGGGTTCAACCACCACCCATACGTAGAATGTATGCACACATGACTGTAAGTATAAAAGCGTCAGCTAAATGGCATATATTATTATTATTATTCTCTTTCTCGCTCTCCCTCCTTCTCTTTCTCGTGCTCTCCCTCCTTCTCTTTCTCCCTCTTTCTCGCTCTCCCTCCTTCTCTTTCTCGCTCTCCCTCCTTCTCTTTCTCGCTCTCCCTCCTTCTCTTTCTCGCTCTCCCTCCTTCTCTTTCTCGCTCTCCCTCCTTCTCTTTCTCGCTCTCCCTCTTTCTCGCTCGCTCTCTCTCCTTCTCTTTCTCGCTCTCCCTCCTTCTCTTTCTCGCTCTCCCTCCTTCTCTTTCTCGCTCTCCCTCCTTCTCTTTCTCGCTCTCCCTCCTTCTCTTTCTCGCTCTCCCTCCTTCTCTTTCTCGCTCTCCCTCCTTCTCTTTCTCGCTCTCCCTCCTTCTCTCGCTAGATGCAGTGGATTTGGGTTCCCCGGACGAGTTGATGGATATCTCGGAAGTGGATGAAGGGGTGTGGCCTAAAAGAGGGTCCGGCCCGGACTACCTGACTCCGCCCACCATCACTATCAGCAACAGTATCACCCCTGGGGTGGGAGGGACCAAGACAGGAAGCAGGAAGTGGCATTTAGGTGGACGGTCGCATAAGGAGAAGGAGACTTGTACTCCAGGGGGGCAGGCTTTGATCGAGAACCTGGATCTGTCAATCAAACGTCTGACGCTGACGTCCAGCCAATCGGTGCCCAAGGGGCCGAGCCATAGCGCTCTGAGCAGCCTATCGCGTACAGCCAGCGCCGTGTTCTCCCGCTCCTTCGAAGGAAACAACATTGGAGGTAATCGTGGTAACCCAGAGGCTGGCCGCTATTCATGCAGTGGCAGTCTACAGGAGGAGGAACTAGGCTATATAAGCCCCTCCCACACCCAGCGCTCGCCAAGCATCAGGGTGCACTTTAGGAGTGACCTGTGAACCCTGATATTTAACCCTTGACTTCTCACTACCCATCTAAACCCTCTAACCCCATGCCCCTGTACCTTTTGATCTGGACTCCCAGCCTGCCAGTGGGACTGGAACCCAAACTCATTAACACATGCCCTCCCTTCTTTCCTCTCCACACCATTCTTCATCTCTCCCACCTCTTCTTCTCCAGTAGGACAGCCTCCCACTTCCAAAGGCCGGCTCCTCTCCTCCCCCTCCTCTCTCCCCAAAGCAAGAGCCTGGTGTGAGAGAGCCAGGATCCTGGGTCCAGCCCTCTTCCCTGGAGTTACTGAACCCCCCCCCCCCCTGGTGGTAACTAGACAGAACTGCAGACTGGACAGAGTGACTCACTACAACTGTTTTTGTAAAAGGTTTGGAAATTGAGTATTTAAAAAAACTCCTGTTTGTCCTGCTTGACTTTCCATACATCCCTCCTGACCTGTGTGTGTGTGTGTGTGTGTGTGTGTGAGAATGAATAGGAGAGTTTAGAGCCCCCAACCCCTCCCACTCTGCACCCCAATGGTAATCCTGTACTCCTACCCATCATGCACTAGGGTTTGAACAACCCCAACACAACGCCAAGTTCACACGCCTGTTGCCATAGCATCCCACAAAACGATTAAACGTCAGATTGCTAAATTGTAGAACCCCCCCCAAAAAAAAAAAAAAAATTATGAATGTCGTAAATGTCTGAAAAGTATTGATTGATGTTATCCTATTAGAAGCAATATTTTCTCACTGATCTCATCAATAAACAAGTTTATTGGGGTTTGTGTGTTTCAGATCAATAAGTTGATTGGGGTGGATTTGTTTTAATGTTTGTTTTGATGATGTCTGAACTGTTTTTGTAAACTGTGGTACGTTCCAATGACGAAGAGAGAGACTAGGGTTTTTGTAAAGATACACTTGATGGTGGTGTCATATTGCGGAGGGTAACGGTGGATCCCAAACCCTCACCCCAGCCAACTCGCTTGGAGGACCCTCCGTTTTGTCGTTGCTTTCAAAAGAGTGTGCGAGGGTGACGTCCAGAGAATGGCGAGGGATCAATGAACCCATCGACTTCGGGACACGCTCGTGACTTGAACGACGTAATTCATGTTCCACATTTTAAATAGTAAAATGAGCATGACATTTGAAATGAACAAATCCCCCTGTTGTTTTTACAAGATGTATAAACCTCAGTAAGAGTTAAATGTTTAATTTGTGAGGTTTTTCATCTGTTACATGTGTCAAATCAGGCAAAGAAACAACTGCAAAGGGACTTATAATTGGGCCTCTCCAGTCTTTTGTATGTGTCAGGATAGCACTTCGCTCTGCGGCCTTGCTGGCTTGGCCAACGTGGCTCTCCGAGGGTCTAATTAGCCCCTAGCCCCTTGATTCATTTTCACTCCCTCGGCTTTGGGACACTTGTGCATACAGTATGGCAGAGGCATGTGTGAACACTCTAATGAAGGGAGTGATTCAGCTTATGTAGTAGCAGGAAGTCACCCCACCGTGTATGCTGATGTCATATTGCAGAGTCGACCTTTTAACTGTGGTGTTCTATGTACAGCCGACCAAGTCCGGTTATAAATGTGGCATTTTCCTACGAGACAGTTGTTGTTTTAGCAGTGTTGAATCCCTTCAGTGTTAAAGCACAAGAAAACCCAACCCTGCATGACCACCATCCCAAACATACCCTGGGCTTAGGAGGAGTGGCTATAGGGGGGGCTAGGGAGGAGCGGCTATAGGGGCGTAGGAGGAGTGGCTATAGGGGGCTAGGGAGGAGCGGCTATAGGGGCGTAGGAGGAGTGGCTATAGGGGCTAGGGAGGAGCGGCTATAGGGGCGTAGGAGGAGTGGCTATAGGGGCTAGGGAGGAGCGGCTATAGGGGGGCTAGGAAGGAGCGGCTATAGGGGCGTAGGAGGAGTGGCTATAGGGGCAGCTAGGGAGGAGCGGCTATAGGGGCTAGGGAGGAGTGGCTATAGTTGCTAGGGAGGAACTGCTATAGGGGCTAGGGAGGGGCGGCTATAGGGGCTAGGGAGGGGCGGCTATAGGGGCTAGGGAGGGGCAGCTATAGGGGCTAGGGAGGAGTGGCTATAGGGGCTAGGGAGGAGTGGCTATAGCTGCTAGGGAGGAACTGCTATAGCGGCTAGGGAGGAGCTGCTATAGGGGCTAGGGAGGAGTGGCTAGGGAGGAGCTGCTATAGCGGCTAGGGAGGAGCGGCTATAGGGGCTAGGGAGGAGCGGCTATAGGGGAGCTATAGGGAGGGAGCTGCTATAGGGGCTAGGTAGGGGCTGCTATAGGGGCTAGGGAGGGGCGGCTATAGGGGCTAGGGAGGGGCAGCTATAGGGGCTAGGGAGGAGTGGCTATAGGGGCTAGGGAGGAGTGGCTATAGCTGCTAGGGAGGAACTGCTATAGCGGCTAGGGAGGAGCTGCTATAGGGGCTAGGGAGGAGTGGCTAGGGAGGAGCTGCTATAGCGGCTAGGGAGGAGCGGCTATAGGGGCTAGGGAGGAGCGGCTATAGGGGCTAGGGAGGAGCGGCTATAGGGGCTAGGGAGGAGCTGCTATAGGGGCTAGGTAGGGGCGGCTATAGCGGCTAGGGAGGAGCTGCTATAGGGGCTAGGGAGGAGCGGCTATAGGGGCTAGGGAGGAGCGGCTATAGCGGCTAGGGAGGAGCGGCTATAGCGGCTAGGGAGGAGCTGCTATAGCGGCTAGGGAGGAGCGGCTATAGCGGCTAGGGAGGAGCGGCTATAGCGGCTAGGCTATAGCGGCTAGGGAGGAGCGGCTATAGCGGCTAGGGAGGAGCGGCTATAGCGGCTAGGGAGGAGTGGCTAGGGAGGAGCTGCTATAGGGGCTAGGGAGGAGCGGCTATAGCGGCTAGGGAGGAGCTGCTACAGGGGCTAGGGAGGAGCGGCTATAGGGGCTAGGGAGGAGCGGCTATAGCGGCTAGGGAGGAGCTGCTATAGGGACTAGGGAGGAGCTGCTATAGGGGCTAGGGAGGAGTGGCTAGGGAGGAGCTGCTATAGGGGCTAGGGAGGAGTGGCTATAGCGGCTAGGGAGGAGCTGCTATAGGGGCTAGGGAGGAGTGGCTAGGGAGGAGCTGCTATAGGGGCTAGGGAGGAGTGGCTAGGGAGGAGCTGCTATAGGGGCAAGGGAGGAGCGGCTAGGGAGGAGCTGCTATAGGGGCTAGGGAGGAGCTGCTATAGGGACTAGGGAGGAGTGGCTAGGGAGGAGCTGCTATAGGGGCAAGGTAGGGGCGGCTATAGGGGCTAGGGAGGAGTGGCTATAGGGGCGGCTAGGGAGGAGTGGCTATAGGGCCATTGGAGGAGTGGCTAGGGAATTTGGAGTCGGCCTATTCAAGCTAGGGTTGATCTTTATTGATTGATAGGTCTTTTCATTAATCTGTTCTCTGGTCTATCATAACCTGCTTTATAATGTAATACACACAAATAACACCCTTGAGGAGAGGTGTACTGCTGACTAGCAGAACAAAGTTAAAGTCACATTCTTCTCCATTTTGGTGGCAATAAAGTTCACTGCGGTAAAGATTGAGAGAAGTTTTGGGAGCATAGAAATATAATGAATTGAACAGACTTGGAAGCTCTAACCCTGGTAATTTGGCTGGTAAACTCATGGATACACTTGCAATGGCTGCCTGGTATTGTAACGCAATAATTTTCAAAGTAATGTAGAATGTTCATTTAAATTGTTAACTATGTGGCTCATGCAATGGAATGTATTTTTTTGTAATGTCAGTTGAGTTTAAACAAATCACAGCACATATTGATGTTTACACTTCCTGCTTTTACTTCATGCTTTGCACATATGGGTAAACTTGCAATGGCCACTAGTCCATCCATTTTGCCATCATTGACTTGAATGGTGACATCTGTTCTATTCATTCTATTTCTATGATTAGGACTCCGTAGATCAGACAGAACACTGTTTCCTACTGGAGATCTGAGAGCAGAATAAAGTCTGCTCCTCTGGAACCTTTGTGTTCTAGAACCAGTGTTCTATCAGTCCCAGAGTTCTGTCCGTCAGTGTTCTAGATCTGTTTTATATTCATATGGTGGAACAATAACAATCATGTTTCTGTATTCTGTTTTATGGTATGTCATGAATCTGTACATATTGATGGACTTGAATTGTTTGGGATTTTCTGTCTGAAGATAATTCACTGATAGAGATACTCTCTCTGAGAATAAAGTATTTCTATATTTCACTGTATTTCTGTTGCTGTTCTTCATCACACATGCAAGCACAAACACACACTCATCCTCACTCAGGAGATGACATGACGGGCCTAGTTCTCAAACCCAGACATCTGAGTGAAAGTTTGCAGCCAGTTTGTGTATGTATGTTATCAGCATGCATATTTCAGTATGTATTATGTTAATTTTAAGCTTTGTAATGTTCAGAAGAACATTAGTATGAGGAGTTTGCTTGGAGCTAATCTCACATGGAAAGATGCACGTGTAAACGACGAAGTGACCATTTTCGGGTGAATTGGGTAAGGAGAACTGGGTAGCGAGATTAGTTTGGAGCAGAAACATTTGCGCCCACAAAGTGGCGCTCGTCACAATTGTGATTGTACCAACTGTCGCAAAAAGCAAAACTTTCTGCCTTGCTTTACGGCCAAGCTTCCTCAGTCGACTTCCTCTTTTTCACGTCCTTGAGGGAATCAGTAAACCTGCTAGATACCTGCAAAGTACCATGGCGAAGTTCAGCAAGGAGACCAAACAACGCCTGCAGACGGTATTCCAGACCGGACAGTTCGTCATCCGCTGGGGTTTCATCCCCACGGTGCTCTATCTGGGTTAGTACGGGGCTAGCTGATTAGCTTAGCATGCTAGTTCGGTTTCCGGGGGCCTAGAATAGGCTTACAACGTGCACCCCAGACCTAGTTTGGGAAACGCTGAGCTGTGGCTCACAGTGGCGTGTTATCATAGTGAGGGGTGTAAATGGGGAAATGAAACCAGAGACAGAGCGACCCTGAATTAACCCAGGTATGCCCCAGCTGTCAAAGAAAACTAGTTTGCAAAACGCACATTGGGACTGATCGTGTTAAGCCTTAGTTTGTTTAAGTGGGTGCGGTAACAGTGCTGTGGCAGAAGCGTTCGGGGTCAAATGGTCTGCTGTACGCTACTGTTTTTGTGCGTGTGTGTGCTTGTACGGTGTTATAGGAGAAATCAGATTCATGATCCCCTACGGGAGTATCCAACCTTTTTTTTAGCTAGTCTCACTTGACAGCAGGGGCGTACCTGGTTTCACTTCCCCATTCACGCCTCTAGTTATGATAACTGACCACTGTGAGCCACAGCTCAGAGTTTCCCAAATTCGGTGCTGGGGACCCCATGGTTTGCAAATGTGGGTGTTTTGCCTTAGCACTACACCGTGATGAGTTGATCATTTGAATCAACAGTGTGGTACTAGGGCAAAAAAAAAAATATGCACCCCTTGGAGTCCCCAGAACCGAGTTTGGGAAAAGTCTTAACTAGCTGGTTTAGCTATTATTTCGACAGGAAATCCCTTTGTCAGGCTATGGCCATGAATCTCCATAAATGTGGGCTGCGAGGCTTCGCTAACTGTAAGAGAAAAAAACATACTGATCATGCAATTCCAACCGCATGCAGCGGTGCCATAACACAAACGAGCTTCCCCTAACTGGAATTTGTGAATATTAAACAGATGTCAAGGAGGAGGAGCCTAACTCAACCTACCACCTCCCTTTCTTTTTTGTTGTTGCTACTTTGAAGAATCTCAAATATAAAATATATTTTAATTTAACACTTTTTTTTTTTGGTTACAACATGATTCCATATGTGTTATTTCATCGCATTGATATCTTCACTATTATTCTACAATGTAGAAAATAAAAGAACAACCCTGGAATGAGTAGGTGTGTACAAACTGTTGACTGGTGCTGTATATGTCATTTTTATTGGTTGCAAGAATGTTGTATAATTTACAAATTCAAAGTTCTGAATCCGGTATCATTTTGTTTATCAGTTCATAAACCATGTGCCACGAAATTGGTACATCAAATCTCTTCCCAACTATTTAGCAATCTATATGGCACAGCTGTTAATTTATTGGTTTTGACATGAAACTGCACCACTCCTTTCCAAGTGTCCCCCTCTTCCCTCTAGGTGCTAGCTGAGGGTTGTGTGTGGGTGCACAATGACTTGTAATTTAGAGAATAGTGCAGAATGCAC
Organism: Oncorhynchus keta; assembly: GCF_023373465.1. Classification (NCBI taxonomy): domain Eukaryota; kingdom Metazoa; phylum Chordata; class Actinopteri; order Salmoniformes; family Salmonidae; genus Oncorhynchus; species Oncorhynchus keta. Next base: position 12,617,271 of record NC_068439.1, on the reverse strand, counting down.
ATTGCTATTGGGTATCATCGAGTTTGATTCCCACAGTGCATCTCTCACTCATGGCTAATGTTTTGCTACCAGACCAGTGGTTCTGTTTAGGTCTGGAGTGGATACAGCTTCTCTGGGAGCGAGATAGTTACACTGGGGAACCTCTGAGTGTCTGCCACAAGCTAGCATGTCTACACAGTACACACACACACACTATCTTCAGAGAACTTGATGAGAAACCCGGAATGTTTGCAGTGTCAAGAATGAGAATGGTGATGCAATGTGGCATGAATGAATGGAGTGAATGAATATGGTTGCAGAAATGTAGAAATTTAACTTATGATGACACACTGAGTTTCACAAGCTAGCTGTCCACTCTTAAAACACGGTTACTATTCTCTCATCCCCTCACGACAGTCAGTAACGGGTGTTAGAGACAAAAACATTTCCAGACGGTTGAAGATGTTGATTCTCCACTGTTGGTTCACACCCAGCAAGTGACTGCTTTTAGCCGTTTGTCTTTGCGATGTGTCTTTTAGTTATTAGGGGAGTCAGTTCCAACATTCAGTTTCCTTCCCTGACATCTCTACTTGTCTACAGGGACAACTGCTGGCCAGGAGGAAAGGGGGAGAGGGAAAGTGAGAGACTGGGGTGGAGAAAGGGACAGGAAGTAGGGGAAATCCAGACTCTGCCTGCCCGATGGTCTGGAATGTTATGACGCTTCAAGTGTTGGTTACACAACACCCATGTTCACCCCTTCTCAGGAACACGCCACTGATGCTAGTAAACTACATGGCCACGTTTGAGTCAGAGGAAATGATGGAGACGGTTTTATTGGAGAACAGCTCAGATAGTACTAGATGTTACGCAGGCTTTGGAAAAACGAAGCTCAGGAATGCAACTAATATCTCTTTAACAATTTGCTTCTCTCCATCTCTGCTCATTGTTTTTGATTGACAGGTTTTGCTCGTGGCGGGGATCCTGGAATGCCTGAGCCAAACGTTCTAAGGTATGCTGTGTGTCTGTCTGTGTGTTTGGCCTCCTGATATAGGGAATAGTGTTCCATGGACCTGGTCAAAGTAGGGCACTATATAGGGAATAGTGTTCCATGGATCTGGTCAAAGTAGGGCACTATATAGGGAATAGTGTTCCATGGATCTGGTCAAAGTAGGGCACTATATAGGGAATAGGGAGCTGTACCATTCAGACGAAGATGACCTCTGACCTTGTTTTCTCTCTTCCAGTCTGCTGTGGGGCTGAGAACAACCCTGACCTGGCCAATCACCTCATCCAACTGTGGTCATGTGACTCCCAGCTGTCACCACAGAAACGGACGCCATCTTACCCTCACCAATTTCTATATGGTCACGTCGCTCGGGTTACATCGGAAACATTAAGCTCTGAATGATCCTGTCATTCTGAAATGCCCGATGGCGTGATGGACATCTTGTTCGGAAACAGGTCCTTTACTGTGACCAATGTTTCTCTATGGTTTTGTTTCCTCTCTGTTTGGGAACATGTAAAAACCTTTATCTTGTCATTTGTTCATGGATCTGTGTTTGTCTGTTTTACTTGAAATGATCCTATATAAAAATGTCTGCCTGTTGGTTAAAAGTGGAACTGAGTTTCTCTATAAATCACCTTTTGAGAGATGACTGTGTGATTCACTGGTTGGTCAATTCACCAACCGATCAGTGGAAATAATGTTTTGTTGTGATGACGTGTGTGAATAACCATCTGGTTGAAACTACAGTATCAGTCAAGTTTGGACACACCTACTCATTCAAGACTTTTTATTTTTACTATTTTTCAAACTCAAATTTGGACTCATCAGACCAAAGGACAGATTTCTACCAGTCTAATGTCCATTGCTTGTGTTTCTTGTCCCAAGCAAGTCTCTTCTTTTTATTAGTGTACTTTAGTAGTGGTTTCTTTGCAGCAATTCAATCACGAATGTCTGATTCACAGAGTCTCCTCTGAACAGTTGATGTTGAGATGTGTCTGTTATTTGAAGCATTTATTTGGGCTGCAGTCTGAGGCTGGTAACTCTAATGAACTTATCCTCTGCAGCAGAGGTAACTCTGGGTCTTCCATTCCTGTGGCGGTCCTCATGAGAGACAGTTTCATCATGGCGCTTGATGGTTTATTGTGACTGCACTTGAAGAAACGTTAAAAGTTCTTAAAGTGTTCCTGATTGACCTTCATGTCTTAAAGTACTGATGGACTGTCGTTTCTCTTTGCTTATTTGAGCTGTTCTTGTCATAATATAAACCTGGTCTTTTACCAAATAGGGCTCTTCTGTATACCACCACTACCATGTCACAACACAACTTATTGGCTCAAACGCATTAAGAAGGAAAGAAATTCCCCAAATTAACTGTTAACAAGGCACACCTGTAAATTGAAATGCATTACAGGTGACTACCTCATGAAGCTGGTTGAGAGAATTCCAAGAGTGAAAAGCTGTCATCAAGTCTAAGGGTGGCTACTTTGAAGAATCTTAAATATACATTTGTTTAATCGTTTTTTTGGTTACTACATGATTCCATATGTGTTATCTCAGGGTTTTGATGTCTATACTATTATTCTACAATGTAGAATAATAGTAAAGAAATAAAGAAAAAACCCGGATTGAGTAGGTCTGTCCAAACTTTGACTGGTACTGTATGTTCAGTAAATAAACAACACAGGAGCAACACATTTCTATATTATTTGAGACCATTTATTATTCATTGTTGTATCCACAACATCACAGTGTGTCCAACATGTAGTCACTGATGTACTGTTAACACATTTTGAGATGCATTTAATTCTGTGCTTGAAATCCATCAACAGCATGTCATCATTAGAAAAATACATTCAGAGTCCATTTGTATGGAAATAAATAACTCTTTGCTTTAAAAAATATATATATACTTTTAAAAAATCTGAGGCACAAAGCTTCTCCAAGATCAAATTAATGAATCTGATTAAATAAAATAAATTAATTAAATGCATTTCATCTCATCCATAAATATTTTGATCATTTTCAAGTTCAGTCAAGTATTACATTCAATAAATAAATCAAAAGAAACCGTTGTGTTAGAGAATAAGACACTGCAAGTTTCTGTTCCAGGCCTGATATAACACATCTATGCCCATAGCAGTGTTGTCATGGTTACTGGAAGTCTTTGCCCCTCTTTGCCATGCGTCGGAGGGCTCTCTTGGTGTCAACCAGGAAGTGACGTAGCTCCCTAAGGATGGCGTGAACGCTTGTCTTTCTCTCCCACTCTGTCCCCGTAGACACCTCACCCAGAACACGCTTCCTCTCACTGGCAGACAGGTCCTCTACTACCTCAGCAACCTTCATCTTGAGAGAGATACACTACGTTAGGTCAATCTGTGTGCCACAAGCTTGCTAAACCTTAGGCATCTGAATTAATCAAATTCTGGGAAATCGGCTCATGGACCACAATGAAAGTACATTTTTTCTTTTTTTTAATGATATTTAAGTAGTATTCCAATATAATATAACACTTTTATATTACATACCTGGTCTTTGACCAGCCCTATCAGGACAGTGGTCTGGTGTGTGACAGAGGGGAGTAGGGTTGATTGAGGGTATTCAGCCTTAACGTGCTGAAGAAGAAGCTGGTACACTTGCAGACCCCGACTGATCTCCTGCAGACATGCCTCCTATAGAAGAGAGGACAACAAACACCATCAATCAATGAATCAATTAGTCACATTTTATTTCAACTCCCCCGGGGCCTAGATTCTAGAAGGAAGACATCGAGGAACAAGGCTCAGACTGTCAGCCAATAAAGATATCTGCATGTTGCTACCTAGTCCATCTGCTTTGCCATTTAAATGCCTCTTTTTCAGTTAGGGGATTTTTCATTTTGATCACAAAAGGAAATATCTTGGCTTCATTATTTGGACTGAATTCCAGACACAGGTCAGGGACATTTATTCATTGATCTCCATCTTTACCTTGTTGGAGGCGGAGCAAAGAGTCTTGGAGAGGTGTGGGGGGGTGGATGGGACCTGGTGCTGTGAGAACGATGAAATCTCTTCCACGGGCTTCTGAAACTCCTCCACAAACTACAGAGGTGGAAAAAGTACCCAATTGTCATACTTAAGTAAAAGTAAAGATACCTTAATAGAAAATGACTCAAGTAATACTACTTGAGTAAAAGTCTAATAGTATTTGGTTTTAAATATATTTAAGTATCAAAAGTAAAAGTACAAGTATAAATAGTTTAAAATGACTTATATTTAAGCAAACCAGATGGCACAATATTCTAGTTTTTTTAAATTTTACGGATAGCTATGGGCACACTCCAACATTCATCATTTACAAATGAGGCCTTTGTGTTGAGATAAGAGGCAGTAGGGATGAACAGGGATGTTCTCTTAAGTGTGAATTGGACAATTGTCCTGTCCTTCTAAGCCTTCAACGTGTAACAAGTACTTTTGGGCGTCAGGGAAATGAAATGTATGGAGTAAAAAGTATATGCTTTTCTTTAGGAATGTAGTGAAGCAAAAGTTGTCATGAATACTCAAGTAAAGTACAGATACCCCAAAAAACTACTGAAGTAGTACTTTCACGTATTTTTACTTTACACCACTGACAAACTACAACACAAGGACGAATAAAATTTGTATTTTTCAGATTGGTTTAATTTATTATGTTCAATGTTAGTAGGCCTGTTGTTGTTTTCAACTATAACGGTCAAACATTTTAACACATCTAAAACAACTCACCTGTTGGTTCCGCAAGGTGGTTACCTCGTGAACGAGCATCTTGATAATTTTCTCCCACTTCGGGGGCGCGCCCGTTTCACCGTCTGTCCCGAGCTCCTCTCCTGAGGTCCATCCGGAGGTCATGAGCTCAGAGAGCGCGCTGGGCACTGGATTCCCCTTAACTAACACCACGAGCGCCGAGAGGAGTGAGAGATCTGAAAGGAGGGGAAGAGGAGAACAAGTGAGTGATAAAATACAAAAATGCGACCTGGGAGAACGGCAGGTTAGTGTGACGTCAGACGTACAGCGTGTAGAAGAATTCATGTTCCAGCTAATTGTTTGTAGGCTCTGGGTCCAGTGATGCTCCTGACTGATGATGAAGTTGGTAGGCTACTTGTTTTGTCAGACTGATGCTGCATGCCCCAGCATTTATATTCTTACACATCACAGGGGTTTCCTCTTCTCCTCCCCCTAGCCCTCCTCCCCCTATTCTGTTCTCTTCTTTAGCATCTTTCCATCATTATCAGTCAGACATGTTGGATACTTCCTGAATGGCACCCTATTACAGACTAATATCTCTCCATTAGAGACTTCCTGTAGTCATATATTTGTGAATGTGTCCCAAAAGGTACCTATTCTCTACTTAGTGCACTATTTTTGACTGGAGCCCTGGTAAAAAAAAAAGAGTGTACTATGTAGGGAATAGGTGTCATTTGGGACATAGAGGGACACAGACAAAATAATGACTACAGGAAGTCTCTAATGGAGAGATAGTAGTCCGTTGTCATGTAACCTGTCATGTAACGCAGGTCAGTAGGTCTCTCTACTCTGGTCCATGGAACACCTCAAATAGGTATCAGGCCTATCTAGAATGCAGGGTTGGGGGACTTCTCTCAATTCATCACAGATAACAGTTAGTTCAGGGTTGGGGGACTTCTCTCAATTCATCACAGATAACAGTTAATTCAGGGTTGGGGGACTTCTCTCAATTCATCACAGATAACAGTTAGTTCAGGGTTGGGGGACTTCTCTCAATTCATCACAGATAACAGTTAGTTCAGGGTTGGGGGACTTCTCTCAATTCATCACAGATAACAGTTAGTTCAGGGTTGGGGGACTTCTCTCAATTCATCACAGATAACAGTTAGTTCAGGGTTGGGGGAATTCTCTCAATTCATCACAGATAACAGTTAGTTCAGGGTTGGGGGAATTCTCTCAATTCATCACAGATAACAGTTAGTTCAGGGTTGGGGGAATTCTCTCAATTCATCACAGATAACAGTTAGTTCAGGGTTGGGGGACTTCTCTCAATTCATCACAGATAACAGTTAGTTCAGGGTTGAAGGAATTCTCTCAATTCATCACAGATAACAGTTAGTTCAGGGTTGAAGGAATTCTCTCAATTCATCACAGATAACAGTTAGTTCAGGGTTGAAGGAATTCTCTCAATTCATCACAGATAACAGTTAGTTCAGGGTTGAAGGAATTCTCTCAATTCATCACAGATAACAGTTAGTTCAGTGTTGGAGGAATTCTCTCAATTCATCACAGATAACAGTTAGCTCAGGGTTGGGGGACTTCTCTCAATTCATCACAGATAACAGTTAGTTCAGGGTTGGGGGAATTCTCTCAATTCATCACAGATAACAGTTAGTTCAGGGTTGGGGGACTTCTCTCAATTCATCACAGATAACAGTTAGTTCAGGGTTGGGGGAATTCTCTCAATTCGTCACAGTTAACAGTTAATTCAGGGTTGGGGGAATTCTCTCAATTCATCACAGATAACAGTTAGTTCAGTGTTGGGGGAATTCTCTCAATTCATCACAGATAACAGTTAGTTCTGGCCCACATCAGCCAGGGTCGGTTTAAATACCAGACAGATTTTGAGGGGCACACAAACACTCAGATATCTTGAGTGAGTCCGACAGATCAGTAGGGATGACAACGCGTGATATTGATAGGTACATATATTGGACCATATTGCTCAGCTTGGTCTCATTGATGTCCTGCCTGAGCATTTGAAATATATTTTGTTATTTTGGGTGAGAGGGAAAATGTATGGGAGTTAAAAGTACATATTTTCTTAAGGAATGTAGTGAAATAAAATAAAAAGTTGTCAAAAATATTTAAAATACTTCAAAAACGACTTATGTACGACTTAAAGTATTTTTACTTAGTATTTTACACCACTGGGGCCACAACACAGACAAACTGCGCAAAGTCCATCTGGTTGAAGTTGTCTTTTCTTTTGTACCAAGTCTGTTGAGTGTTATGTGTGAGGAGTGGGGTTTGTTTCTTTATTCTGTAAGTTTCTACCACGATCCATGCATATATATTCAACATAACACACAAATAAAACTAGGATCTGTGAATATATACAAATATTTCATAAATAAAACCATAATCCGTAAATATGTTAAAACATTTTAAATTAAACCATTATCCGTGAATATGTAAAGATATTTTACAAATATTCACCATATATCCCAAATAAATCCATGATCTGTAAATATATTAAACATAGCACACAAATAGTATAAAAATTTCAACAAATGTTGAACGATTTGTGAGCAAAATCCCTAACATTTACAACTGTGGAATGTGCATTTGCTCATTCAAAAAGTGCTTACAGATTGTTTAGAAAATGTGTCCGCCTGTAGATGTGTTACAATCCACAAATGTGGCTTCAGCTGAAAGTTGACTCCATCCATTCATTCGGCTTTTTCTTCTGTGAACTCTTTCTAGCTAGAAGAATAACTAAACAACAACTTTATGAAATGTAAGTACAGCGTTTATTTATTCAACAAATTATGTTGAAATGTTCAACAAATGGCTTTCATATGAATGTTAAATTCAATCATTGAGGTGTGCAATGCCGAGTGTGTGATTTTGACAGGCCACTAGCAGATGATCTCGTCAGTTGGTTAGACATTAAAAAAATTATAATAATAAACTAACTAGTTAATTGTTAATTCGGGAATGTGTCAATTTTGAAGAACAGCTCCGTTTTAAAATCCTGAATTGGTGATTTGTCTAGCCAGCTAATGAGAAATGTTGCAAATAATATTTTTCAATCTGTGATTTGTTTGCAGGACCAAGCACTCTTTCCCAACTGGTGAGGTAAGGAATTGAGAACTTTATCTGATTGATAGATATATATATATATTTTAAATTGGCGTGGGACCGCCAAAAAAAGATGGCAGCACGTTAGAGAGCTCCTAATACCTGCATGTGAATACTGAAATTTAACGGCATACACTTTAATTTTTGTCTTAAAATATTTGACTTGAAGTACAGTTTAATCTAAAAAAGAATGTACTTTTTGAAACATCTCGCTGAAGTGGCATTGTTGGAATGTCGACACGCTGAAAACCTCTTCAAGCCTAACACGCGGTATTCACAGAAGGCCACGTCGATTAGCAAACAACAGCAAGTCCTCCCGAACACCCCCACCAATACATGGAAAAACACGTCAACCCGGAGAAACCTGAAGGATCTATTTGAGCAAACTAATCCCGTGTTGCAGAAAGTCGTGGCAGAAGGATTTGGATTTGACAACAGGAACACATTTGAAATTGAACGAACCCATTGCAGCTCAACCATGCCTGGCGAGAATGGGGCCCCACCCCGAGAACGGTTCTCCTGCGCATCCAACGATCTACAACCGGGAACAAGGTTCGTAGAAAGCAAAGGGTGGCGTTCAGTGGGAAGGTCGCCGGCTGTCTTTTTTTACCAGACCTGTCCAAGGAACTGGCAATGACGAGGAAGACGTTTGCAACTGCGAAGAAACAAAAATAACTTTACTTGGGAGGGAAAGAAAATAAAATTTCAAGGACAACGTGGAGGCAGAGAGATTATTGCTAAAGAAAGGTGTTTAGCCTCGATAAAGAAGACGAGACAAGGTCAAATACAATGCAAATGAAGGTAGTCTATGTGTTTGTGCGACTCTGGGAGAGTGTTGCTAATTTAGCCTTTCAAGCGCCTCACGGACCGTTAGAAATTTTGAGTTGAGACTGCAGGTTCTCTTCTGCAGCGTCAAAGACAGTTCTGTGATGATTGATTCATTGAGAAGAAACGTTACATTCCTAGTTGCTTTGTTTTATTTTAATTTTACACTGTTTTATTGTATAGCGGAAGCACTGCTCACAGGCTATAACTACTCAGAGCAAATGTGGCTAATGGTTATTTAAACATCTCTTGGAAAATAAATGGTTGTGGGTACCAAGTGAGGAGGAAAAGATCGACATATTTAAAATCAAAACAGGCGTATATTGTGTTCATACAGGAATCACATGTAACAGATACAGAGGCACTGAAGTTAGAGAAGGTTTGGTTGCAGAAGGGTATCATAGCTCATTTAATTCCAAACTAAATCTGGGGATCATTCTGATCGGCAAAATACTTAATTTTGTAATGTTGAAGCAACACTCTGATGAGTTTGGCAGGCTTATCTGCATTGAGGCTCTTTATAAATGGGATTCAGGTAGTGTTATGCAACATATATATATTCTCCCAAAAAGGAGGAGTCTGATTTTTTGGGGGCACGAAGTCAACTTTATACTAGGAAATATAGAAGGGTAGATCATCCACACTGGAGACTTTAGTGATGGACAATATTGTTGATGGAAGTACATCTACAGTCAACTTTACGCCAAAGGATAGACTTGTAATACATATGCTAGCAGAATATATGGGCCTTACATACATATGGAGATTAGTCCATCCTAATGATAGAGAATATACCTTTTATCTCCCACTGGCACACGCGACAGAATAGATTTCTTCTTGATATCTCATTTCATGGTTATTAATGAATATTGATTGCAAGATTGGGCCCATTGCCCTCACAGATCATGCTATAGTAGAGTTACATGTTGATATCAACTCTGAAAATGTGAGAAAGCATAGATTTAGACTCAACACCATGCTATTACAAGATGAGATATTTAGCCGATCACTAGCAGATGATCTTAGATCCTTTTTTTTGAGATCGACATAGGCTCAACTGAAGAGGTTTCCACAGTATGGAGAACCTCTAAAGCACATATTAGAGGGAAACTAACTTGTCTAAAAAGAAGAGAGAAGAGGTGACGCAGTAAAAAGATTAGAAACAGATGTGGTTTGGCAAGACATTTCACAGAGTTCACACATTTAAAACTGCCTGCATATTTACATTTCAGTTGCATGAAAAGTATAACAAAAAGGCAGAATGTGCTCTGTTTAGACCCGTTTTAATGAGGCAGGTGAGAAGAAAGGCAGAATGTGCTCTGTTTAGACCTGTTTTAATGAGGGAGGTGAGAAGAAAGGCAGAATGTGCTCTGTTTAGACCTGTTTTAATGAGGGAGGTGAGAAGAAAGGCAGAATGTGCTCTGTTTAGACCAGTTTTAATTAATGAGGGAGGTGAGAAGAAAGGCAGAATGTGCTCTGTTTAGACCCGTTTTAATGAGGGAGGTGAGAAGAAAGGCAGAATGTGCTCTGTTTAGACCCGTTTTAATGAGGCAGGTGAGAAGAAAGGCAGAATGTGCTCTGTTTAGACCTGTTTTAATGAGGGAGGTGAGAAGAAAGGCAGAATGTGCTCTGTTTAGACCAGTTTTAATTAATGAGGGAGGTGAGAAGAAAGGCAGAATGTGCTCTGTTTAGACCCGTTTTAATGAGGGAGGTGAGAAGAAAGGCAGAATATGCTCTGTTTAGACCAGTTTTAATGAGGGAGGTGAGGAAAAAGGCAGAATGTGCTCTGTTTAGACCTGTTTTAATGAGGGAGGTGAGAAGAAAGGCAGAATGTGCTCTGTTTAGACCCGTTTTAATGAGGGAGGTGAGAAGAAAGGCAGAATGTGCTCTGTTTAGACCAGTTTTAATTAATGAGGGAGGTGAGAAGAAAGGCAGAATGTGCTCTGTTTAGACCAGTTTTAATTAATGAGGGAGGTGAGAAGAAAGGCAGGCTACTAGCAAGACAACTAAAAATGAAAAACACTTCTAACGTTATTCCAGCAATTAAGAAGGGCAATGAGATGGAGACCCCATCCAAAGACATAAACCATGTGTTTCAATGTTTTTATGAAGATTTATATACATCCTCCTGTTCAGCCCCATAGATATGGATACTTTTTTTGGTCTGGTATAGAATTACCTGGATTATCAGAGGACCTGGACTGAACTATAACAAAAGAGGAGTTTAGAGCCGCCATTTTATTTATGAAAGCAGGGAAGTCACCTTTATTGTACCTGTGTTGACAGTGGTTTACCAGGAAGCATTAAAAACGTCTCCTTCCGGACACCGGGCGGCAGGGTAGCCTAGTGGTTAGAGGGTTGGACTAGTAACCGAAAGGTTTCATGTTCAAATCCCCGAGCTGACAAGGTACAAATCTGTCGTTCTACCCCTGAACAGGCAGTTAACCCACTGTTCCTAGGCCGTTATTGAAAATAGGAATTTGTTCTTAACTGACTTGCCTAGTTAAATAAAGGTCAAATTAAATAAATAATGAGGCTTTGATATCACTGACCCCTAAAAAGGATAGAGATACTACAGAATCTATGAATTTTAGAGCTATCAGCCTCCTAAGCGATACGCTTAGAGAAGGCACTACCTAATATCATACATAGTGACCTAGTAGGACTGATTAAGAACAGGACCTCAACTGATAATATGAGGAGGCTCCTACTTTTCATGTTGTTAAACCGCTCAAATATAGTTCCCACGGCTGCTGTCTCCTTAGATAAAGGTTAAATAAAATGAAATAAATAAAAAGATGCTGAGAAGTAATTTGATAGGGTAGAGTGGGCTTTTTTCTTAAGAACCCTAGGAAAATTGGGTTTTGGACCTGACTTTTGTAAAGGGGTAGGGGTCCTCTATTCCAATCCTAAAACAACAGTACTTACCAATGGAATTATGTCTCTTTTTTTAAGTCTTTCTAACGGCACAAGGCAGGGTTGCTCGCTCTCCCCTCTCTTATCTCAATGATAAGAACAGATCCAGAAATCAGGGGTGTACATGAAGGAGGAAAAGAACACAAGCTGCCTGTGTATGCAGATGATATTCTACTGCTGATCTCTGATCCTCTTCAGTCTGTACCACCATTACTTAATTCTATTGAATCCTATTCTAGTATGTCAGGCTACGAAATGAATTACGCCAATTACTGTCATATGTCACTCTTACCCCATTTTTATTTAAAATGTGTTCCTACTGGGATGAAATATTTGGGTATTAAATTGAGTAAATATTTGGGTATTAAATTGAGTAAATATTTGGGTATTAAATTGAGTAAATATTTGGGTATTAAATTGAGTAAATATTTGGGTATTAAATTGAGTAAATATTTGGGTATTAAATTGAGTAAATATTTGGGTATTAAATTGAGTAAATATTTGGGTATTAAATTGAGTAAATATTTGGGTATTAAATTGAGTAAATATTTGGGTATTAAATTGAGTAAATATTTGGGTATTAAATTGAGTAAATATTTGGGTATTAAATTGAGTAAATATCTGGGTATTAAATTGAGTAAATATTTGGGTATTAAATTGAGTAAATATTTGGAGGAAGTGATATGGCAAAAAAATTGCCACTACTAGTCAAGATTTTAAAAAAATGGGAAAATATAAAACTTTCTTTTATGGGGAAAGATCAACATGATTAAAATGGTTGTGATCCCACAATTTAATTACAGTGCCGTTGGAAAGTATTCAGACCCCTTGACTTTTTCCACATTTTGTTACGTTACAGATGGATTAAAAATGGATTCAATATTTTTTTAAATCCTCAGCAATCTACACACAATACCTGATAACGACAAAGCAAAAACAGGTTTTAATTTTTTTGTGCAAATTTCTTAAAAATAAAAACCTGAGATACCTTGTTTACATAAGCATTCAGCCCCTTTGCTAAGAGACTCGAAATTGAGCTCACGTGCATCCTGTTTCCATTGATCATCCTTGAGATGTTTCCACAACTTGATTGGAGTCCACCTGTGGTAAATGCCATTGATTGGACATGATTTGGAAAGACACACACATGTCTATATAAGGTAAGGTCCCACAGTTGACAGTGCATGTCAGAGCAAAAACCAAGCCATGAGGTTGAAGGATTTGGCCTTAGAACTCCAAGACAGGATTGTGTCGAGGCACAGATCTGGGGAAGGGTACCAAAAAATGTCTGCAGCATTCAAGGTCCCCAAGAACACAGTGACCTCCATCATTCTTAAAGGGAAGCTGTTTGGAACCCCCAAGACTCTTTCTAGAGCTGGCCTCACAGCAGAACTGAGCAATCGTGGGAGAAGTGCCTTGGTCAGGGAGGTGACCAAGAACCCGATGGTCACTCTGACAGAGCTCCAGAGTTCCTCTGTGGAGATGGGAGAACCTTCCAGAAGGATAACCATCTATGCAGCACTCCCCCAATCAGGCCTTTATGTTAGAGTGGCCAGACGGAAGACACTCCTCAGTAAAAGGCACATGATAGCGTTCTTGGAGTTTGCCTTAAAGGCAACTAAAGACTCCCAAACCATGAGAAACACGATTCTCTGGTCTGATGAAACCAAGATTGAACTCTTTGGCCTGAATACCAAGCGACACATCTGGAGGAAACCTGGCACCATCCCTACAGTGAAGCATGTTGGTGGCAGCATCATGCTGTGGGGGTGTTTTTCAGTGGCAGGGACTGGGAGACTAAAGATGAACGGAGAAAGTTCAGAGAGATCCTTGATGAAAACCTGCTCCAGAGAGCTCAGGACCTCAGACTGGGACGAAGGTTCACCTTCCAACAGGACAACGACACTAAGCACACAGCCAAGACAACGCAGGAGTGGCTTTGGGACAAGTCTCTGAATGTCCTTGAGTGGCCCAGCCAGAGCCCGGACTTGAAACCAATCGAACATCTCTGGAGAGACCTGGAAATAGCTGTGCCGCAATGCTCCCCTTCCAACCTGACAGAGCTTGAGAGGATCTGCAGAGAAGAATGGGAGAAACTCCCCAAATACAGGTGTGCCAAGGTTGTAGCGTCATACCCAAGAAGAATCTATGCTGTAATCGCTGCCAAAGGTGCTTCAACAAAGTACTGAATAAAGGGTCAGAATAGTTATGTAAATGTGATTTATTTCTAAAAACAATATTTTTAAAAACCTGTTTTTTTTGTCATTATGGGATATTGTATCTAGATTAATGAGGGGGGTTTATAGGTGATCTGTATAATGGAGAGGTTTTAATGTCCTACTCAGATCTGGTAATAAAACATGTGGGAGACGAGGGATATTAATGGAAGTATTTACAATGAAGGGAACAAAATACAGGAAAGAACACAATAGCGGAGTATTTGGAATTACCCAAACACAAAGCAGCCATTTTGTTTTTACTCAATATATAGTCATCTGCAGAGTAGACTGTGAAAACCTCAGAATAATATGGCAAATGGACCTTAAGTGTGAAATTGAGGATGATGCTTGGTTGAAGATCTCGTCCAGCTCAGAGAGGGAAGCCAGGGGGAAACTTACTCAATATAAGATACTACATAGGTTTTATTGGACCCCAACAAGGCTTCATAACAGGGGTCTGACCAACAGTTCTCTGTGTTGGAAATGCCAAAAAAGACCCTGGGACATTTTTACACATATGGGAATGTACATTAGTGCTGCTTTTCTGACAGGATGTTTTGAAATATCTGGAGGAATGGTTAGGTTTAACAATTCCAGTTTCACAGAGAATATGTCTCTTGGGTGATAAAACATTGTTACTTAATGTAACAAATGAGGAATTTGCACTGATCACTGTTGGTATGGTTATAGCAGTTAGAGTAATCCTTAGAATTTGGAAGTGTAATGCCACTCCTACTCTGAAAAACTGGATAGAATCAATGTTGGAGGTAACGTCTTATGAACACATGCTTGCTAGGATCACTGGAAGAAACGACAAGTCTAGAAGCTGGACGTGTTTTATTGGTCATGTTGTTTCTAAGATTGGAAGGTGATGACTTATGCTTGTGAATCCATTTAGTTCTGCACTGGAGCTTGTGAACCCATTTAGTTCTGTACTGGAGCTTGTGAACCCATTTAGTTCTGCACTGGAGCTTGTGAACCCATTTACTTCTGTACTGGAGCTTGTGAACCCATTTAGTTCTGTACTGGAGCTTGTGAACCCATGTGTTCTGTACTGGAGCTTGTGAACCCATTTAGTTCTGTACTGGAGCTTGTGAACCCATTTAGTTCTGTACTGGAGCTTGTAAACCCATTTAGTTCTGTACTGGAGCTTGTGAACCCATTTAGTTCTGTACTGGAGCTTGTGAACCCGTTTAGTTCTGTACTGGAGCTTGTGAACCCATTTAGTTCTGTACTGGAGCTTGTGAACCTGTTTAGTTCTGTACTGGAGCTTGTGAACCCGTTTAGTTCTGTACTGGAGCTTGTGAACCCATTTAGTTCTGTACTGGAGCTTGTGAACCCGTTTAGTTCTGTACTGGAGCTTGTGAACCTGTTTAGTTCTGTACTGGAGCTTGTGAACCCGTTTAGTTCTGTACTGGAGCTTGTGAACCCGTTTAGTTCTGTACTGGAGCTTGTGAACTGTGTATGTGTGCTATGTTTGAGGATATGTCTGGATGTGATGCTCAATGTTTTTATGCTGTACAATATTTCATTTATTTTTTGTTTGTATGTTTATGGGAGAGAGAAAAAATAACTTTAATAAATAAATAAATAATTAAATTTTTGCAATTCAGTGAGCTGTTTTCTGCTCCATGTAGGCTAGCTTGCAAGCAATGCCTGGTTTTCAAACCATGCCACAGCTTGTTAGCCACTGCCAATGCTTTGGGCCTGTGCTTTGCCTCGAGTGTTCTGATGTCTGACAAATGGTTTACCATGTTATTGTCACTAGAACGTACAACTGGTGAAGTAGCTAGCTAGCCAACCAACAACAGCTGGAATGCCTCAATCAGTCTTCAACAGTCAACGTGGGGTGAAGTAGCTAGCTAGCCAACCAACAACAGCTGGAATGCCTCAATCAGTCTTCAGCTGTCAACGTGGGGTGAAGTAGCTAGCTAGCCAACCAACAACAGCTGGAATGCCTCAATCAGTCTTCAGCTGTCAACGTGGGGTGAAGTAGCTAGCTAGCCAACCAACAACAGCTGGAATGCCTCAATCAGTCTTCAGCTGTCAACGTGGGGTGAAGTAGCTAGCTAGCCAACCAACAACAGCTGGAATGCCACAATCAGTCTTCAGCTGTCAACGTGGGGTGAAGTAGCTAGCTAGCCAACCAACAACAGCTGGAATGCCTCAATCAGTCTTCAGCTGTCAACGTGGGGTGAAGTAGCTAGCTAGCCAACCAACAACAGCTGGAATGCCTCAATCAGTCTTCAGCTGTCAACGTGGGGTGAAGTAGCTAGCTAGCCAACCAACAACAGCTGGAATGCCTCAATCAGTCTTCAGCTGTCAATGTGGGGTAAAGTAGCTAGCTAGCCAACCAACAACAGCTGGAATGCCTCAATCAGTCTTCAGCTGTCAACGTGGGGTGAAGTAGCTAGCTAGCCAACCAACAACAGCTGGAATGCCTCAATCAGTCTTCAGCTGTCAACGTGGGGTGAAGTAGCTAGCTAGCCAACCAACAACAGCTGGAATGCCTCAATCAGTCTTCAGCTGTCAACGTGGGGTGAAGTAGCTAGCTAGCCAACCAACAACAGCTGGAATGCCTCAATCAGTCTTCAGCTGTCAACGTGGGGTAAAGTAGCTAGCTAGCCAACCAACAACAGCTGGAATGCCTCAATCAGTCTTCAGCTGTCAACGTGGGGTGAAGTAGCTAGCTAGCCAACCAACAACAGCTGGAATGCCACAATCAGTCTTCAATTGCCTTTAGCAGCACTGCAGTCCAGTAAACAAACTCACAAATTGCTTCCTGATGTCTAAAATACCTGGACAAGAGGGCATTGAACCATCATTGTTCGGTTTACTACCATTACAGACAAAACAACAGACTATAGCTACTATTACAGACAAAACACAATACTGTTGCGAGTATGCCATTACTGATTACATGCCCCACCCCCTCTCTTTTTGCGCTCTTCAGTGTAAATACAGCTTCCCTGTTGAGATTGTCAGTGATAGCATTCTAGATAACACTAACTTATGGAGACCTGCCGTGTGTATGTAAACATCTACTGTAAGTTCACAGCTTATTTTGTAAATTACATCGGCGATGTCATTTACAAAATAGCCTCCAGCACTCTACTCAGCAAACTGGATGTAGTCTATCACAGTGCCATCTGTTTTGTCACCAAAGCCTCATATACCACCCACCATTGCGACCTGTATGCTCTCGTTGGCTGGTCCTCGCTACGTATTCGTCGCCAGACCCACTGGCACCAGGTCATCTGCAAGTCTGCTAGGTAAATCTCCGCCTTATCTCAGCTCACTGGTCACCGTAACCACACCCACCCGTAGCACGCGCTCCAGCAGGTATATCTCACTCGTCATCCCCAAAGCCAACACCTCCTTTGGCCACCTCTCCTTCCAGTTCTCTGCTGCCAATGACTGGAACGAACTGCAAAAATCGCTGGTTGGAGACTTATATCTCCCTCACTAACTTTAAGCATCAGCTATCTGAGCAGCTAACCAATTGCTGCTGCTGTACATAACCCATCTGTAAATAGTCCATCCAACTACCTACCTCATCCCTATATTGTTTTTATTTTTTTAAATTCTCTTTTGCACACCAGTATTTCTACTTGCACACCATCATCATCTGCACATATATCACTCCAGTGTTAATTTTCTCAATTGTAATTACTTCGCTACTATGGTCTATTTATTGCCTTACCTCCTTAATCCATTTGCACACACCGTATATAGATTTTTGTATTGTTATTGACTGTACATTTGTTTATGTGAAACTCTCTAGTTTTTTGTCACACTGCTTTGCTTCATCTTGGCCAGGTCGCAGTTGTAAATGAGAACTTGTTCTCAACTGGCCTACCTGGTTAAATAGAGGTAAAATAAACCTGTATTATCATTTGTCCTATATAAAACATATGATAGATCCTGTGTCACTCTGAGAAGACTGTTACAAGATGTGCTGTTGGTGGCGCTGCTTTTGTAGTTGTCATGACACCGAAAGTCACCAACAGACTGTATTAGAAAGGTTTGCTGAAAGAGGTTCTCGTGCTCAGCAAAGACTCGTGGGCAGATTTTTGTATTGCACTCTAGGGTTTGTTTCTGGACCAGACCATTGCTTTTCAGCTTGAGTGCCCAGTGTCTGCCTTAAATGATGCAGAATCTTAAAGGTTGGCTGAACATTCTGGTTTGGCCTCTTTTTAGATTTGGTTCATTAAAAAATGCTAGCAGCCATGACTGAGTTCAAACGTGGCCTGGTTTAGGGGTGTGGCCTGGTTTAGGGGTGTGGTCTGGTTTAGGGGTGTGGCTTGATTTCAGGGTGTGGCTTGGTTCAGGGGTTTCGGGGTGTGGCTTGGTTTCGGGGTTTGATTTCGGGGTGTGGCTTGTTTCAGGGGTTTCGGAGTGTGGCTTGGTTTCGGGGTTTGTTTTCGGCGTGTGGCTTGGTTTAGGGGTGTGGTTTGATGTGGGTGTCACGTCAGTTTTTAAAAGTAGAATAAATGTTTCTGACTAATATCGATGCCACATATGCTGTTTTCTAAAGGAGAAGTTGTTTTTTAGGGGCAGTTGCTCTTTAACATTACATTTCTGTCCTAACCACAGGTTTCCCCTACAAGGAAAATAAGAAGTCCAGTTCCCCATGATGGTAATCTGACTGGCACAGGCTAATAATAACTCATTTTAATTCACTTTGAGAACATTTTCACTACTTTCTCCCTCCCTGTTTTTGAAGTGACCCATGAACACCATTTGTCACCCAAGCAGGTAGAACGTACAATATCCCAGTGTGCATCTGGCTCCGTCAGACCCACCCCCAGAGCCGGCTGCGGTGCAACGCGTCCCTCTGTCTCCATGGTGATCGACCCCAGTGCCCCCGTGCTGCCTTACCAACGACAGTGTTACAACGTGGTTTTGTTTACTTGTTTGTTTTGATAGTGCTCGGTGAATGCTTTTTATGCATTTCTGTGTAGCACAAATTAGGGACCCGTGATATAATTCCGTTACCGTAATTCTGTTACCGCGCGTAAATCCACTTCACTGACTGTAGTTCAAACTCAAGGTGCCATATCATAGTTGACATATACCCCATTCTTTCTGCAGACCTCTTTCACTTTGAATTGGGAGCAGATATTTAAGTGTTAAAGGGTTTTTGGAAAACTTAGTTGCATAAAAACATGGCATTCTGTTTACTGTAATTCTGTTACCAAAGTTTTCATCTGCACAGTTCTTCCACTAAATTCGTTTTTGTAACATGTTTAGGGAAAATTGTTAAACGTAGTTTTCATGTGTAGAATTGTATGGTTTGTTAATCTTTGAAATCAATTGATTATTTTAATCAGCTGTGTAGTGCTAGGGCAAAACTAAAAAGGCGCACCCAGGGGATCCCCAGGACAGAGTTTGGGAAACACTGATCTAATATTATCTTACATTTGTTTTACTGTTTCATTTTCTAATCCATTCATGAGATTTAATATTAGAAACTGAGTTTCAATTACACATTTTTCTACCCAATCAAATGTTTATGTAGTTTTTCAAAATTCTATAATTTACCTTGTTGCCACACACACACACACACACGCACACACACACACACACACACACACACACACACACACACACACACACACACACACACACACACACACACACACACACACACACATACACACACACACACACACATTGAAAAAGTACCCAAATGTCATACTTGAGTAAATTTAAAGATACCTTAATAGAAAGAGACTCCAGTGAAAGTCATCCAGTTAAATACTACTTGAGTAAAAGTGAAAGTATTTGGTCGAAGTTAAATATACTTAAGTATCAAAAGTAAATGTATAGTTTCAGATATGGAACAACAAAAGGCACTTTTTTTGTCATTCTACTTGGCAGTGTAGTAAATTAGAAGACTTCTGGCATGATGTTTGTGACACCCTGACCTTTTATTATGGAGGTCCCTTTCCCACTTGACCCTGGAATATGCCTTCTGGGTAACTTCACAAATGTGAATTTGAGGAATAACTTCAAAAATCTAATTGACAGAAATCGCCCCTGCAAGAAAGTGTGTTGCATTGACATGGAAATCCTATTCCCCTCTCCCAATTACAAGAAGGCTCTCTGAAATCAATAAGTGTATTCCTATGGAGAAGATGACCTATGCTTTAAAGAAATCATTTCAACCACTTTGTGAAAATATGGCAACCCTTCCTGGTCTCCATGGAAACACTTCCATTGGGGTTGGTGAATGTGAGCTTGTAGATTGATGTAGCTGTTGTCTCTCTGTAATGTGCTTTGTGTATATGTTGGTATCTCTTGTCATTTGTCTTATTTAGTCATTAGTATTATTACTATTCTAATTGAACTCTTTATTTTTATTTTGTAATTTGTCATTGTTTTAATTTATTTTTATTTCGGCAGTCGGGAGGGTTGATTTATGTTTTGTAGTAGTACTTACTTTTGCTGTGTTTTTTATTGTTCTGTTGAATCATTTAATATATATATATATTAAAATACAAAGTTAAAGAATAAATCATTTAAAATTCCTTATATTAAGCAAACCAGACGGCACGATTTTCTTGTTTTTTAATATGCAGGGGCACACTCCGACACTCAGTTTGAGTGCAAAGCTGTCGTCAAGGCAAAGAGTGGCTATTTTGAAAAAACACTTTTTTTGGTTACTACATGATTCCATATGTGTTATTTCATAGTTTTGATGTCTTCACTATTATTCTACAATGTAAAATTTAAGAAAACCCCTGCAATGAATAGGTGTGTCCAAACTTCTGACGAGTACGGTGTACGGCAGCGTAGCCTAGTGGTTAGAGCGTTGGACTAGTAAACGGAAGGTTGCGAGTTCAAACCCCCCAGCTGACAAGGTACAAATCTGTCGTTCTGCCCCTGAACAGGCAGTTAACCCACTGTTCCCAGGCTGTCATTGAAAATAAGAATGTGTTCTTAACTGACTTGCCTGGTTAAATAAAGGTAAAATAAATAAATAAATAAATAAAAAAAACTGAGTGTACAAAACACTAGGAACACCTTAATATCAGAATAGCCTCAATTAGTGGAGACATGGATTCTACGGGGTGTTGAAAGCATTCCACAGGGATGCTGGCCCATGTTGACTCCATTTCTTCCCACAGTTGTGTCAAATTGGCTGGATGTCATTTGGGTGGTGGACCATTGCACCTACTACAGTGGAGGCTGCTGAAGGGAGGATGGCTCATAAGGGAGGATGGCTCATAATAATGGCTAGAAAGAAGTGAATATTTATTTGATACCATTCCACTGATTCTACTCCAGCGATTACCACGAACCTGTCCTCCTGAATTAAGGTGCCACCGACCTCCTGTGACCTACCATGGTCCTTTGTAGCTCAGTTGGTAGAGCTTGGCGCTTGTAACACCAGGGTAGTGGGTTTGATTCCTGGGACAATCCATACTTAAAATGTATGCATGCATGACTTTAAGTCGCTTTGGATAAAAGCGTCTGCTAAATGCCATATATTACCATACCCTGTTCAAAGGCGCTTAAATCTTTTGTCTGGCCCATTCAACCTCTGATTGGCACACATGCACAATCCTTGTCTCAAGGCTTAAAAATCCTTCTTTAACCTGTCTCCTCCCCTTCATCTACACAGATTTAAGTAGCTTTCACCTGGTCAGTCTGTCATGGAAATAGTGTGTTTTGTACACTCAGTGTTTTTGGTAATCAACCTTTCTCAGAATCTAAAAAGCATTGTACTTAATGATAATGTACAGAAGTATGTCAAGTACGGGAGATAACTGTGAGAGGGGTGGAGAATGGTATGGCGTGAGGGGTGGTGAATGGTATGGCGTGAGGGGTGGAGAATGGTATGGCGTGAGTGGTGGAGAATGGTATGGCGTGAGGGGTGGAGAATGGTATGGCGTGAGGGGTGGAGAATGGTATGGCGTGAGGGGCGGAGAATGGTATGGCGTGAGGGGTGGAGAATGGTATGGCGTGAGGGGTGGAGAATGGTATGGCGTGAGGGGTGGAGAATGGTATGGCGTGAGGGGTGGAGAATGGTATGGCGTGAGGGGTGGTGAATGGTATGGCGTGAGGGGCGGAGAATGGTATGGCGTGAGGGGTGGAGAATGGTATGGCGTGAGGGGTGGAGAATGGTATGGCGTGAGGGGTGGAGAATGGTATGGCGTGAGGGGTGGAGAATGGTATGGCGTGAGGGGCGGAGAATGGTATGGCGTGAGGGGCGGAGAATGGTATGGCGTGAGGGGCGGAGAATGGTATGGCGTGAGGGGTGGAGAATGGTATGGCGTGAGGGGTGGTACAGTTGAAGTCGGAAGTTTACCTTAGCCAAATAAATTTGAACTCCGTTTTTCACAATTCCTGACATTTTAATCGTAGTAAAAATTCCCAGTCTTCGGTCAGTTAGGATCACCACTTTATTTTAGGAATGTGAAATAATAGTAGAGAGAATAATAGTAGAGAGAATGATTCATTTCAGCTTTTATTTCTTTCATTACCTTTCCAGTGGGTCAGAAGTTTACATACACTCAATTAGTATTTTGTAGCATTGCCTTCAAATTGTTTTAACGTGGGTCAAACATTTCGAGTAGCCTTCCACAAGCTTCCCACAATAATTTTGGCCCATTCCTCCTGACAGAGCTGGTGTAACTGAGTCAGGTTTGTAGACCTCCTTGCTCGCACAAACTTTTTTCAGTTCTGCCCACAAATTTTCTATAGGATTGAGGTCAGGGTTTTGTGATGGCCACTCCAATACCTTGACTTTGTTGTCCTTAAGCCGTTTTGCCACAACTTTGGAAATATGCTTGGGGTCATTGTCCATTTGGAAGACCCATTTGCGACCAAGCTTTAACTTCCCAACTGATGTCTTGAGATGTTGCTTCAATATATCCACATAATTTTCCTGCCTCATGATGCCCTCTATTTTGTGAAGTGCACCAGTCCCTCCTGCAGCAAAGCTCCCCCACAACATGATGCTGCCACCCCCGTGCTTCACGGTTGGGATGGTGTTCTTTGGCTTGCAAGCATCACCCTTTTTCTTCGAAACATAACAATGGTCATTATGGCCAAACAGTTATATTTTTGTTTCATCAGACCAGAGGACAATTCTCCAAAAAGTATGATCTTTGTCACCATGTCCTGTTGCAAACCGTAGTCTGGCTTTTTTATGGTGGTTTTGGAGCAGTGGCTTATTCCGTGCTGAGCGGCCTTTCAGGTTATGTCGATATAGGACTCGTTTTACTGTGGATATAGATACGTTTGTACCTGTTTCCTCCAGCATCTTCACAATGTCCTTTGCTGTTGTTCTGGGATTGATTTGCACTTTTTGCACCAAAGTACGTTCATCTCTAGGAGACCGACCGCGTCTCCTTCCTGAGCGATATGAAGGCTGCGTGGTCCCATGGTGTTTATACTTGTGTACTATTGTTTGTACAGATGAACGTGGTACCTTCAGGCCTTTGGAAATTGCTCCCAAGGATGAACCAGACTTGTGAAGGTCTACAATTTGTTTTCTGAGGTCTTGGCTGATTTCTTTTGATTTTCCCATGATGTCAAGCAAAGAGGCACTTAGTTTGAAGGTAGGCCTTGAAATACATCCACAGGTTCAGCTCCAATTGACTCAAACCATGTCAATTAGCCTATCAGAAGCTTCTAAAGCCATGACATTTTCTGGAATTTTCCAAGTTGTTTAAAAGCACAGTCAACTTAGTGTACACAAACTTCTGACCCACTGGAATTGTGATACAGTGAATTATAAGTGAAATAATCTGTCTGTAAACTCTATTGAACTGTACTGAACTATACTCTATTGAACTGTACTGAACTATACTCTATTGAACTGTACTGAACTATACTCTATTGAACTGTACTGAACTATACTCTATTGAACTGTACTGAACTATACTCTATTGAACTGTACTGAACTATACTCTATTGAACTGTACTGAACTATACTCTATTGAACAGTCAACCTAGTGTACACAAACGTCTGACCCACTGGAATTGTGATACAGTGAATTATAAGTGAAATAATCTGTCTGTAAACAATTGTTGGAAAAATGACTTCATGCACAAAGTAGATGCACAAATTATGCACAAAGTAGATGTCCTAACCTACTTGCCAAAACTATAGTTTGTTAACAAAACATTTGTGGAGTGATTGAAAAACGAGTTTTAATGACTCCAACCTAAGTGTATGTAAACTTCCGACTTCAACTGTATGTGCCAACTGGTTACTACATGATTATATGTGTTATTTTATAGTTTTGATGTCTTTGATATTATTCTGCAATGTAGAAAAATAGTAAAAATAAAGAAAAGCCCTTCAATGAATAGGTGTGTCAACTTTTGACTGATACTGTATAGACACTGCATTCGGAAAGTATTCAGACCCCTTTTCTGTTTCCACATTACGTTACAGCGTTATTCTAAAATGGATTGAATAGTTTTTATTCCTCATCAATCTACACAAAATATCCCATAATGACAAAACAAAAACAGGTTTTCAGATGTTTTTTTTGCAAATGTATTACAAATAAAAAACTTAAATATCACATTTACATAAGTGTTCAGACTTTTTACTCAGTACTTTGTTGAAGTGATTACAGCCTTAAGACTTCTTGGGTATGACGCTACAAGCTTGGCATCCCTGTATTTGGGGAGTTTCTCCCGTTCTTCTCTGCAGATCCTCTCAAGCTCTGTCAGGTTGGATGGAGAGCATCGCTGCGCAGCCATTTTCAGGTTTCTCCAGAGATGATCGATCGGATTCAAGTCCGGGCTCTGGCTGGGCTTGACAATAAAGTTCTGAGCTGGTTCGAACCCCCCCCAAAAATATTTTTTTAACGTTAGTTCGACATGAAATTACTTCACCAATCAATATGGATAGAGCAGTTTGCTATGGAGCAGACAAGCTATTGTGTATGCGCGATAGACAGACAAGTGTAGGACGCGAGTTGCGACTGAACATTTTGGGGTGGGGAGAGAGCACTAGAGGGTGGATGAGGAGACTTGTGGCTCGAATCGTTGGGTATCTAGTTATGACATGCATTATATGAATTAGGCCCACATAATTAAACAAGATCAGATGAATTGAGTCTCGCCTACCCTTTTCAGTGACCCGTGATGTGAACTACAAAAATATGCAAACCAATACTTCAGGTCAGTTTGATCAAGGAGCATGCCTACTTTGCATGAATGACATCACTCAAATGAAACAATGCGAAATTCCAATACAAAATCATTTGCCTAGCTGCTTTCTATTCTGTTGCTGCATGAAATAGCAAACATAACGTGAATTCGCCGATTACATTTGTTGACTTCATCTTTGTCGCTGCCTGATAAAACAGTAATATTCCTTAAAAAATTAAAATACTATTGGTCGCGTATACATATTTATCAGTATACGCAGGTGCAGCAAAATGCTTATGTTACTACTCCAACAGTGCAGTAATACTTAATAATACTAAGCAACAGGCTATACACAACTCCAAAATAAAATGTAAAATAAATTAAGAACTATCAGAATGAGCAATGTCAGGTTTTTGCTTTGACGTGCACTGTCAACTGTGGGACCTTATATAGACAGGTGTGTGACTCTCCAAGTCATGTCCAGTCAACTGAATTTACCACAGGTGGACTCCAATCAAGTTGTAAAAACATCTCCAGGATGATCAATGGAAACAGGATGCACTTGGGCTCAATTTCGAGTCTCATAGCAAAGAGTCTGAATACTTATGTAAATAAGTTATTTCTGTTTTTATATTTAATACATTTGCAACAATTTCTAAAAACCTGTTTTTGCTTTGTCATTATGGGGTATTATGTGTAGATTGCTGAGGATTAATATTTTATTCAATCAATTTTAGAATAAGGCTGTAACTTAACAAAATTATGAAAAGGTCAAGTGGTCTGAATACCTTCCAAATGCACTGGTATATATATGCCCATAAAAAAAAACGCAAAATCTTTCACACATCATGATACAAGCTTGCAAGATGTTATTACACATTTGTGAACATTTTGCGAATCGTACTTACAACCACGAATCTCAATGTGCGACCATAAAATTCTGAAGTCACCATCTACCATTATGATACTCCTCATAAGGAACAGCCTCCTAGGAATTCATGGGAATGTACAGTATTTCAGTTTAATGTTTCTGGGAGAGAAATACATGTGTTTAAGTATTTATTTGTGTATTGGGGACTGCATAAGTACTAAAAAAGAACTAAAAAAATTCCAAGATGTTTCAAGTTTTTATGTCACATGCAGTACAGTGAAATGCCTTTCTTCCAAACTCAAAAACGCAAAAGGCAATAATCAATAACAAAAACACACGACAACTAAGAATAGGAAATATGAGAATTGATTGGCTTCTGTTCAGTTCATACTATGTATTCTTTTAAAAAGTATCTGTAACTAAAAAATACAAAAAACGTGTGTATCTTCTTAAACCTGTAGCTGTTGAAATCTAGCTCACCACTCTACACTACAAAGCAACACAGTGTTGATTACTATAATGGAGGTTTAAAGCTGGAGATGGTCATGCATGACCCCTTAATAACATGTTTTCAATATGGCTGACCAATTTCAGATAAATCTGGTGTAAAGTTACTTCCCCATGAAGCCAGTAAAAATTGCAGTAGACTCAAGACCAATAAATGTATCTTAGTAAGCTACAATGAACCTATTCACTCAGACTGGAAGAAAAACATTGGCTTCACTGGGGGCCTTTCTAGAAATGTCATGTCCTGCAAATTAGGTGCTCGGCTGTAAGTGGATGGATCGTTCGCGAACGAGTCGGCTGTAAGAGTCGGCTCTTGTAGGTGAACGTTGGGAGCCGGCTCGCATATCAGAAGAGCCGAATCTATTTATACAAATATTTGAAAAAATTAAGATATGAATAATCAAAATATTTAAATTAATAGAATTAACTCATTCACTAATTAACTAATGGGTCGCGCCTACTCCGCGACCCACAGCAACACAGTCTTCTATGGACCAGTTTATGCCAAAGTCTATGTCTGTAGCAAAACAAGGCCAAATTGATATTGCATTGGCTAAAATTATTGCCACCGATTTCCAGCCATTTTCGATCGCGGAGAACAGAGGTTTAAGAAATTATAGCAACAAGTCTAAATCCAATGTAGACAATTCCAAGCAGGAAAACCCTTTTAAAATCACTTATTCCACATCTGTACGAGGGCACACAGGCTTCAGTGCGGGAAAGAGTCCAAAAAGCTACTGCAGTTTGCCTTACCACTGACTGCTGGACATCAGGGGTGACCACTTCTTACAGGTCGGTTACATGTCACTTCATTGAAGATTTTTCGATGTCTAGCTGTCTTCTTTGAGTTCAGCGACAGACACACCTCATGGAAAAGTGGTCTGTTGTGTTAGCGACAATGCAGCTAACATAACCAAAGCCATTCAAATGTTAAAATGGACCAATCATCCATGTCTTGCCCACACAATCAACCTGATTGTAAGAGATGCTCTGAAGGAGATGAAGCCCACTGTGGACAAAGTGAAAGCAGCTGTGGAATACACCCACAGGAGCACAGTAGGTGCTGAAAAACTAAAGTCTACACAACGCCAGATGGGGCTGCCTGAGCTGAAGCCTAAACAAGACTGCACTACAAGGTGGAATTCAACATTTTATACTGTATTTTGAAGCGGTTTCTTGAGTCAAAGGATGCCATCATCTCTACCCCATCATCTCTACCCCATCATCTCTACCCCATTATCTCTACCCTGGCTGTTCTCAATGCACCTGTTAATGCGTTCTGGAGAGCTGAACGATGCATTCTGGAGGGGTGAACAGATGCATTCTGGAGAGCTGAACGATGTGTTCTGGAGAGCTGAACAGATGCATTCTGGAGAGCTGAACGATGCATTCTGGAGAGCTGAACGATGTGTTCTGGAGAGCTGAACAGATGCATTCTGGAGAGCTGAACGATGCATTCTGGAGAGCTGAACAGATGCATCCTGGAGAGCTGAACGATGTGTTCTGGAGAGCTGAACAGATGCATTCTGGAGAGCTGAACGATGCATTCTGGAGAGGTGAACAGATGCATTCTGGAGAGCTGAACGATGTGTTCTGGAGAGCTGAACAGATGCATTCTGGAGAGCTGAACGATGCATTCTGGAGAGCTGAACAGATGCATCCTGGAGAGCTGAACGATGTGTTCTGGAGAGCTGAACAGATGCATTCTGGAGAGCTGAACGATGCATTCTGGAGAGGTGAACATATGCATTCTGGAGAGCTGAACAGATGCATTCTGGAGAGCTGAACGATGCATTCTGGAGAGCTGAACAGATGCATCCTGGAGAGCTGAACGATGTGTTCTGGAGAGCTGAACAGGTGCATTCTGGAGAGCTGAACGATGCATTCTGGAGAGGTGAACAGATGCATTCTGGAGAGCTGAACGATGTGTTCTGGAGAGCTGAACAGATGCATTCTGGAGAGCTGAACGATGCATTCTGGAGAGCTGAACAGATGCATCCTGGAGAGCTGAACGATGTGTTCTGGAGAGCTGAACAGATGCATTCTGGAGGGGTGAACAGATGCATTCTGGAGAGCTGAACGATGTGTTCTGGAGAGCTGAACAGATGCATTCTGGAGAGCTGAACAGATGCATTCTGGAGAGCTGAACAGATGCATTCTGGAGAGCTGAACAGATGCATTCTGGAGAGCTGAACAGATGCATTCTGGAGAGCTGAACAGATGCATTCTGGAGAGCTGAACGATGCATTCTGGAGAGCTGAACAGATGCATTCTGGAGAGCTGAACGATGCATTCTGGAGAGCTGAACAGATGCATCCTGGAGAGCTGAACGATGTGTTCTGGAGAGCTGAACAGATGCATTCTGGAGGGGTGAACAGATGCATTCTGGAGAGCTGAACGATGTGTTCTGGAGAGCTGAACAGATGCATTCTGGAGAGCTGAACAGATGCATTCTGGAGAGCTGAACGATGCATTCTGGAGAGCTGAACAGATGCATTCTGGAGAGCTGAACGATGTGTTCTGGAGAGCTGAACGATGTGTTCTGGAGAGCTGAACAGATGCATTCTGGAGAGCTGAACAGATGCATTCTGGAGAGCTGAACAGATGCATTCTGGAGAGCTGAACAGATGCATTCTGGAGAGCTGAACAGATGCATTCTGGAGAGCTGAACAGATGCATTCTGGAGAGCTGAACAGATGCATTCTGGGGAAAGATAAGCCATAGCTTAACCACACACCTCCCCTTCTT
This sequence comes from Oncorhynchus keta, assembly GCF_023373465.1. Taxonomy (NCBI): domain Eukaryota; kingdom Metazoa; phylum Chordata; class Actinopteri; order Salmoniformes; family Salmonidae; genus Oncorhynchus; species Oncorhynchus keta. The sequence goes on along the minus strand of NC_068439.1, from coordinate 12,588,237 downwards.
CTTGTCTCAACATTTTTAATTATACTCAAGACATTATCTTTGCACATATTTTAGAAGCTTTTCACTGACAGCCACAACTCAATAATCAGCTAAGCCTAAACGCAACACTGATAAAATTGCTGGCTTCCCAAATAGGCATATTGTAGGACTACATTCTTGTGATTTGAAACAATTCACAGTTATTTAAAAAATAAAGAAGCTAATGATCCTCTGTGGCTAAATCATGCTCTCTGGTGAAGTATATCATTTTGGCATAACATCAATTTGCCTTAGGGGAAGTGAAGCCAGCATCCAAACAATGCACTGTGCACCTGCCAAGTTTACTTTGCAATTGGCTGAAACCAGAGATCTCTATATAATGAGGAGATGCTCATGTCTCCCCCATAACAATGGGAGTAGTTGTCCCAAAGGTCGAAAGCTATGCGACAAGCTTAGGTCTCCATATTAAGCCCAAAGAAACATATTGGGCTTATTCTGGACAGATTTTGGTGAGAGTGAGCCCTCTCGCTTCACCGCTTCCTCTCTGATGAAACTATCTCACTGGAGAAATCATTGAATATTATTTTTGTCCAGACAGCGTCAGATACATGGGCTACATACTGTGCTTGACTTGGACAGAAATAGGTGCCGGGTACTCATTTTAGGTGCCGGTACTGTTTATATTTAGGTGCAGGAGCTCCACAATACTTTTGAACTAATATTCTATAAGAGGAACAGGAGCTCAAGCAGTAGAAAATGTGAGGTGCTGGAACTCAGCTCTGGTGACCTCCTGCCCAAGTCAAGCCCTGGTGACCTCCTGCCCAAGTCAAGCCCTGGTGACCTCCTGCCCAAGACGAGCCCTGGTGACCTCCTGCCCAAGTCAAGCCCTGGTGACCTCCTGCCCCAAGTCAATCCCTGGTGACCTCCTGCCCATGTCAAGCCCTGGTGACCTCCTGCCCCAAGTCAAGCCCTGGTGACCTCCTGCCCCAAGTTAAGCCCTGGTGACCTCCTGCCCAAGTCAAGCCCTGGTGACCTCCTGCCCCAAGTCAAGCCCTGGTGACCTCCTGCCCAAGTCAAGCCCTGGTGACCTCCTGCCCCAAGTCAAGCCCTGGTGACCTCCTGCCCAAGTCAAGCCCTGGTGACCTCCTGCCCAAGTCAAGCCCTGGTGACCTCCTGCCCAAGTCACGCCCTGGTGACCTCCTGCCCAAGTCAAGCCCTGGTGACCACCTGCCCCAAGTCAAGCCCTGGTGACCTCCTGCCCAAGTCAAGCCCTGGTGACCTCCTGCCCAAGTCAAGCCCTGGTGACCTCCTGCCCAAGTCAAGCCCTGGTGACCTCCTGCCCCAAGTCAAGCCCTGGTGACCTCCTGCCCAAATCAAGCCCTGGTGATCTCCTGCCCAAGTCAAGCCCTGGTGACCTCCTGCCCAAGTCAAACCCTGGTGACCTCCTGCCCAAGACACGCCCTGGTGATCTCCTGCCCACGACAAGCCCTGGTGACCTCCTACCCAAGTCAAGCCCTGGTGACCTCCTGCCCAAGACAAGCCCTGGTGACCTCCTGCCCAAGTCAAGCCCTGGCTACATATAATAACACAGAGGCTGTTTCTCTCTGAGGCTTTTTATCTGCCATTGATGCAGGTTTCTGTCAGCGCGTGTCTCGGTCAAATAAATAATCAATACGTCAATATTTTTATTGAGACGGGCAAGGAGGTACGGTAGGGAGGCCCAGGTCCCCTAAGCCCCGCCCATAAAGGAGGAGTATGGTAATGGAGGCCTGGTGGCTTCAAAGGCTCTTATTGGCCAAGACATAGTGTCAGCGATCCAGAGTTTATAAATGTTACTGGTGTGCACCCGTGTGCGCGCTGAAATCTACACCCAGCCTACATCTCCCCTCTGATCTCTGCAGACACAGTCAGGGGTTAACTACTGAGCACAGAACCTCTGAGTTGTGCAATGTCAGTCAGGAGGTGGGTATCACAGGGTGACACACGTCTTCCTCCCCTCTGTCTACGTCTGCTCCATGGAACTCTGGGGAAGAGAGGGACATGTCACAGGGGCTGTGTGTATGTGTGCGTTTTATTTGTGCATGCGTGTGTGTGTGTGCATGCGTGTGTAAGGTTTTTAGTTAACCTCGTGATTCAGCCCCTCAAGTAGACACTAACACTACTGACAGATAACAAACTTAGAACAACAGGACTAACCACAGTGTTCAACACCATAGTGCCCTTCAAGCTTATCATTAAGCTAAGGATCTTGGGACTGAACATCTCCCTCTGCACCTGGATCCTGAACCTCCTGACGGTGGTGAGGGTAAGCAACAACACTGACCCTCAACACGGGGGCCCCTCAGGGTGATGAGCTTGGAAGGCACTATGGTGTTGAACACTGTGGTTAGTTAGTCCTGTTGCTCATTCCATGACATAGACTGACTGTAACGGCTGTCGTCGGGAGAAAGAGAGGACCAAGGTGCAGCGTGGTAAGTATTCATTGTAATTTAATAAAGAATGAATCCTGAAACAAAAACAATACACGACAAACGAACAGTCCTGAACGGTGCAACAAAACACAGAACAGAAAATAAACACCCACGAAACACAGGTGGAAAAAGTTTACCTGAGTATGATTCTCAATCAGAGACAACTAGAGACACCTGCCTCTGATTGAGAACCATACCAGGCCGAACACAGAACCCAACATAGAAAAACAAACATAGACTGCCCACCCCAACTCACGCCCTGACCATACTAAAACAAAGACAAAACAAAGGAACTAAGGTCAGAACGTGACACTGACCAGGTGAATCCAGGTGTAAACTATGATCCACTTCAATCAGTGTAGATGAAGGGGAGGAGACAGGTTAAAGAAGGATTTTAAAACCTTGAGACAATTGAAACATGGATTCTTTATGTGTGCCGTTTAGAGGGTGAGTGGACAAGACAAAATATTTAAGTGCCTTTGAACGGGGTATGGTAGTAGGTGCCAGGCGCACCGGTCTGTGTCAATAACTGCAACACTGCTGGGTTTTTCACGCTCAACAGTTTCCCATATGTGTCACGAATGGTCCACCACCCAAAGGACATCCAGCCAACTTGACACAACTATGGGAAGCATTGGAGTCATCCCTGTGGAATGCTTACGAAACCTTGTAGAGTCCATGACCTAACAAAAGCCTGCATCAAGCACTAAATGAAATCATCTCTGACTTTATTTTGGATAATATACAGTATCTCTCTTTGTCAATGGGTGTTCCTTTCTCTGTTACTCTCTCTCCCCCACACCCCTCTCTGTTGCTGTATCCATTCATGACTCTGTTGAAAATGATGTGTCACCCTGTGATACCCACCTCCTGACTGCCATTGCACAACTCAGAGGTTCTGTGCTCAGTAGTTTAATCCCTGTGACTGTGTCTGCAGAGATCAGAGGGTGGATGTAGACTCCATCCAGAAACAAACTCAATGTAATAAACACTTCCCTTATCCCCTATGCACTAGAGCACTTCCATTAGCCCCTATGCACTAGTGCACTTCCCTTATCCCCTATGCACTAGAGCACTTCCATTAGCCCCTACGCACTAGTGCACTTCCCTTATCCCCTATGCACTAGAGCACTTCCATTAGCCCCTACGCACTAGTGCACTTCCCTTATCCCCTATGCACTAGAGCACTTCCATTAGCCCCTACGCACTAGTGCACTTCCCTTATCCCCTATGCACTAGGGCACTTCCCTTATCCCCTATGCACTAGGGCACTTCCATTAGCCCCTACGCACTAGGGCACTTCCCTTAGCCCCTATGCACTAGGGCACTTCCATTAGCCCCTACGCACTAGGGCACTTCCCTTATCCCCTATGCACTAGAGCACTTCCATTAGCCCCTACGCACTAGTGCACTTCCCTTATCCCCTATGCACTAGAGCACTTCCATTAGCCCCTACGCACTAGTGCACTTCCCTTATCCCCTATGCACTAGAGCACTTCCATTAGCCCCTACGCACTAGTGCACTTCCCTTATCCCCTATGCACTAGGGCACTTCCCTTATCCCCTATGCACTAGGGCACTTCCATTAGCCCCTACGCACTAGGGCACTTCCCTTAGCCCCTATGCACTAGGGCACTTCCCTTATCCCCTATGCCCTAAGGCACTTCCCTTAGCCCCTATGCACTAGAACACTTCCCTTAGCCCCTATGCACTAGAACACTTCCCTTAGCCCCTATGCACTAGAACACTTCCCTTATCGCATATGCACTAGAGCACTTCCCTTAGCCCCTATGCACTAGAACACTTCCCTTATCCCCTATGCACTAGAACACTTCCCTTATCCCCTATGCACTAGAACACTTTGCTTATCCCCTATGCACTAGAACACTTTCCTTATCCCCTATGCACTAGAACACTTCCCTTAACCCCTATGCACTAGAACACTTCCCTTAACCCTAATAATAGTACTATAGTAGACTAGTAGTAGTAGTAGTAGTAGTGTAGTAGTGCAGTAGTGTAGTGTAGTGCAGTAGTGTGGTAGTAGTAGTACTGTAGTGTGGGGTGTAGTATAGTAGTAGTGTAGTAGTAGTGCAGTATAGTAGTAGTGTAGTAGTGTTGTAGTAGTGTAGTGTAGCAGTAGTAGTGCAGTAGTAGTAGTAGTGCAGTAGTAGAATAATAGTAGTAGTGTAGTAGTAGTCGTGTAGAAGTAGTAGTAGTAGTGTAGTAGTGCAGTAGTGTGGTAGTAGTAGTACTGTGGTGTGGGGTGTAGTATAGTAGTAGTGTAGTAGTAGTGCAGTATAGTAGTAGTGTAGTAGTGTTGTAGTAGTGTAGTGTAGCAGTAGTAGTGCAGTAGTAGTAGTAGTGCAGTAGTAGAATAATAGTAGTAGTGTAGTAGTAGTCGTGTAGAAGTAGTAGTAGTAGTAGTAGTGTAGTAGTGCAGTAGTGTAGTGTAGTGCAGTAGTGTGGTAGTAGTAGTACTGTGGTGTGGGGTGTAGTATAGTAGTAGTGTAGTAGTGTTGTAGTAGTGTAGTAGTAGTGTAGTGTAGCAGTAGTAGTGCAGTAGTAGTAGTAGTGCAGTAGTAGAATAATAGTAGTAGTGTAGTAGTAGTCGTGTAGAAGTAGTAGTAATAGTAGTAGTACAGTAGTAGTAGTAGCAGTAGAGCAGTACTGGTGGCAGCAGTAGTAGTAGTGCAGTAGTAGTCTAATAGTAGTAGTGCAGTAGTAGAAGTACAGTAGTAGTAATAGTGCAGCAGAAGTAGTAGCAGTAGAGCAGTAGTGGTATCAGCAGTAGGAGTAGTGCAGTAGTAGTCTAATAGTAGTAGTGCTGTAGTAGTAGTGCAGTAGTAGTAGTAGTGCAGTAGTAGTAATAGTAGTAGTGCAGTTGTAGTAATAGTGTAGTAGTAGTGGTAGTAGTGCAGTAGTAGTCTAATAGTAGTAGTGCAGTAGTAGTAGTAGTGCAGTATTAGAAATAGTGTAGTCGTAGTAGTAGTAGTAGTAGTATTAGTAGTAGTAATAGTGTAGTAGTAGTAGTAGTAGTGGTGTAGTAGTAGTAGTTGTGCAGTAGTAGTAGTGTAGTAGTGCAGTAGTAGTAATAGTAGTGTAGTAGTAGTAGTAGTAGTAGTGCAGTAGTAGTAATAGTGTAGTAGTAGTAGTAGTAGTAATGTTGTAGTAGTAGTCATAGTAGTTGTGCAGTAGTATTAGTGCAATAGTAGTAGTGTAGTAGTGCAGAAGTAGTAGTGCAGTAGTAGTAGTGTAGTAGTGCAGTAGTAGTGCAGTAGAAGTAATAGTATTAGTGCAGTAGTAGTTGTGCAGTAGTAGTAGTAGTAATAGTAGTAATGGTGTAGTAGTAGTAGTAATAGTGTAGTAGTAGTAGTAGTAATAGTGTAGTAGTAGTAGTAATAGTAGTAATGGTGTAGTAGTAGTAGTAGTAGTAATAGTAGTAATGGTGTAGTAGTAGTAGTAATAGTAGTAGTAGTGCAGCAGTAGTCTAATAGTAGTAGTAATAGTGTTGTAGTAGTAGTAGTAGTAGTAGTGCAGTAGTAGTAGTAGTAGTAGTAGTAGTAGTAGTAGTAGTAGTGCAGCAGTAGTCTAATAGTAGTAGTGCAGTAGTAGTAATAGTGTAGTAGTAGTAGTACAGTAGTAGTCTAATAGTAGTAGTGCAGTAGTAGTAGTGCAGTAGTAGTAGTGTGGTAGTAGTAGTAGTAGTAGTGCAGTAGTAGTAATAGTAGTAGTGCAGTAGTAGTAATAGTGTAGTAGTAGTAGTAGTGCAGTAGTAGTAATAGTGTAGTTGTAGTAGTAGTAGTAGTACATTAGTAGTCTAATAGTAGTAGTGCAGTAGTAGTAGTGCAGTAGAAATAGTGTAGTCGTAGTAGTAGTAGTAGTAGTGCAGCAGTAGTCTAATAGTAGTAGTGCAGTAGTAGTAATAGTGTAGTAGTAGTAGTAGTAGTGCAGTAGTAGTAATAGTGTAGTAGTAGTAGTAGTAGTGCAGTAGTAGTAATAGTGTAGTAGTAGTAGTAGTAGTAGTAGTAGTAGTAGTAGTAATAGTGTAGTAGTAGTAGTAGTAGTAGTGCAGTAGTAGTAATAGTGTAGTAGTAGTAGTAGTAGTGCAGTAGTAGTAGTAGTGCAGCAGTAGTAATAGTGTAGTAGTAGTAGTAGTAGTAGTGCAGTAGTAGTCTAATAGTAGTGGTGCAGTAGTAGTAGTAGTGCAGCAGTAGTAAGTGTAGTAGTAGTAGTAGTAGTAGTGCAGTAGTAGTCTAATAGTAGTAGTGCAGTAGTAGTAGTGTGGTAGTAGTAGTAGTAGTAGTGCAGTAGTAGTAGTGCAGTAGTAGTAATAGTAGTAGTGCAGTAGTAGTAGTAGTAGTGCAGTAGTAGTAATAGTGTAGTTGTAGTAGTAGTAGTAGTAGTACAGTAGTCTAATAGTAGTAGTGCAGTAGTAGTAGTAGTGCAGCGTAGTAGTAAGTGTAGTAGTAGTCTAGTAGTAGTAGTGCAGTAGTAGTCTAATAGTAGTAGTGCAGTAGTAGTAGTGTGGTAGTAGTAGTAGTAGTAGTAGTAATAGCAGTAGTAGTAGTGTAGTGCAGTAGTAGTAATAGTAGTAGTGCAGTAGTAGTAATAGTGTAGTAGTAGTAGTAGTGCAGTAGTAGTAATAGTGTAGTTGTAGTAGTAGTAGTAGTAGTAGCAGTAGTCTAATGGTAGTAGTAGTGCTAATAGTAGTAGTGCAGTAGTAGTAGTAGTGCAGTAGTAAATAGTGTAGTAGTAGTAGTAGTAGTAGTAGTAATAGTGTAGTAGTAGTCTAGTAGTAGTAGTGCAGTAGTAGTAATAGTGTGTAGTAGTAGTAGTAGTAGTGCAGTAGTAGTAATAGTGTGTAGTAGTAGTAGTAGTAGTGCAGTAGTAGTAATAGTGTAGTAGTAGTAGTAGTAGTAGTAGTGCAGTAGTAGTCTAGTGCAGTAGTAGTAATGCAGTGTAGTAGTAGTAGTAGTAGTAGTAGTGCAGTAGTAGTCTAATAGTGCAGTAGTAGTAGTGTGGTAGTAGTAGTAGTAGTAGTGCAGTAGTAGTAGTGCAGTAGTAGTAGTAGTAGTGCAGCAGTAGTAATAGTGTAGTAGTAGTAGTAGTGCAGTAGTAGTAATAGTGTAGTAGTAGTAGTAGTAGTGCAGTAGTAGTCTAATAGTAGTAGTGCAGTAGTAGTAATAGTGTAGTAGTAGTAGTAGTAGTAATAGTGTTGTAGTAGTAGTAGTAGTAGTAGTAGTGCAGCAGTAGTAATAGTGTAGTAGTAGTAGTGCAGTAGTAGTAATAGTGTAGTAGTAGTAGTAGTAGTGCAGTAGTAGTAATAGTGTAGTAGTAGTGCAGTAGTAGTAGTAGTGCAGCAGTAGTAATAGTGTAGTAGTAGTAGTAGTAGTAGTAGTAGTGCAGTAGTAGTCTAATAGTAGTAGTGCAGTAGTAGTAATAGTGTAGTAGTAGTAGTAGTAGTAGTAGTGCAGTAGTAGTAATAGTGTAGTAGTAGTAGTGCAGTAGTAGTAATAGTGTAGTAGTAGTAGTAGTAGTAGTAGTAGTGCAGTAGTAGTCTAATAGTAGTAGTGCAGTAGTTGTCGGGGTATGTGGCCCTTGATGATGCTGCAGGTCCTTCCTCAGGCACCGTTTCGAGTAGATGTCCTGGACGGGTGGGCGCACGGTCCCAGTACTGGACCGTCTTCAGTACGCACTGGAGGGCCATGCGGTCGTGCATGGAGCAATTCCTGTACCGGGCCTCGATGCAACCGGTCAGAGCAGCGGTAGTATTTGGAGAGGACCCGGGGCGGCATGCCAAATATGAAGTAGACACGCTGTGGCGTCCTCTTGACAAGAGTGGCGGGGTTGTTGGTCCATGTCAAGTCTTCAGTGATGTGGACGCTGAGGAACTGACTCTCTCTACTGCAGTCCCGGTGATGTGGATCAGGGAGTGTTTCCTCCTCTGCTTCCTGAAGTCAACAATCAACTCCTTTGTTTTGCTGACGTTGATGCAGATGTTGTTGTCAAGACACCACAATGCCTGTTCACTTACCTCCTCCCTATTGGCTGACCCGTCATTGTTGGTTATCAGGCCTACAATCGTGGTGTCGTTTCAGAGTAAGAGTGCTGATCAAGGATCAGTTTTGCCTTTTAGATCACAATAAATACAATATCAGCAGCTCCTCTGAAAGTCTTTATGACAACTGCTAGACATGAAGCATTTAATAATTTTACTAGGACGGGAAAATAACCATACATGACTTTGACCAATCCAGTGAGGGAGGGACATCTGCTGGTCAAAGAGAGAGACTGCAGCTCTGCACCCCCCCAACAGCAGAACTGACCCCAAGACCTGAGAGGATGGTGTGTGTGTGTGTGTGTGTGTGTGTGTGTGTGTGTGTGTGTGTGTGTGTGTGTGTGTGTGTGTGTGTGTGTGTGTGTGTGTGTGTGTGTGTGTGTGTGTGTGTGTGTGTGTGTGTGTGTGTGTGTGTGTGTGTGCATGTGGATGTGTGTGTGTATGTGTATGTGTTTTCCTCTAGTCTCTTTCCCTCTCACTCTCCTCCCAGACTATCAGGCTCTGGTTGTGGGGGATGGGGTGTAGAGTGCAGCTCAGGGTTTTGAGGTGCTGATAATAGGATAGGACTGGAGACTGGTCGTCGGAGGTAGCAGCAGGTGGGTTCGATGCTACTGGAGGGTCCCCCAGTGCAGGGACAGGCAGAGAGTCAGAGGCAGACAGGGCCTCTGCTTACTGCTTGAGGGAGACTGACAGTATTGTAGAGACAGGGATGTTGCTCTCTGTCACTGCTTGAGGGAGACTGACAGTATTGTCAGTGGGAGAGCCAATGGGAGTGCCATTGGCCATTGGCCATTGGCGTCGGCTAATGGGGTTCCAAATCAAATATAAATCAGTCATGGGTTTAACAATAGTGGAAACGCCCTCTAGCCAATGCTTACACCAATCGAATGCTTTTAACTTAATGATCGTACACTTTTTTTTCAATTTTCTCCTAAAATGACATACCCAAATCTAACTTCCTGTTGCTCAGGACCTAAAGCAAGGATATGCATATTCTTGATACCATTTGAAAGGAAACACTTGGAAGTTTGTGGAAATGTGAGGTGGAATTAATGTGGGAGAATATAACACACTAGATCTGGTAAAAGATCTTTGAAATGCAAGAGAAAGGCCATACTTTCAGATAGGAGTCTAAGTGTCATTTCGATTTTGGCCACCAGATGGCAGCAGTGTGCACGCAAAAGTTTCAGACTGATCCAGTGAAGAATTACATTACGACACAATATTTTGTATCAAGTCTGCCAGGAGTTTGCCCAAATGTGCCAATATGGTCAATTGATACATTGTCAAGTACATAACTATAGAGAACATACAAACATGCTATGGTAAAATATGTTTCCACTTACTCAAACAATAGCATGGTATTTTTTTCACTGTAATAGCTACTGTTAAATGGACACTGCAGTTAGATTAACAAGAATTTAAGTTTTCTGCCCATATAAGAGATTTCTATGTCCCGGAAAGTTGGCTGTTGTTTACGACATCATTCTAGTCACATTAGCGTGCGTTAGCAACAACCGTCCCGGTTTAGGGACACCGATCCAACAACCGTCCTGGTTTAGGGACACTGATCCAACAACCGTCCTGGTTTAGGGACACCGATCCAACAACCGCCCCGGTTTAGGGACGCCGATCCAACAACCGTCCCGGTTTAAGGACACCGATCCAACAACCGTCCTGGTTTAGGGACACCGATCCAACAACCGTCCTGGTTTAGGGACACCGATCCAACAACCGTCCTGGTTTAGGGACACCGATCCAACAACCGTCCTGGTTTAGGGACACCGATCCAACAACCGTCCCGGTTTAGGGACACCGATCCAACAACCGTCCTGGTTTAGGGACACCGATCCAACAACCGTCCCGGTTTAGGGACACCGATCCAACAACCGTCCTGGTTTAGGGACACCGATCCAACAACCGTCCTGGTTTAGGGACACCGATCCAACAACCGTCCCGGTTTAGGGACACCGATCCAACAACCGTCCTGGTTTAGGGACACCGATCCAACAACCGTCCTGGTTTAGGGACACCGATCCAACAACCGTCCTGGTTTAGGGACACCGATCCAACAACCGTCCCGGTTTAGGGACACCGATCCAACAACCGTCCCGGTTTAGGGACACCCATCCCGTAGAGGTTCAATCCATGACAGGGAGTGTGCTAGTGTATACTTTGGGAGAAGTGTGATGAATCAGGATGCAGCTTTTGTGCACCTAGTGCACAGTTGTCGTGAGACCTAAACCAGGCACTACCCAGGGTGCACTCTGTCATCTTTTAGAGACACGGAGAGAGTTTGGAGGGTGAAACACTCAAATACACTTACATAAACCAGACATGGGCTGTGTGTGTATGTGTAAAAATGTTGTTCATCACGAGATCAAATGCTGTTTCTAGGGGGGTTAGGGTTAGAATTATGTTAAGGGTTAGGGGTAGATTTAGGGTTAGGATTATCGTTAGGTTAAGGGTAAGGGGACAGGTTAGGGTTTAGCATTAGGGGTTAGGGAAAATAGGATTTGAATGGGACTGAATTGTGTCCTAACAAGGTTAGCTGTACAATACTGTGTGTGTGTGTGTGTGTGTGTGTGTGTGTGTGTGTGTGTGTGTGTGTGTGTGTGTGTGTGTGTGTGTGTGTGTGTGTGTGTGTGTGTGTGTGTGTGTGTGTGTGTGTGTGTGTGTGTGTGTGTGTGTGTGTGTGTGTGTGTGTGGTGTAATCTGAGTGGATGAAAGGGGCCAATTATGTGAGATTAAGACTCTGGATAACAGACATGACATCTCAGTTATACAACACACTTACTGACTTCAGCCCATTCACTTAGACCCCCTGTATATATGTGAGAG